>NC_069111.1:39884300-40234300 GCF_025612915.1 Magallana angulata
TCTATGTCCCTTCTATAGAAAACAGGCTATTAAAATATAGGGTGTACTGAAAATCTTGGCTAGCTTTTTAAAAGTTCCAGGAATTAATTTGATGGGGGGGGGGGGGGGTGGAGAATAAATAACTTGCAAAGGAAACTCTGCATTGCATTTCATAGCTTTGCAAAAATGATTGCACTCTCAGATCGACCTAGAAACCTCCTACACTGAACTTCACAGACATGTAGCAGAACATGTAAGCAGGGGGTGGGGGTAAAGTGGTTGCTGAAATTTTCCAAACATTCAATCGATAATTATGTACACGTACATGATGCAGAAAGAAGGGGTGTGTGCTAATTTCATTCCCCAAATAGCAATAAAGATTGGTCTTCTTTACCCCCCCCCCCTCCTTTAACGTGGTTTTGTTCAATGCTAGCAGCGGTATTAAATTACTAGCACGGATATGCCCCTTGTTTATCCTTGTGTTGTCAGAGCTAGAGCTGGTTGAAATCAGCCCGAAAGTTATTGCTTTCTTTACGAATATATTTCAAGAGAGTTCGTCAGAGTTCCCCCCTGCGTCATTGGAATGGTTTTTTCCAAACTGTTCTATATAGATGAAAATAATAAAATAAATACTACAATTAATGCACCAATATGACGAACGAGAGAGAGAGAGAGAGAGAGAGAGAGAGAGAGAGAGAGAGAGGGGGGGAGAGAGAGAGTTAATTGAAATTAAATAATTTCAAAATCAGGGTCCTTACATGTAACAAAAATAACAAGAATGAATTGAAACACTTAGAGAAACGAATATCCATATATATAAACAAACGTATGATTAATATGCATGCATGATGGTAATGCCCCCACCCCCTTCCTCTTGTTTTGTTTGGTATTGAAAATTGCTCACTAAGAAAATGCAACTGTGAGTGAGTAATGAACAAAAATCTATGATTAAATAAATAACACTAATGCCAGCATAAAACCACAATGATTTCGTGTGCATTTAGACATGTTTGTTTTGTGACATAATTGTATTTGAGCTCGACATGGCCACTTATATACTTAAGATTTGGTCAAAGTTGAATAGTGTTAATTACTCATTCCATAGATTGGCAATACCCCCACTTTTTTTGCAAAGTTAAACGTAACCATTAGGCACATAGCAGAAGAGAGGGTTCAGCCTCCCCCTCCCCCAACTTTTTTTTTCGCCGGAAATATAATTGTTCCTTAATTTACCTTGAAAGATAGAGAAGATGGAGTCATAGGTATACTGCCCCCCCCCCCCCCCCCCCCCCCCCCCCCCCCACGGAATAGGAATATGATGATTTTGATTTTGGAAAAGAAATATTTTGTTAGGTAAGATTTTTTTATTGGTGTTATAGGTATACCCCCCCCCCCCCCCCACGGATTAGGATTTTCATGATTTTGGGAATTAGGTTCTTTTCTCAATATTTCTGAGGATTAGTCTAGCCCCCCCCCCCCCCCCCCCCCCCACTTTCAATTTGCTTCCGACGCCAGTGCTTCGTATAATAGAGACAGAGGACCAGTCTACATATTTATGTACATGTATTAGCAAAAACGAGTTCTAAAGCATTCAAGTGAATCAATTAACTTCTTGAAAGAAAGTGAATTTAAATTGACAAAAAAAAAAAAAAAAAAAAATTAATGAAGTTTCTTAATAACATACCCCTCATCCCTCGAAAACCTGGATCCACCAATAACATTTTTGTGATTCATAATGAAAACAGATTCAAGGATTCACTACGGCGACCTCATTTCGAATATAAGTGTGTCGGCCGCTTCATGTTCAGTAAACATGTCAGGGGCGAAAATGAAGTGTTTGGATGTAGTCAGGACCAATCTACTGGTTATTTTGACTATGGTGGGGGTTGCTTTTGGATTTGTGGTCGGGTTTGTAGCAAGGGAGTACAATCCGTCAGCAAGTGCTTTGATGTGGATAGGTAAGTATATATATTTTAAGGCTTTGTTTTTTATTTGCATATAATTTCCCGGTTATAACTTCTGTATGTGTAAACATTCATTCATGGTGTGCATGCACTGTTTAAGAAATCGATATACAAACTTTTGATTTACACAGGGTACACTTCTGTTTTAAAAAAACTTAACGTAAGTAAGCGAATATAACTTATTTTTGTCAATAGGAATGGCGGGAGAGCTGTACCTCCGAATGCTGAAGTCGATGATAGTACCTCTTATTGTTTCTTCAGTAATAACGGGTAAGGGGGTGGTCTTTTAGGTAAGTTTCCTCAGCCCTTCCTAAGCTTATTAGAAAGCTATACATTGTATAGCTGCTGGTTTGCGCTATCCGTTGAAGATAAAGTTGGGTTTTTTTTTAAATACGTAGATAGATTAAAGCATTCATATATATACTTTTCCAGCAATCATCATAAACTTAACAGCTGAAAAAAAAATCCGATTTCAATCCGAGTAAAAGAAATTGGAGCAATGACCAACTAATGCATGTAAAAGAAATATTACTCCGCAACACAATTAAAAAACAAATTAAAAAAATTTATAAAATAATGGTACAGGCCATTAATTTAAATGCACATCAGTCACACGTGTCAGAATATTACAGGAACAGCTTCCATGGACCCCAAATCAAATGGAAAAGTGAGCGCCGTGTGCTTCTTATACATCATGATCACCAACACGATGCCCACCATCATTGGGAGCATTCTTGTGGTGGCCATTAAACCAGGTATACACTGCAACTCGATTCCACCATAGCTGATAAACTTAAGTATTTACATTTTTCAGTGTCTTTGCATGTGCTTCGGTGCACCGTCTGTTCTGATCCTTAGTTGTTTACATATATTCTGGTCCTTTATACAATAGTCTTACTTAAGGTCAGACGACACGTTCCTCAATTTTAGATTCCAGGAATTTGTTAATGGTTTATTACTACTTTGACAAGCTTTCTTGCAAAAAATTAGGGTACCTTACCAGGCATTTCTGCAAAATACTAGAGTATGCAATTTCCTTTATAATCTTCTTGAAAATACACTTGAATTGCTGATATAAAATAAATACATCTACAGCACAGCAAAATTCACTAAATTAGAACTATATCTCCGCCGGGGCGGGGCTTTGAACTCACGACCTCTAGAACCTAGACGCGTTTGGCAGAGAGCGGCCACGGTTCTAACCACTCAACCGTGTACACATATAACCAAAATCAAGTAAATTTTGATCATTTTTAAAGTAATTATAAAATTAATATTTTTTATTAGAACTCTTTATTACGAGGAGATACAAAAAAGATTCTCGAGGAACGTGTCGTCTGACCTTAAGTGTTGATTCAAATATATGTCCTTTTTGACTCATATCTTTTTTCTGCATGTATGCATACCTCTGACGATTTGTATTTTTGTGTATTTTTGTGTATTCTATTTATATGTTCCAAATTATTTGGCTTGAGCGAATAAACTGAACTTCTATAACACTACATATCAATTACAGTCCAATCAATTCAAATGACGTATAATCTGGGCGCAAGCGGAGTTTGCTTATTCATATTAGATCTAAAAATATTTAATCGTATAATTGCTGAAAATTATATAAATATTAGTAATGAGGAATCATTCCTTGAATATTATGAGGTGATAATTCGGGTCGGGCGTGATCAAATCTATTATAAAGCCCGAACACGCCCGACCGAAATAATCACCCCATAATACTCAAAAGAAAGATTCCTTATTCCTTAAATAAATCAGTATTTTCAAGTACCATTGTTTTTCTTTTTCAGGCCAAGGCGTGGCAAATTCAAAGAGTCAGTTCAATCTAACGACTAACTTGGAGACGCAGGATATTTTTGCAGACCTGTTGAGGTATGCATCACACGGGCGTATCTTTGTTTATTTTCCAGTTCAAAAACGATTTTGGTCAAATTTCATATTTCTATATCTTTATTGTTTACAGTGCTTTCGAAATGCATTTCTAACGATCAACCAAAATTTGAGAATCAGACGTAGATACAGAGCTCACAATTCTTTGGCTCGTGCCCTGTTTTTGTTTACATTCAATTGGTTCAATATACCAGTAAAACTCAAGCTTTTTCAAGCTGATTTGACCATTTTCTAATTCGTTTTAAGCACAGTTCCGAACGTTCATCACATTTATTTATTTGGTGGACAGGCTCATCCAATTAATCTTTACAAGCTAAAAATTAGGGGGGGGGGTATCACTTGTGAGCTTGCTCAAAGTAAATATTATAGTTTTATCGATAAAGACATTTACAAGTCGAAATTATTGATAAAAATGTATCAAAATTCGTTAAAAAAATATTTTTTAGTCTCTAATTTTGATACATTTTTGCACCTACAGAAACCTAGTACCTGAAAATTTAGTGTCAGCAACTTTTGAGCAAGTAAGTTGATTAATAAAACAGATCTGTCACCTCTATTATTTTGACTGTCGTTCTTGTGACAAACTAGCTTATACAAGTAGTTTCTTCGTCTTTTCTAGGCACAAACCAAGTACGATTACGAGAAGATTGCAAAAAATATTTCTGGCAATATTACAGAGACTACTCTCAAATCTAAATCAGTAGGATCCGCTCCTAGCTCCAACATACTTGGTGAGACCTTTTATGGTATTAAATGTATAATGAAGGGATATTGATCAATTTTGAATCATTTTAAACTAGTTAAATATGAATTGCTAGGTAACTATGAAAGTGAAATGAACCAAATTCACATGACAGACAAATATAAGGAGCCGGTCTGTATCTGTTTGTAACTTGAGTTCTAACACGAAATTCTTATAAATCATTAAAAAAGTACAAGTGAACAATTTTAAAAAAAAGAATTAAAAATGAAATTTGATCCCAAATTGTGTCAAGGACCCTTAAAAATTATATTAATTTTCATTAAATGGGAATGACAGTTAATTTTTTTTTCATGATACGATATTTACCTTTATAATATGCATGTACACAGGTATAGCCTCCTAATTTCCAGGTCTTGTGATCGTGAGTGCTGTCTTTGGTCTCGCCACCAGCTACATGAAAGAAGTTGGTCAGCCATTCAAACACTTCTTCAGCTCTGCTACCGAGATTATTCTCCGAATCCTTCGTTGGTTGATCTGGTCGGTATATATATACACACCATACAGATGATACTATCTTTAAAGATATAGGAAAATATTCAAGCTTATAATCTAATATTTGGATTTTTCTCCGGTACTTTTAAATAATTTTTGGACAAAAATATCATATATCAACAATTTGAGGATTTCCAGCTTCTTAAAAGAGCTTTTCCGAGTATATATCAGAAAGGACAAGAATTTCAATAAAATATATCTCTTAGATTCCTTACAATAACATCTTTTTATTATTTTGTTACTAGAATATGGGATAAAATTTTGTTAGCCCTCTGTGTACATGTACAGGTCAACGCCCGTCGGTTCGCTGAGTTTGATTGCCAAGACCATCGCCGGATCTCAGAACCTGGAGGATGACATGCGGAAGCTGGGCGTGTACTTCGGAACTGTGATGACGGGGCTACTGGTGTGTGGGTTCCTGATCCAACCAATCACCTACTTTCTCATCAGTCGCAAAAACCCATTTAAATTTTGGTTTTCTATCCTCCAACCCACCATGATAGTTTTCGCGACATCCAGCACGTACGTTTTAATATATAAAGCACATGAATGTTTATTGATTCAAAGCATAGATTAGAATAAAAGGTCAAATAATAGCATTTTGCATGTGTTTGTCCGTGCGTGTACATAGTTTATCTCAAATTTCAATCAACTAGGAACATAGTGAATTCGCTGGATGGGTTACAAATACTGTTGAACCATCATTGTTCGGGGGGGGGGATAATGTTCGTGGCTTTCGTGGGTAATCCTTGCCCATGAATTTACATCCCAACGAACGTATAAATACAACGCATTTGTTTAATATTTTCTAAAAATTCTACAAAAGAAAATATGTCCACAGGAACCAGGAAATTTTGGCAACCTACGAACATTGACCCCCCCCCCCCCGAAAATGATTCCACAGTACCCCACAACATGACAACGATTGTTTAGTATTTTATATTTACCCAATAAACAAAATTTACATTATGAGCGCATGCCGAAACTAATAATGAAAACCTCAAACCATACACATGATTCTTTAAACCTAGCGCCATCGCCATCCCCGAGTCCTTTGAGTGTCTGGAGGGGAAGAACGGCCTGGACCGGAGAGTGACGCGGTTTGTGGTGCCCCTGTCTGCCGCCCTGGGTCGCTGCGGTAGCTCCATGTACATCACCGTTTCCTGTCTGTTTGTTGCACAACTCGTCAACGTAGAAATCGATTTTGCCAAGGTTGTCATCGTCTGGTAAGTATATACTACACATGTGATTTTCTTACCCCTAGAGCAAATCGTGTTCCTCGGCTAAAGATAACTTTAGTATGACTTGGTATTAGTACTTGAACCAGGCACCTAGTATCAAAGTAAAGAGGCCATCCTCATACTGCAAATTGGTTTTTACATTCATTTTTCTTTAGATATAAATAAGTAAAAAAGAAGAAAAAAAATTACAAAAAGTGAATATGTCAGCCTTTTCTTGTTGCTTGTTGCATGAAAACTAAATAATAGACTTGGATGATGTAGACAATATCCCTGCTCTTTGCCAGCATCCTGACGTCATTCTCCACGCTAGCCGTGCCCTCGGTCACGGGAGCTAGCCTGATCACTGTTATCATTCTGCTGACCGCTCTCAACATCCCAGCGGAGGCCGCCTCTCTACTCTTCGCTCTGGAATGGTTCTTGTAAATATCTTTGAGTCAAAATATTTATTAAGATTTATGTTATTTTCAAACCTTAACAAATTCTTACTTAGAAATGTACTGGTATATACATATGTATACAGTCCACCTCTAATGTCGATACCGGATATTACAAATTATTGCTTGTAGCGAAATATTGTACATGTAATGATTCGGCTCTAGTTCACGTGTTTAAATTATGATTTCAACAACATCGTTACAACCAAGGCCTGTTTAACACAGTGCTCGTGAAAATTTGTTTTAGAATATGATCTGATGTTTCTATCTATATTTCATAAATCAAATCAAATTGAAATAGCCAATGAAATAGATTGATGTTTGGCACAAACCATTCAAAGTTCATCGTCTTATCAAAATGGCTCTGTATTTATAACCCTCATTACTCTTACGACCTGGTCGTTGTATATTTCACAGAGATAGATTCCGATCCGTGGTCAATTACTACATGCAAACATTGGGCGTCGTGGTCACGTATGAAAAGTGCAAGGCCACACTATCCTCTCTAGAGGAGCTCGGGACTGCTGACGGCGAGGAGGTGAAGGACGTCCCCAGCATTGAACAAGAGGTGGAAGTGCCTTGTACTGTAGTGGGGATTAATAGTGAGGAAAAGTCCGAACCTGAGCAATCACATCTATAGTGACTTCCTGTGAACCTGCCATAGCTGGACCAGTGCATGACCGAATTCTGTACACGTGTAATCCCACTGTAGTTTAAGTGTATATAAAAGATGTATGAATGTCGCATATCATAGTCATTTTTAAATAAAATCGCAAAGCACAATATATCCTTTCATATTTACATCCTGTATATTTTTTTCGAGATGTGTATCGTGATATTATACGTAGAAACTGGTTTTTCTGACTTATAATTCGATTCTTTCATTTTTTAGCATATATGCACTGTATGTTATTCAATTCTACTTTTTTAAAAACGATTTTATGCATTCCATAATTTATTTTTACACAATTATGATACGTAAATGCGTGTCTTTATTTTTGGCAAAGAATTATGTCTCTTCATACATTTTTTCCAACACTGATTGTTGCAAGCCTGCATCATTGTCATTTGTTTGGTTTGCGATAATACACCGATCCTCTAACGGGCGTAATACTAGACGAGTTGGGGTGGAGAACGACCCGGCCTGTGGATGAAATGGTGGGCCTGTTCCGGCTCAGACCGGGGGACGTCTTGTTGTCTTGTTTGGTGGTGTCGATGACCAGCGGATTGTTGTAGTAGCCCATCTTGACCACGCCGTTGTGGGCCAACAAGTATCGGGGTGACTGCCGGGATCGGACCTGCGCCTGCTGTTAAAGGAATAATTCAGGAATTAGTCAATCTAGGCTGTCAAAGAAACAGAATTTTATGTACTAATCTACAATTCCTTCATTTTATGTATTACCTGTTTATTCATAAAAAATTGTGTATACATATAACTATGTAGTACAGATGCATGTTAACGGAACGCCAAATAGTCATGATGTCAATTCTAAATGCTAGGTTCCTTACGCGTAGTTATTAAATTAATACAATGTGAAGATGGAGAAGTACAATGTAGGTGTCCTGTTTAATTTAATACACACTGCTTTGAAGTTTCTCCTTTTTAAGTAATTAATGTGCTGCTTCATAATAATGCACGAGGGAAACACAGCAGAAGTTATAAAAGACAAAATAAGGCAGCTGTGGCGATAATACAATAAATGCAATTTATTTCGATGACAAGTTTTAATTACAGGCATCTGAGGTTAAAAATATTTCTTTTTATAGTAAGATAATTTCCTCTAGTATATTAACAGAAGAAGCTAAGGTTGTTGTAATTATAGTACAGGAGATTATCTAACTACAAAAAATAGTTTTAACGTCAGTTGCTGCGGTTTTTAATGACTGTAGTATAGTCATCATTGATCTTCGTAAAAAAAATTAATGCATAAAATGAAGCCGTAATGATAGAAAAGTACCTCGATCTGTGTTGGGGTTTTGATACTGTTGATGGTCAGTCCATTGGAACTAGACATGGTGACAGCGTGCCCCTCCTGCTGGGGGTGGGAGCAGTCCTTGTCCTGGGGGACATCAAGCCATCTGTAGGCCGGCTGTCTCCCCGGATTAGCGTGCCCCCGTACCTCACAGTTACACGAGCTGGGTGAGGACGGCTTGGAGGGTGGGTTCAGATTACGATACGTGTATTCATTTCTAATTAAAAAAATATGAACAACAAAATAAAGTCTTTTAAAGAAAAAAAACTAGTATACTGTACTTGTTGTTAAGAGAAGACGTGTTAGAGTATCTAATCATTTAAGAAGCGTGTACATATAATTTGTAATTTATGTCAGGGGAACCCTGTCTCTTTTTATATTACACGCCCATCTGCACAAGTAATACTCGTAAAATGCATCATCGTGAAAAAATTGTAAAGTTCCACCATTGTCAGACTTTATCCACCAGCAAAGAAGAAGAAAAAGTAAACGACACGTAACAACAAAGGGGCAGTCAAATTTTTAAGCGAACAGGCTTCTTCACTTGCAGTTTAGGACAGTGTAAAAAAATATCAAGTTGATAAAGAGATCAAATTATTTTGAAATAGAAGGTAACGCCTCTCTTCCCCTTCATTTTTAGGGGTAAGAGAAATTTGTGTTTTTATTTCTTGTGGTTTTTTTTTCTTTCTGGCTGCTTGTCAAGATGTCTGCTAGGTTTGCCCTCCCCCTCCCTTTTTTTCAAACGATGATAAGAACGAACTTGGCACTACCATTCGACAATGAAAGTCTAAAGTACTATACCTGTATTGCTCAATGTAATTGCTGGTGTACTCGAAGTGCTTGAACTTGTACGCAATAGGCCTCGGATTGGTGGTGAAGTACCCCGGGGTACAGTAGTTGTGTCCACTGATGGAGCTAGATGAGGAGGAGTGGGCGTCGTCCCGTCTGCACAGACTGTCCACCGAGTCCTGGCGACAGAACTGGCTCCCCAGGGGCCCCGGGGAGCTGACGGAGATCTTGGACACCTTCACTTTCTCTCGCCTGGTCGGGTTGATACTGGCCGAGAGACTCCTACCCCGCTGAAGATCCCGCATACTGTCAAGTCTGTGTTTCCTGAAGCTGAAAGACTGTGCGGAGTGTGCTCTGATACAAACCTCCCATCCATTCAGCCCCTGTCATATAAGAATAGAAAAAAATCCGAATAATTATACCACACGTAACAATAAATTAAAGAATAAAAAAAAATCACATTAGGTGTTCAGTAACTAAATGCAATCTCTAAGTATATCGATTATGTATGTATTTCTTTGTACTCAATTCTTGAAGACCGCTGAAAGAAAATTTACCAGAATTTAGGAAAATTATGAGTCTGTAAAAGTGTTTTACTGTACCTTTACAAATAGAGGGTTCAAATATGTTGTAATGTGTGAAATGTTTTACATCAATGGGGTTTCGGTATCATGCACATGTACTAGCATTAGCCATGTCTTCTATAATGTTCTTGTGTATTAACGTAATCCCTCTGTCCAGCATTAAATTAAAGAGATTTGTTTACAATTTTATTTTTTTCAATATAGTACTTTATAAATTTTTTTGGTGCAAGTAATCATTAAAAATTAAGAAAAACGGTGTGCAGATTTAATTGATCATCTCATCGAAAATACTGGTTATAGATCATCTACTAAGAAAAAATATATAAATGTATTATATGATCATATATATAAATATTTTACAAATACCCCGTTCCCCGCGCCCTAATCTAAATACGTGTGTTCTTGACAATGTTAATATGTTTTGTAGGCATGGCTATCCCGTTGCCTTTCACACGGCTACGCTATATCTGTTTATTATAGAAAAACAAACAAACAAAAAATGATCATTATAGAGGAAGGGTGGGAGCATGCCATTAGGGTTTACATTTCATTTCTGACGACAGACACATCGTTTGAAAGACATAACGGTGCTAAGGTTTCTTTTAAATATGATACTTCCATCCCTTTTAAAAAAAAAATCCAAATTGGATCTTTTCTGTACAGTGGGTATTCATATGAAAATCAATGGTCGTTATTGATGTCTGATATTATGATGTACAATATGGCATTGTATTTCTATAAACGCCCTAATTATATATTGATATCAAAATGGACAATGATATTTACTACATGACACTAACCCGTCGGTCGTTGGAGATGTAATTACTCTGTAGAACTTTTAACGCAGAATCTGAATAAGTTCCTGCGATATTGGACATGCTCGTTGAGGGGTATTTCATTTCGTTCACGTCGTAACCTGGTTTTCTCCTCTCTGTGGAGTCATTAGTATAAATCTGAAAATCAGCCTCCTGGTTCCTTAAACTGTCTGTTGCGTTGATTTCGAATAATGTCTTATGCGTGCAAGACAAATAGTCTGGGTTGATCTTGTATACGACTTGACGGAATTCTTCGCTAAATTTGATACTTTGTCTAGAAGTTTCAACAGCTGCCATCCTAACCAGGGCTGGTGATAAACAGTGATTGCTGTATCTGAAAATGGAAATCCTAGGCAAAAATAATGTTGCAAACGATCACTGAAAATATATGAGGTCTTAAGTGATGACATTACTTTTGAATAATGTTATTTCGCTTTATTAATTTCATCAATATTAAAAAGCATTACACCGGCCTGATTACAGTGATAAGAATTCTATATATTCAAATGAAAAATAAGCATGTAGAAACAACACGTCATCAACAGTGTACAGATACGGGGATCTAGAGGAGTCCGGAGCCCATGGAAAATTTAAACTTATGAAATCAAATTGACATAGCCTTGGGCCTGCACCCCACCCCGACGACCAAATTATCCCTCGGACCCCCACCCTTATAGGAAAAATTCTGGATCCGCGCGTGTTACAGCATCCATTTCAAAGCATAGTTTAGCGTATGTACCTGCAAGAATTTTTGAAGTGATGTTTATATACTTTTTACTACAGTACCCCCACAAGAATGAGCACCACAAGCTTGTAATCGATTGGAAACAGCAGACATCGACATTCGAAAGGACCCGCGCTGAAGAGATTTATTTTTGATATGTCGTAAAATGAATATTTTTCGCATATTCATGAATACAATATATTGACTTTATATATCCAATCGAGTTACCATAAATCATAACTTAAATAAAACTTTGACATTTACTGTATCTCCCATCAATATCTACGCTTTTTTACGTTGACAGAAGACCAACTTCCGTTTATGTGTATTTGACCTCATGAATAATTCATAAGGGCTGGAAGGAGGCTTAGGCTGTACAGGAAGGGTTGCACCATGTCGGATAGAGAGAGTGGGGACGAACAGCAGGGTCAGGGTATTTATTTCCACCATTGCTCCTCATTTTGATGCATGTGTTAGTTATGTTTTAATTGCTATTACCATATTTCTCTCATGATCTTTGAGAAAATGCATACACGGCCGTTTTCACGTAAAAGTGCATTTCCCTGTCATCTTTCATTCTATAATAGAAAAGAGGTGCCATATTTGGTGTATATTTCCTTTTTTAGCGTATTTCATTATCTCTTCTTGCAGTATTATATTTATATTGTTCAGTTCATAATTTGCTGAATCAGAAAGTTCGTCAGTTGTACGGGAAAAAATCCAACATGGCGTATCTTTCAAATTTGTTATGACATTATAAAACGAGAACAAGTGGTTTCTGATGCGTATTATGCATTTTCATAGTACCGTAAACGTTGACTATGATTTTTTCATTTAATTGCAAAATGTTTTAAACAATATAGTCAAGTTGGTGACAGCGAATGGTGACCTCAGTGACAGAAGGAAGTGAACGTCTGCTGGTAATTTTCAAACCTACATCAGGATCAGCTGTCAGTCAGCATAAACACCCACGCAATGTAGAGCTACGAGATGCAAAATTAATAGATTAATTCTATAGTGTTGATGATAATTAAGATAGCATTTTTCAATGCATAATTTAATGTTATATTGTAATTTTTAATTGCAAACCAGAAAATACTCCTATCCTCTCATGCACACATGTACACAGATGGTATTTAAATTTTATGCAATTCATTCAATGGTTTATATGTCATTTATGTTATATTTGTCATACTTCATACTATAACTAGTACTGATAAAGCATTGCATATATATTTTTTTAAGGTATGATAAAACGTGCTCTTTGCATTGATTTTTTTTTGGGGGGGGGGGGTTAAAGGGTGGAGCTAAGAGGAAATTATATTGCATTATGGATTATAACTACAGTTCATTTTTAATAAAGGTTTTGGGCCAAAAATTCAACAAGGATTTCTTTTGTTTACTTAGTTTGGGAAAATGCGTGCAAATGGAGTCCATCACCTTGTTTGATATATTGTTTTACATGTAAACTGGAAATGAATTAATCACAAATTATGTTAGATACTGTAAATTGCAGTTCATTCCATTAACATGAAATGGAAGACCACTCCGAGTCTTACAATGCAAAATTATCCTGATATGAGTGTTCAGTGCAGAGAGGGTTCTTAAAAATTTCACATATAACCAACACAGCTGTTGAAACTAGGCATGAGTATTGCCAGCTACCTCATGATACCATACGTATTAACGCGATACATCATGTATCACAATGTAGTTGTTAAGTATTAAATAAACTAATATATCTGTTTCTTACCTCTAAAAGTAATAAGATAACAGAAAGCAAATATGTGTCATCTATTTACAAAATTTATCAAGAAACTGTAAAGAAATAATATTCAATTGATTAAAACAAAACTTGCAAATTATAATTCCCGTTAATTGAAATTTTTTAATGTCTACATATTATGAATACCATGTAATTATTCTAGAAAGTCATTGAAAATTAACTCATACTGTGTATCATGATGCACATGTGTTGATATGATACGTGTATCATTGGCTTTCACAATCAATTTTATCGATGTATCGCCTTATCATTACAACTCTAGTCTTAACAGGAAAATTAAAACTACATATTGTTATGAAATATGCTTGACTGAATGTGGGTTAGTATAAGTAACATGGATAGCTATGTTTACCTTTGTTTTTCATTGTAGGATCTGGTGAACAGGAGCTGGCAACAAGGACTCTTCAGATACAGTCCAAGAGATTTTATCTCGATGTCAAACAGAACAGACGTGGACGCTTCATTAAAATAGCTGAGGTTTGTGTTTCAAAAATAAACTCTAAAAGTGGAATAGCATTACATTGGTTATGCTGTTGTTTTAATCAATTTGTTGTTTAATGTTGTGATTTTGGGTTTTTTTTACGATGGATTCCCTTTATAGGTTGGGGCTGGAGGAAAGAAGAGCCGCCTTCTCCTTGCGATGTCTACTGCAGCAGAATTCAGAGACTATTTGACAGAATTCAGTGAACATTACGCATCCCTTGGTAATTAAGAAACATTAGCAGGGTTGTAGTTTGCTGTATGAAGTAATAAAGACAAATGGATCATATAAGAATCATCACCGTATAGATGTGACTTAATCTAGGGCGCATTTAGATTTCAATGAAGAAAATTTAATTTCTTTTATGAATGTAAATTGTTGAGCATTCAACGTATATACTTGACAATTTAAAATAGCATTAGTAATGGATTACTTTGAAAATGTGGCAACAGGAGTAAAACAGTTTTAAGTTTTATTTACAACATTTTAAGTAATTATGTTTACTATTTTGAGCAGGCCCTCCAAACCCAGATAACTTGCCCGAGGATGGAAAATTAAAGAGTGAGCAGATGGTAAAAGAAAACCGACGTTACTATCTAGATCTTAAAGAAAACCAGCGGGGGCGGTTTCTGAGGGTAAGTACGGTACGTATCACCCTCATTTCTCATTTTCATGCTTCACTTATTTATAATTTTTTCTTTTAATAAAAGAACGTGATGTTACACTAATATTTTATTATTATAATGCGTGCAAAGATTGCTTAACATAAACAACATGAGGAATCAGAATATATCTAACCAAAATTAAGGTATTTAATGATATTTGCTCTTTTTTTCTTTTTTCTTTGTTTTACTTAGACTTAGGGGGATAACTGAAAAATTTGAAAGATAGTTTAATAGTATTTTGCTTGAACTAGAAATGTAAAAGATCCAGCATAGTTCTCATCTACCGCTAACTGCAGAATTATTGTTCTACTAGAACATTTTGTTTGACTGACCATTGAGCTCCAGTTCAGTGCTTGTGAATTATTTTGCATAAATATTTTAAAATTACAAGTCTAATTTTAATTAGATTGGTGCAAGCTTAGAGTATTTTTCCTTTATTTTGAATACATGACATGAAAATATTTGGTTCTTCAAACTTATTCAGACATTTTACTTATGAGTATTCGTTTAATTGGCCAAGAAATTCTCAAAATTGCACAAATCCCAGAATGCTGTAGTACAAATTTAGGGGTATCGGCTATTTCCATGGAATGTGTTAAGAATTGAAATAAGTCAAAAAATTTCCCTTATTTTTTCTTTGTTCACCAAATGAATTTATTTATCATGAATGGAGGTCTGTTGCCTAAGCTTGTCTCATACTTTTTATAGAGCTTCAGTTCTGCAGCCAATCTATTGCTTAAAGTTTCTGCTTTTTCATACACATATGTTCATGGTCATTTTCATGATGTAAAACAGGAGTTTTGATAATTACCGTACTTGTCTATGGATAAAAATCCAATATGGGTGTTGATTTTTATTTTATATGTACAACTTGAATTCAATATATAAATCCAAAAAGTGTATTCTGAAACATGAACTATACCACTGTCTCAGTATTTTCCAAGAATGACATTTTTATATACTGAGATATAAGCATTTAAGGAAGAAAATCTATGACAAAATTTTGCCCTGTTTGTTTGGTACCATAGGAAATGATAAAGTAATTACCTGGTACATGTACTCCTTTAAATGTGTTTGTATTCTTTGCCTTACTGGTTTATAAATCAGGATTTTTACTTGTTTCAAATAGAACTTTACAGTTATGATCAATTGGAATTGATTTTTTGAAAGCAATTTTGAATGAAATAATAGAAATTTCATTCTATAGAGAGTTAGCTTTAAAAATAATTATTATTTCATAAGGAAATTTTGCTCCATGTTTACATGTACATGCTGGTATTTATTGTAAAAAATGCCATTTAAAATCAAATCTTCCACTAGCTCCTCTATTTTGATGGTAGCATGGACAATCAAAATAAGAGACTGGACATAATCTATACAAAAATACATACAGTGTATACATATACATGAATTAGATTTCAGTAGATATGTCAGTACAGTTTGCACATGGATGATATTATATATACACAACAAGGTACAGCGAAATGAAAGATGGGGTGAAGGCAGTGTGTTTTCTCGCTGCAGGTTGCCCAGACCAGACCAAGGGGAGGGCCGCGCTCTCAGATTGCCATTCCTGCTCAGGGAATGATTGAGTTTCGAGATGCTCTCACAGATCTTCTGGATGAGTTTGGAACAGATGACCATGGTGAGTCAAATGCAGGCACATGTAACTAGATGTACTGTTGAAGTAAGTTGTGCCCTTGATATACATGTATATGTAACGGTCAAACCTTTCAACGATGAAGTGAACCTAAAATTATAAATGCAAGCCAGGCAGGTCTACCAATGATTGTATTGGAAATTATTTTGACCCAAGCCATTTGTAATTATTAGTATCTTTTGACACATTTATTAACCAATACATAGCCTAGTAAATGTAAATTCTTTTTGAACATAATATACATCTAATAGAATAATTTTTATACCATTATTGATAAAATGGAAGACCAAGATTTGTCAATGTCTTGAGATCCACTGTCCTTCAAGGACATAGAACCTAGTATATGGAGCCTCACCTTACATATCCTCTTCATGCCAATATCTTGAGTACTCTTGTAAAATTTTCTTTGGCACAAGCCCAGTGGAATAATGGGGAAGAAAACCTCTTCCTTATGACTGATATAATATGTATTTATGAAAGGTAATATAAATACATGGTAGTTTAATATTTTATATATAATTGAGGTTTCTGTAACTAAATCTCTTTAATTTTCTTCAGAGGGACAGAATGAATTACCAGAAAGCAAATACTTAAGAGTTGAAAACAAAGTATTTTATTTTGATGTTGGATCAAACAGACGTGGTGTGTACCTCAGAATTTCTGAAGTAAGTATTTTTTTATTTACTGGTACATTAGTTAACTGTCACCACTGGCACTTTGAATAAGTACATGTATGTAAATTTTTAACTGGTTCATGGTTTTATAGTGCTTGATAATTTTTAGGCTAGTCGCTACACTGACATAATGACATTTGTTTCTGTATGAGGATTTTCACAAGCTTTTGATTTATTTTTTGAAAAAGAACACAATAAGTAGAAATTAATCAGTCAGGGGTGTGACTGAAATCCATCATATTGAAAAATAACTGATTATTGTTATTTCTACTTACTACATAATGTACACATCTTTTTATTTTTGTAAATATGACTTGTTTTCATCATATTTCCATTCCTAAGTTCATTCTTCCAGCCCATTTACCTCGTAGTAGACTATCCTGCCATGGTCCCATGTGTAGAGAAACACCTTGACTCACTGTTGAAACCAAAATAAATAAGTGCGCGTGGTAAAACAAATGAGACAATTATGTGCACCCAGACTAACCAATTTATTTAAAAATTATGATTTCTAGTCATGAAACTGAATTTTAGTAATAACTGAAATCCATCATATTTAGAATAATGATGAAAAACAGTCATAATTATTTGGAGTTTGTTTTAAGATATAGAGTGACCTATAAAGAATGAATATGACTGTATTTCATCATTTTTTATCAAATTGGTAAGTTTGTAAGTTAGTAGAAATGACAATAATCAGTTATTTTTCAATATGATGGATTTCAGTCACACCCCTGACTGTTAATTAATTTGACTGGTGTTAATTGCTTATGTCCAAGTAGCGTAGTGGACAATGTACTCGCTTGTCACCGCTGCGACCTGAGTTCGATCCCCGTGATCGACAGTGACTGTATGTGATAGGGTATGGCGGTCGCCCGCTTGGACATGTGGGTTCTCTCCGGGTACTCCGGCTTCTTCCCACACCAATGACCCTCGTGCTCACATCTGTGCCAACGAGAGATATTAATATAAGTTGTAGAACTTGCTTATCAATTGTTGTAAAATAAATAAAGTTCAGTATTGCTTATGTCTTTATACAGCTTTGGCATGTTTTTGTTATTATACTCAAGTTCCCAAAACATCATCCCAATATTAAACTAGCTTATGATACCTTTCTTCTACCAGGTCCGAGCTAATTACAGGACTGCAGTTACCATTCCAGAGAGGTCCTGGGGCAGGTTTCGGGACATGCTATGTGAATTCTGTGACAGTTCATCAGCCAGTAAACCCAGTGCAGGGGCCGGAGGAGGGGGCGAAGAAAGTCAGTAGGCCACTAGGATCGGGAGAGGAAATGTGCTTTAAGCAGATCAGAGGAATGTACCATGAAAGTTACAAATCGTGAAAGTGACCAGTTTATTTATTTGTAAGGTGAACTATCACCAGAACTTTGTCTGACTGTGCATTGTGATTGAGGATACCGATCAGAAAAATAAGCAGCTTCTAGGTAAAGTTGGATACAGCATCCATCGACGAGGATTGATAAAAGGCAAGGCCAACCTAGTCTTTCACAAACTCTAACATATTGATATAAAGTTACTTCAACATGTGATTTTTGTATTATTTACATCATGATTGGTCCTAAGGACATATGACTAATTCAATCCATTGATCATGCAAGTTGTAAATTAATCTAAATGACAGACAAAGGAAAAGAAAATGGACAAAATATTCATTAAAGCACATTTCCTTTGTCACAATTACCTCCCTTGAGAGGCTGAGTGTTAAGGTACGCGTAGCAGATTTTTTTCTCATCGTAAAGAACAATGTTGGGTGTTTTTGACAACTAGTGTTATAGTTGTGATTTGCGTAGTGTGGTGTATGGATATTTATGATAAAAGTTTAAGTATGTTCTTTGTTCTGCACAATTTGTGCACGTTATGTTGTATGGTTAATAAAAATGTGGTCATACAAACACACCCTCTGAAAATAATTAACATACTGATATGTAGAAGAAATTCGAATTATGTATTGGTGCACCAAAGATTGTATTGTTTTAGTTGATATTGTTTGCTCCTTGTTAGAGAAGGTTTATGTATATTTATCTTATTTCTGTCAGATTGTTGAAATCATATTTTTCCTGTTATTAGCTGAGCAGCACACTGGTCAGCTTTTAAATTATAATGTTAAGATTTTATCAATTTAATATCATCCAGGGGAGTTGTAAAAATTGTTATCAACAAGTGTTGTGTTCTTATACTTGAAAAATCTTTTTACAATCAGACTGGTCAAATATGCAACCCTGTCTATTGATTCACTTTCCTGTGTAAAGTTTAAACTTGCATAGACATGGCAATAACGTGGGATAGCATCTTTCTGTACATTGTTTTCACACTTTCTCACGTGGCTACAATCATTTACATGATCTATGGCATCTTTTTTCATATTATGAACTTATATGAAATGCAACAAACAGAAGAACAGACTGGCTGTAAATTGATTTTTCAGTAGAGACTGCAAATAGAACTACTCAGGTACAACACTGAGAGTGGAAAGAGAAAGTGATTTTTCGTGGCCTTTTCAAATGTTAAATGTTGATACAAAATCATTCAGTGTTACAATTTTGAATTTTTGGATTACTACATGTGCATGATGTATTCCATTTTTTTACAGTACCTGTTTCAGTTTTTAAAGGGGGTTGTGGAATATATAGATGCTTAGTAGCAGAGCAGTAAAGTATGCTATATGAAAGGAACAAGGCATGCTTGTCTTTTCAGATTTCTGTCAGATAAAAGTTTTAATCTTGCAACATCATCCATATTTAAAGAAATGATATAGGAATGAATGTTAATCAGTTGTATAGAAAATAATGTAATCCAGTATTTAGGCAGTCAAGATTGGTCAACTTTGGTTTTTGGTGTGACAGAAATCTGAAAAGAAGACAAACATGTCACATGGTGTAATGACATAGAAGTCGTTGAGGATTAGAAACATCTGGAAGCTTAGGAATGCTGTAGTGGATGATGTATTACAGCAAGATGACTCTTCTCAGGTCTTTAGATAGATTTGTGATGAAGTTTTACCCAGAATAATTTCTCCAGCCTTCTGTTATCACATCAACACACACTATTGTAAATAACAGAGTTGTCTATAGTGCTATTTATTATTCTTGTGATTATTTTATTCTGGGTAAAATGCCGTGGCATTTTGATTGTTATTTGTACTGAAATACAAGTACAAACTTCACTCTTTACTAGATCTACAGTGGTAAATGGAAATATAAAATTCTAGATTAAAAGCCTTTTTCCCATAGACTTTTATGAAATTTTAAAGCTACAGCTTGGTAATTGAAAATTGGGGTATTTTTTTTTTCAACCACAAGCTTGATTTATATATGGAAAGAAATAACTGTTAACTCATGCCCCCAACAGATTAATTTGAAAGATGTCATCCATTGATGTTTACTCTGTTGATATTTTTTTACTTGAACATCTGTACATCTATTAGAAATATTTATGTATTAAAATAGTACAATGTGACATCTTTGCTGTCTTGATTTAAAGACCTTGAGTGGTTTAAAAACTCTGTTCTCCAAAAAATTGAGTATATCACTGGATTTGGTAGAATGACACCTTTGGATGACATCAAAGCAAATTGTAAGCAACTACAAAGATATGGATGAAATTTGTACCATCTTCATTATCATCTTGTTGTAAAAGTATTAAACATTCAGCATGTTTTAGACACGCTTTGTTTTCATTGTTCATAAGGCTAAATGATACAAGGAAAATGGTTGTGCCAGATATGTCGCACTGCACTGACGAGCTTCATTTTTCAAAACTGCTTGTTGTTTGGATGTGCATGCAAGTTCAAGAACAAAAATCTTCTATACATGCATGTGCATCTGTAAACCACTGTAGCCGTCAACAATGATCAAAGATGCATAAAACAGACATAAGTTGATGCAGATGTGTAGATATCCATTTGGTCTTTAACTAGTTTCGTTTTTAAAACCAGACGCTCTGCTGTCTCTGTAAATGTCTGAAAAGCATAAAGCTGATTTTCAAAGAAATCTGCTGTGACTTTCACATTTGACCAAAGAACATTTTTGAGAACACTGCATACCCTTTACCCACTAGTACTCTACGTGAGGTATAAGCCTTCTGGGCCAGGGGCCAACTGGAGTATATACCAACAAAAGGTATAGACAAACTTTACAGATTATGACCTTGACAGAGATTTTGTTCAAGTTCATTATACTCTCTTTATCCAAAGACACTCTGTGGTTGAAGTATGAGCCAGATTGGGTCAACTGGAAAGAAAATAAGCCCCAGACAAATGACGTTGGAACAGACTGATGACTATAGAGCAAGGCCATAGTTGAATTTTTGGTCCTCATCATGGTTAACACCACCCCTCAGTTCTTCGAAGTACCAAACAATTTTGACTAAAGTTGTGTATTCCTTACAAAATGCTTATTAAATGTAGTAACCAATTACTTCTTGTGAAAGTTTAATTAATTTTTTACCTATATTTCTAGGCTCACTCAAGAGGCTTTTCTGATGAAAATTTGCCTTTGAAAAGAATGTTACTCAGGATGTCCATTTGTATCGTTCAGATGGAATGGTATTATAGATACATTTCATTTATCATACCAATAACTAGAAGTTATTATTTCCAATAGGCTGTTGTGTGTCCCATTTAACCCGTGTATCGTATATAAATTGAAAACATTTAATCCATGCCCAACTTTTTCGACAGAAATGTTTTTTTGTGCATTAGATCAAGTTCATTATCTAATTGTATCAAGAGACCATAATAAAAGCATCATTAATGGTTAATTTGTTAAACAATGTACAGTCATGTACATTATATTGCATTCAAAAGGGAATTTATCGAGTTTCAAAAATACCTTTGAAAATGGTTTTGAGCCCCAAGGGTAGTATCATTCATTTTTAAGGAATAATTCTAAGTTGACTTTAAAACCTGATATTTTTTTTCAAATGAACATTTCACACACATTAAACTATATTTTCCCTTTCTTTTCTTCAAATTTAAGAAAACTGGCATAATATCAACTGATTATTTCATGTTTTAGCACTTTTCCTAGTTTTGCTATGTTTCCTTGGTTGTTAGCTTCCTTGTAAAACTCGCAAGTGATGTAAAATCTACATTAGCTTTTTATGTCATAGAGTCGCTGAAATATTGTTCAACATCCAATTTATTTGCACGCACATTTACACTGCAAGTAAATCTCAAATGCAAAACAAGTTAACAATGGCACATCCAAAGCAGGACATAGGAAGAAAAAAACTCAAAATATGAATCTTGTTTTGATTTTTTTATTCAGTTTAACATATACTTAACAACTTTACCAACCTCAGTGCAGTGTTGACATTTCATTCCAAACTCGAGGTGCAATGTCTGGAATGAATCAACTGAGGTGCAATGTTGGTGAGCGAGCCCCATTTCTGGATAGTGACAAGTAGTAGAGACTTAACTTTGTCATAAAAGAACTACTCATTAACAAGTAATTAAACCATGATGCTAATATAAAAAAATAACTGCCACCATCCAAAAATGGAACTCTTATTGTGCTAAATCTGACAAAAGTGCAATGTCAGCAACTAGAGTCAATGAAAATGAACAGAAAATGGTCCTAAATGACATGATTACATGATCAAGGATTATGCAACAGACAAGCAACAGTTCTACTTTTTTGCATAGGAGATCTTCATGGCATTGCTTGGAGTGATTTTGAATCCCTGCAGCGCGTCTTTTGCAGCACCTGACTGAACCTCATTCTCGAACTCGACAAAAGCGATGTCATGACGACCCGGCACAAGACGAACTTCCTTAAATCCAGGGAATCTATAAAGAAATTGTAATAAATCAGTTACTTCACAAAATGGGGGCAATTTCATGTGACTCATCATATAAAACATGTAATATTACATATAGCTTTCACGATAAGATATGGTACTGACAAAGCAACAATGGATTTAGTGACCCAAGTACTTTTAGATCAATTATTACAATTATGTACACATATTTAGATGCTTTTCCTCATACCAGAATCAACTTTGTTAATTTTGAGAAGACAAATATTTCAATTTGCTTAAAAATAACAAGACATTTTTAATCAAATAAATGTATGTCAGTACATTTAAGATTCAGATACATGTATTGTAAATAAGCATCTATTTCATATTCATATGGGAACGAAGACAAAAAATTTTGAAATCTTAGTCTGGAGACAAATGGACCATCATTAGATACTTACTGATTAAACAACATGGACAACATCATTTCGTTAGTCTCCTCGGGTAAATTGGTGAGAAAGAGGATTTGATTGGGGGGTTGTTCTGGGATAGCAGTGGGAGCAGCGGGCTGAGCGGGAGGGGCGGCGGCCATAGCTGAAACAAACAAGTCATGACATTAATCCTTTATATTAAGCTAAAGCAAACCTGCTTTTTTAAAAATCTAATATTTATACATGCACAGGGAATTACACAGTGATTAAAATTTAATTCAATTAAGTTTAAGTAAATAAAACACAATGTACATTAGTCATTAGATTTCTATTCGTAAAGAATTATATTAAGAGAATGCGATACATCTAGAATACATTTGTTTATTATTGTTTTTGATAGATCTATAATCTATATTCCTTCATAAACTTGAAAGCTTACCTGGCTGAGCTGGGGGTGCAATTCCAGCAGTTGTAGCAGCTGCTTGTCTGAAAAACATTCAAATATGCATTTACATTGACATTTTAATGTAATTGACTAATTCAGCATACGAAAAAATGCAACCAATATATCACAATGAATGCATTTTTCTATACAATTAAAATAATGAAAGAAAAAGTGAACAATCTCACATACCTCACGCTCCCTGCTATATATAATAAATAGCAGGGTAAGCACTATATACACAAAACAAAGAGAGGGGAATAACAACAAAAAAATCATCACCTCAAAACTTTATGCATAAATGCATGTATATGCACATCTATTCTTTTGTTTCGAACGACAGAAAATTGATTTTATAGAAATCAGAATTTTCTGTTAATATGCACATGTACACATTGTGTCCTTAATGCCAATAAAAGGTGTGCAGCAGTTATAGGGAGTTACACTTACAAACTGTTCATTTTTGTATTCACTATATGGTTAAAATTCTAAGTTTAAAAGGGCTGGATTCCCGGACAAATAATGGAATTGAAATTTTTCTGGTAATATGCTTTCCACACATTGTGTCTTAAATACCCTCAAAGTTGTATGAAATTCAATGCTGAAGATGAAGAGGAGCTGCACTAACAAAAATCAGGGCTGACTGACTGACTCATGGGTCAGAAACATTATACCCCTCGCAACTTGTTGCATAGGGTACTAAAATATAGTTTACCATTGAACATATACCTACCTGTAACTCAATGATGTTACAAAATACACAATTGCAGATCTCATGCCTTCATTCAATTATAAAACATTACTTCATGGTACAACATAAAGATAAAATGTAGAAAACCATCACCTTCCAGGTCACAACACTCACATGAAATATTTTCATACATTTCTATAAACTAAGCGATAGCAACGAAATCCATTTAAGCCTTACCTATTAGCCTTCTTTTTCTTCTTGCTCTCTGGTTCATGTTCCTTAGGTCTTTTTGGTCTTTCCACAAATGTTCCTTTCATTTTGGCAATTATGTCTGAATCTTTCTTTGAATACTGTATTCTCTATAATGTAACAATGAAGAATTTTTAAAATGACAAACCAAGTAATGGATTGAAGAAATTAGGTTTTGATCAATTTTTCTAATTGATTAGAACTACTTCTGATTAAAGTTTTTACTAGGTACTGGTAATATGTATGAATGCAATGAGTTCAGATTTTTACTTTCTACTTTTGAGTCATACAGGTAAATACCTGTTGTAGGTCTATATTAAATGAACAAAAGTTAATTTTGTCAAGGCTTGTCAAACATATTGGTTAGTAGAAGTTTGTCATAGTGTAAAAAGGCAACACACACAAAAATATGTCACTGCGTACTTAAAGGTTGTAGCATATACTGGTATTAAATTTGTACAATTTATCTGATAATATTAATTGTTGTAAGCTGCTAGAATATTACCATCGCACTATACAAACATAATGAAATATGATACCATTGGTTTTTCATAAAATGGGAAACCCTGCATTGATCGAAGTGCACTATTGGCACTGTTTATGTCCTTGAATATCACAAAAGCTTGTCCCCTCATCTTCAAAGTTTTCATGGCAACAATATCCAGGATCTGGCCGAACTGGGAGAAGATTGCGTACAGTGACTTCTTAAGTTCTACAAAAAGAAAAGAAAATAGGTGTAAGCAAAACTATTCATGCAGAACAATACCATAATTTTTGGAGACTAAGTGGTCGACGAAATTAGCCATCAGATTTGCCTAAATTTTTTAAATGTGATTTTGTGACGGTCAGATCGGTTTTAATACCAGCGCTAAATAGCATAGTTATGTTAGAAACTTAGAGTCTTTATTTCTTCAATCCCATTACATTTAGTACTCTGCCAACCCCTGGAACTGACAGCTAAACTCCTGCCAGGAAGAGTCTCAGTTGATCTTTGGTATAAGATCATTTTAGGGGGAGGAATGTGACGGTCAGATCGGTTCGAATACTGGTGCCAGATAGCTCAGTAGGTAGAGCACCTGACTAAAGATTCAGGGTTCGAATTACGGTCTGATTGGTCATTTTTTCTTCCATCACGTTACAATTTCATGTGCTAAAAACTACGATCAAGTAACTAAAGAGTCCAAATACTTAATATCTACAATTTAGTGAATATTTTCCTAAATCTTTAAACAGAACTCTTCTTTAGGAGATTAATTAAGTCTAAAAATGGCAGTGATCATCCAGCCCTCTTAACATGCATATCTTATTCTAAAAATGAAGTTTTTAATAAATTTTCACTTACCATCTTTCTTCACTTTTTCATTCAAATTGTTAATGTATATTGTCTGGTTTGGTCTGGCATCCATGATCACTGAAAAAAAGAAAAACACAATAAATAGAAATGAAATGAAATCCTCACATATGAAAAAATAAGAACAAGTAATTAGGGGGCATCTGGAATGTAGCTTTGCATGAAAAATCAGGCTGACATCTATCTTCTAGAGCAACATTTTTGTACTTGAACCAAAAACTGGTAAAGTACATGTACACACTATTCTCTTTTGAGAAGTGGACAGGCATAGTCTACATGCACCGGACCCTACATACACTTCTCTTCGCAAGCCCTCATATTTTGATTCTGGAAAACATGATTTTTTTGGGGGGGGGGTCCAATTAATAGGCGACAGAGCCTGTTAGAAACCATATTCTCATATGGGCGATTGGTCTCAATCTTTGCAACATAAAAAAAAAAGTTGAGCACAGTTCTATAGGGGAATTGTGCCCAACCTGATAAACGAATATTGATCCACATCGGCATTCAGAAAATTCAGAGGCTATGAGACAACCGGTGTAACAGTGTAAGGCGAACCAATGTGTTTTTTTTTTGTAATTTGCAGATATATATTAGTGAAAAGCATTGTCTTAAAAGAGTTCATAAGCCAAATGATCGTAAACAAGGATTACAAAAACACGATCTCAGTGTGAGACAGACAAACCTCCTTCCTCACCTAAATTCGTTGTTCCCACGCTGTTACAATTATTTAACCGCTAGATGGCGCTGTTTATCATCAAGTCGTACCGCTATGCATTCGGATTTCCCGTTTTAAAAATTATTACGTCGCAACAAAGTTTTCAAGAGTGAATCTTTAATTTATAACTATATCAGTACTTTCAATTAAATTCAATTTCAATTTATTCACTTTTTTTTATTCAATTTATTCAACTTTCACAGATATATATCATATATAAGCAATGAAAACGGATATGGGTAATGAATACTCAAAGCAGCTGCTCAGAGGCACGGAGTGAATTAATTGTAAATTTATTGCTCCTGACAGTCCTGCCTAATTAACGTTAACACTCATATACCTTAATTATCTATAATTACAATTGTCGATAGTTACATAATTATTTTCTTTCTCAGTGTCATTACACTCAATGCTTCTCTTGTCACCAAAGTTTGGCTGATGACAGCAGCACTCAAATTATTTAAATGCAGCTCTCATCGATCTGCATGCAGTGTTTAACACATATACTTGAATGGTAAAAAAAAACCCATCACATAGGTAATCACAGATTACAAAGCTCACCGAGACGAGGTATGAGGCATCACCTTCATAAGACCGCCTTTATTATATTATATGGAAATCACTGTTAATAATCTTGGATACTCATGGATACTGTTTTGACACACTATATATATCGTATATCATATATGTTAAAAAATTGTACGAAAGTCCTATGTTCATTTCATCATATATTTACATTTTCCAGTGTCTTTGCCTGTGATAACACTACGTATCGATTTTTATGGAATGCATGGCTGCCTTATAGCATAATACTATAGGTACATTATGTCAAATTATCATTACATTATGTCAAAGTCCATTACGTGGTGTGAATATATCTTTACGCTAGGTCAAATCGTTATTACGTGATGTCAAAAGCACGTTAGGTGAAGTAAACATGTCTTTACATGATGTCAATTTTTTACGTTGTGATCTAAAATCATCCTTACGTTATGCCAACATTGTACAACCAAAGGTCAATACATCATGACATTATTTCGACACTGTATTACATGGGGCGAATGTATCCTTACATTATGTCAACATTTTATTACATGCTTTCAATATATCCTTACATTATATCAACACCGCAGTACGTATCGCGATTTTATCCTTACATTATGTCAACATTTTATTACATGATATCAATGCGTTTTTACATTTTATCAACACCTTAATACATGGTGTTAACTCATCCTTTCATTATGTCAACACTTTATCACTTTATGTCAAAAGTACATTACTTGATACGAAAATGTCTTGACTTTTTGTCTAAACTTTATTACGTGATGTAAATAAGTTTTTACATTAGGCAAATTCTCTATTCCGTGATGTATACGCTCTATTACTTTAAGTCGAAACATCATTCCGTTATACAAACACGAAATCCTTGGTCTTTGTATATTTGTCATGTTTTAAATACAAAATTTACTATATAGAAACGGTACGCCGATTTACCCAAATGGACCCAGAAAAACCCCAACAGTAGATACTAGTAAGAAGCAGTGATTTAATCATACAAGAATGGAAATATATATAGGCCTATATATAGGTCTTCTGAAAGCTGTAAAAGACTTAGTTGCGGACAATTTAATTTCTCGCGAGTGAATGAACATTTACGTATTTAAACATTGAATTTATAGTTTAGATAGACCTAAGTTATAAGAATAAGACTTAAAATCCAAGTTTTCTCCTGCTCATCGGCCCTTGAATATTTAAAATGAAATGGATATAAAATCTAAAAATAACCCCTTCATTGGTTTTTTTTTTTGGGGGGGGGGTTAAAATTTTATTTTTGATTTATACTTTTTTTACTTCAATAATATTCAAATTACGTTCGTTACTACACACTCAGTCATTTAGCAGTCAGGGTTCTTTATCGTTCCAAAGCCTGTACGGGTGCAGCACGTGGACTCAAATCTGAAATTGCATGATGGATACAATCACAGTGTACCATATTCTTTTTATGAATACTAATTTTATGAATATTTAGTATTGGATATCAGTATATTTCACATAAGTGTACGTTAAATCACGCCTAAACGCCTCTCTCTCTCTCTCTCTCTCTCTCTCTCTCTCTCTCTCTCTCTCTCTCTCTCTCTCTCTCTCTCTCTCTCTCCTGTAAGGTGTTGTGCGATTAGACGAAGCCGTACGCGATGTAGACTTTTTCTTTTGTCGTAAATAGGTGTGAAAACCCTCAAGGGCATGTCGTTTTCTACCCTGAGTTAGTTAATCATGTATACACAGAAAATGATCGTGACTTAAACTTTATATGTATACACAGGAAACGCATACTGACATAACACGTTATGATTACATGTGCATGCACCAACTTTATATATGAATGATAATTTTATTATTGAATTGAATAATAGGTTTATTAGTTGATCCCCGACATTTGTTCATTTCTCAATTTAAAACATACACATGTATTGACAGTTTACGGCGCTATGCGTGTCAACTTATAAAATGAGAATATGAAATTGCTCTGCATTGATACGAGTTCATCTAATGAAAATATTTAATTTTAAGATTGTTATAAAAACAGGATTATCAACTAATAGAAATAATAACTGAAATAAGCACGTCAAATACAAAGATATGTGTTCTTAATTATTTACACATCACAAAATTTAACAGCGTAATAATCATGCTATGTTGTAATTCGAATGTAGTTTCCGATTTCATGAAATTCTATTTCATAAATATAATTTATTAATTTTATAATAATATGGACGTACACAATTTATTTACAATGCAGCTGTTATGCTTAAATCTGAAGTTGCATATTTGACGTGGATTTACGCGACCCGCATTGCCTGTAATGTACAGAACAGGTAAAGTAACAACAACAAGCAGCAGCAGGAATAACGGTAAATCACACCGTCGCGGTGTCATCACGGTCGCAATCCATTCCGCGATCAAAAACCGCGATGGTGTATCGCGGGAACGATAAAAATACCGTGACGGTAACGCGGGCCAATACGGGATCCGCGTTGCCTGTACTGTATGTCGTGGCGCAAACACCCAGTGCATATTTAATTTTCTAAAATTTAGTCTCAAAGTATTTAGTAGTTAAAATAAAGTATTTAGTAGTTAAAAGTAAACGTTGCTATTGCTATCTTAAATTAAGGATACTGACCCTAACTACACATGTAGGTATGGCCGTTCTGCTACAAAATTATTATGCTATGAAAATGATTTTTTTCTTATTGCTGCAGAGGGGGTGGGAATGGTGTTTGTGGAGGGGGTACGCTACGTTCCTCTGAATAAATTTTCTCCTTTTCATCCAAGAGGGCACTTGATAACTTATATGAAATAAAATCTACAAATAAATTACAAGAGATCTTTAACCCCTTTAAAGACCTTCTCCATCTTGATATAGATGTTTTTATGAAATGTTTGTTTTAGGTAATTGTTCAGACAGAGGGTATAAATCAGAAATATGTCATAATAAAAACGCACACAAATAAGAGAGGGGAACTGTATTCGCCGATTTCAGAATTATTATAAAGAAAGGCAAACACTTTTGGTAGAATCGGTACTGTCTTCAGGGTTTGCCCCATACATGTAACTTACTAATTTTTAATTAAATGAAATAATTCGACAGCATGAGTGATGGTTTTTGTAAACGGTTAAATGTATGATCATGTTACGTATATTTTCGTTGTAAGTATAGAATAGGCGTGAAAATAGGTTGAGAAGGAAATTTACGCTCATTCCGTTCTGTTCCGTTGAATACCAATATCCACAGGGGTAATAATATATTGCGGAACGTAACGGAACCAGAATCTTACAAATAAGTCAAGTACTGCTGACATTGTAATTTTAAAGATGGTATGCTTTGGAATGCGTTTCGTTTGTTTTAAATCTCTAACTAATAGAGAATATTTTTTGCTAGCTTAAACTAGTTAGTAAGTTCTGCCGTGAAAATACTGTAATATGTTAATATTAGAGTAGTAAGTAATATAATTATGTATAGTTTTCTTTAAACAACGAATTTAAACAATAAAATTAAAGATCAATCTTATTTTGAAATGAAATGAATAAAAACAAAATAAATCATTATTTTTAAATTTCAATTTCCCCATTGGATGACCCTTTACTGGTTCCGTTCTGATCCACAAAGTTTCAATAACCCCTGGGTACATTTGGGTAAGCTTACCGTTTCCTTGTATATAGAAAGGCCGATGTATCCGTGTTCGCGTAACGAAATGATGTTTTACCTTAAAGTAATGGAGCATGTACATCATGAAATAGAGAAATGACCTACAGCAAAGACTTATTCACATCACGTTATTAAGTTTAGACATAACGTCATAAACTTATGACATCAAGTTATAAAGGTTTGACATAATAAAACGATATATTTACACCATGTAATAAAGTGTTGATAAAATGTAAAAATGCATTAATATCATGTAATAAAATGTTGACATAATGTAAGGATAGAATCGCGATACGTACTGCGGTGTTGATATAATGTAAGGATATATTGATATCATGTAATAAAATGTTGACATAATGTAAGGATACATTCGCCCCATGTAATACAGTGTCGAAATAATGTCATGATGTATTGACCTTTGGTTGTACAATGTTGGCATAACGTAAGGGTGATTTTAGATCACAACATAAAAAGTTGACATAATGTAAAGACATGTTTACTTCACCTAACGTGCTTTTGACATCACGTAATAACGATTTGACCTAGCGTAAAGATATATTCACACCACGTAATGGACTTTGACATAATGTAATGGTAATTTGACATAATGTACCTATAGTCTAATGCTATAAGGCAGCCATGGCGTTCCATAGATTTTGTACTATATAACCCATAATACAAATGACGCCAAAATGAGGCGTCAGCGGGGTTTGCTTATTTTTATTGGAGTATATATCTAATAGTACGATGGCTAAAAATTATATAAGGAATAAGGAATCATTCTTTGAGTATTATGAGGTGATAATTTTGGTCGGGGCGTGATCAAATCCAATAAAGCCCGAAGGGCTTTATGATAGATTTGAGCACGCCCCGACCGAAATTATCACCTCATAATATTCAAAGAAAGATTCTTTATTACTTATATTTATATAATTTTAAGCCATCGCACGATTAAATCTTTTTAATATAAATAAGCAAACCCCGCCGGCGCCTCAATTTGGCGTCATTTGTATTATGGGTTATATAGTACAAAATCGATACGTAGTGTTATCACAGACAAAGACACTGGATAATGAAAATATATAAATATAAGTAATAAGGAATCATTCTTTGAATATTATGAGGTGATAATTTCGGTCGGGGCGTGATCAAATATATCATAAAGCCCTTCGGGCTTTATTGGATTTGATCACGCCCCAACCAAAATTATCACCTCATAATACGTACTCAATTTAAAGAATGATTCCTTATTCCTTATATAAGATAACGTTACAATGTTTATAAACATATAAAATAAGATATTCCATCATATAATACTTCCAATATAATACAATGTAATACTGTAATAAATAATGATGCAATATGATATTGTAACACATGATATGACATTGTATCGTATTATACATTAATTAATTAACACAAAAGACAATTCATAATATATAATTTATGATACAATATCATATCACATAATGCATCACAATATTATAACATTATATGATATTATATTAATGTGTAGTATAGTATATGATTCTGTATTGTATGTGTATTATATTTGATACATATTATGATATTATATCGTATGATACAATATAATTTGATACAACATTGTATCATTTATATTACAATATCATGTGATATTATATAGATAGTGCCTGTTTTGGAGGTTAACAGTTGAAATTGACTCCCCGAGAAAACCATTGTCAACCGACGAAGCAGAGAGTACTATTATCAATAAAACATGTGACCTGTTCCAAAATAATTAAACCTAATCCAGCATCCAAAACCTTTGGCTCAGATTCAGCATTTAAGCCTGTCAGGTGCATCAGTAACATAAGATGCAGCAGCATCCATGCAAGTTTGGTGAAATTAGGACCAGTAATAACTAAGATATATTTTTTAACATCCTTGATAATGGAGATCAGGCTCTGCATCTGAAGCTACCTCTGTGATTCATTTATATTATAGTTAAATCAACTATGCAAGTTTAAAATAGTACCATTATCTATTAAACATGTGACCTGTTCCAAAAAACTAAATTTCATCCAGCATCCGAAACCTATGGCTCAGATTCAGCATTCATGCCTGACTGGTGCATCAGAAATATAAGATGCACCATCTATGCAAGTTTGGTAAAGTTAATACTAGAAAATAACTAAGATATAATCATCAGAGGGCACCTGCTCCAAAAACTTTAACCAGCTTTAAAAACCTTATCCTCCTCCAGCATCCGAAACCTATGGCTCATGCAGATTCAGCATTCAAGCCTGTCTTGTGCATCAGTGTCATAAGATGCACCATGCATGCAAGTTTGAAGTTAGGACCAGTAGTAGCTTAGACACTGCTATCAAAGGGCACCTGCACCAAAAACTTTGCACTGACTTATTTATACCAAACGCTGCATGACCAAAACTGTTGTCCAGGATGAAAAAAAAAGCAATAACAAGAGGTTTTATATGCAACTTGCAACCACACAAGTATATACAGAAAAATTCCATGGTTGATCAATTAAAGAACTGCGCAGATGTAGACTTCAATTGAAGATTTAAAGATTTGAAAAAAATATATGAAAGGGGGTCATTGTAAATGGAGCTGCAATTAGGTAGCCCTCTCCCTTAAAATATCATCAGATATAAACAATCAGAGAGAGCTTCATGTACATTATTGCAGCTAGAGTGAGTAGATATTATTTGTTGTCTACTCTTAAAACTAAAACCATTTTTTGAGAAAAGGTTGAATCTTTTACATTTACCAGTATATTGTAGCTTTGTATCAACATAGGATACCCTATTTTTTACAAGATATTTATTGGTTAATATAAGTCCCCTTTTCTTAAATTAGAATAACACAATTACTGTCCAATATAATTTTTTGAAAACAATGATTTATTACATAAAACAACTACAAATGTACATAAAAATTGTTATAACGTAACCACATTATACACTGTATTTAACAGAGGCTATGAAGGATCTAACTGAGAATTTTAAATGACATGGAACTTTAAAAATCAACACTTAAATGATATCTGTCATTTTAGGACAAATAATGGCACAAAATTTACATTTCGAAAAGGGTCAGATTTTAATTTTTTTAAAAAACCCCAACAGTAGATACTAGTAAGAAGCAGTGATTTAATCATACAAGAATGGAAATATATATAGGCCTATATATAGGTCTTCTGAAAGCTGTAAAAGACTTAGTTGCGGACAATTTAATTTCTCGCGAGTGAATGAACATTTACGTATTTAAACATTGAATTTATAGTTTAGATAGACCTAAGTTATAAGAATAAGACTTAAAATCCAAGTTTTCTCCTGCTCATCGGCCCTTGAATATTTAAAATGAAATGGATATAAAATCTAAAAATAACCCCTTCATTGGTTTTTTTTTTGGGGGGGGGGTTAAAATTTTATTTTTGATTTATACTTTTTTTACTTCAATAATATTCAAATTACGTTCGTTACTACACACTCAGTCATTTAGCAGTCAGGGTTCTTTATCGTTCCAAAGCCTGTACGGGTGCAGCACGTGGACTCAAATCTGAAATTGCATGATGGATACAATCACAGTGTACCATATTCTTTTTATGAATACTAATTTTATGAATATTTAGTATTGGATATCAGTATATTTCACATAAGTGTACGTTAAATCACGCCTAAACGCCTCTCTCTCTCTCTCTCTCTCTCTCTCTCTCTCTCTCTCTCTCTCTCTCTCTCTCTCTCTCTCTCTCTCTCTCTCTCTCTCCTGTAAGGTGTTGTGCGATTAGACGAAGCCGTACGCGATGTAGACTTTTTCTTTTGTCGTAAATAGGTGTGAAAACCCTCAAGGGCATGTCGTTTTCTACCCTGAGTTAGTTAATCATGTATACACAGAAAATGATCGTGACTTAAACTTTATATGTATACACAGGAAACGCATACTGACATAACACGTTATGATTACATGTGCATGCACCAACTTTATATATGAATGATAATTTTATTATTGAATTGAATAATAGGTTTATTAGTTGATCCCCGACATTTGTTCATTTCTCAATTTAAAACATACACATGTATTGACAGTTTACGGCGCTATGCGTGTCAACTTATAAAATGAGAATATGAAATTGCTCTGCATTGATACGAGTTCATCTAATGAAAATATTTAATTTTAAGATTGTTATAAAAACAGGATTATCAACTAATAGAAATAATAACTGAAATAAGCACGTCAAATACAAAGATATGTGTTCTTAATTATTTACACATCACAAAATTTAACAGCGTAATAATCATGCTATGTTGTAATTCGAATGTAGTTTCCGATTTCATGAAATTCTATTTCATAAATATAATTTATTAATTTTATAATAATATGGACGTACACAATTTATTTACAATGCAGCTGTTATGCTTAAATCTGAAGTTGCATATTTGACGTGGATTTACGCGACCCGCATTGCCTGTAATGTACAGAACAGGTAAAGTAACAACAACAAGCAGCAGCAGGAATAACGGTAAATCACACCGTCGCGGTGTCATCACGGTCGCAATCCATTCCGCGATCAAAAACCGCGATGGTGTATCGCGGGAACGATAAAAATACCGTGACGGTAACGCGGGCCAATACGGGATCCGCGTTGCCTGTACTGTATGTCGTGGCGCAAACACCCAGTGCATATTTAATTTTCTAAAATTTAGTCTCAAAGTATTTAGTAGTTAAAATAAAGTATTTAGTAGTTAAAAGTAAACGTTGCTATTGCTATCTTAAATTAAGGATACTGACCCTAACTACACATGTAGGTATGGCCGTTCTGCTACAAAATTATTATGCTATGAAAATGATTTTTTTCTTATTGCTGCAGAGGGGGTGGGAATGGTGTTTGTGGAGGGGGTACGCTACGTTCCTCTGAATAAATTTTCTCCTTTTCATCCAAGAGGGCACTTGATAACTTATATGAAATAAAATCTACAAATAAATTACAAGAGATCTTTAACCCCTTTAAAGACCTTCTCCATCTTGATATAGATGTTTTTATGAAATGTTTGTTTTAGGTAATTGTTCAGACAGAGGGTATAAATCAGAAATATGTCATAATAAAAACGCACACAAATAAGAGAGGGGAACTGTATTCGCCGATTTCAGAATTATTATAAAGAAAGGCAAACACTTTTGGTAGAATCGGTACTGTCTTCAGGGTTTGCCCCATACATGTAACTTACTAATTTTTAATTAAATGAAATAATTCGACAGCATGAGTGATGGTTTTTGTAAACGGTTAAATGTATGATCATGTTACGTATATTTTCGTTGTAAGTATAGAATAGGCGTGAAAATAGGTTGAGAAGGAAATTTACGCTCATTCCGTTCTGTTCCGTTGAATACCAATATCCACAGGGGTAATAATATATTGCGGAACGTAACGGAACCAGAATCTTACAAATAAGTCAAGTACTGCTGACATTGTAATTTTAAAGATGGTATGCTTTGGAATGCGTTTCGTTTGTTTTAAATCTCTAACTAATAGAGAATATTTTTTGCTAGCTTAAACTAGTTAGTAAGTTCTGCCGTGAAAATACTGTAATATGTTAATATTAGAGTAGTAAGTAATATAATTATGTATAGTTTTCTTTAAACAACGAATTTAAACAATAAAATTAAAGATCAATCTTATTTTGAAATGAAATGAATAAAAACAAAATAAATCATTATTTTTAAATTTCAATTTCCCCATTGGATGACCCTTTACTGGTTCCGTTCTGATCCACAAAGTTTCAATAACCCCTGGGTACATTTGGGTAAGCTTACCGTTTCCTTGTATATAGAAAGGCCGATGTATCCGTGTTCGCGTAACGAAATGATGCTTTACCTTAAAGTAATGGAGCATGTACATCATGAAATAGAGAAATGACCTACAGCAAAGACTTATTCACATCACGTTATTAAGTTTAGACATAACGTCATAAACTTATGACATCAAGTTATAAAGGTTTGACATAATAAAACGATATATTTACACCATGTAATAAAGTGTTGATAAAATGTAAAAATGCATTGATATCATGTAATAAAATGTTGACATAATGTAAGGATAGAATCGCGATACGTACTGCGGTGTTGATATAAGGTAAGGATATATTGATATCATGTAATAAAATGTTGACATAATGTAAGGATACATTCGCCCCATGTAATACAGTGTCGAAATAATGTCATGATGTATTGACCTTTGGTTGTACAATGTTGGCATAACGTAAGGGTGATTTTAGATCACAACATAAAAAGTTGACATAATGTAAAGACATGTTTACTTCACCTAACGTGCTTTTGACATCACGTAATAACGATTTGACCTAGCGTAAAGATATATTCACACCACGTAATGGACTTTGACATAATGTAATGGTAATTTGACATAATGTACCTATAGTCTAATGCTATAAGGCAGCCATGGCGTTCCATAGATTTTGTACTATATAACCCATAATACAAATGACGCCAAAATGAGGCGTCAGCGGGGTTTGCTTATTTTTATTGGAGTATATATCTAATAGTACGATGGCTAAAAATTATATAAGGAATAAGGAATCATTCTTTGAGTATTATGAGGTGATAATTTTGGTCGGGGCGTGATCAAATCCAATAAAGCCCGAAGGGCTTTATGATAGATTTGAGCACGCCCCGACCGAAATTATCACCTCATAATATTCAAAGAAAGATTCTTTATTACTTATATTTATATAATTTTAAGCCATCGCACGATTAAATCTTTTTAATATAAATAAGCAAACCCCGCCGGCGCCTCAATTTGGCGTCATTTGTATTATGGGTTATATAGTACAAAATCGATACGTAGTGTTATCACAGACAAAGACACTGGATAATGAAAATATATAAATATAAGTAATAAGGAATCATTCTTTGAATATTATGAGGTGATAATTTCGGTCGGGGCGTGATCAAATATATCATAAAGCCCTTCGGGCTTTATTGGATTTGATCACGCCCCAACCAAAATTATCACCTCATAATACGTACTCAATTTAAAGAATGATTCCTTATTCCTTATATAAGATAACGTTACAATGTTTATAAACATATAAAATAAGATATTCCATCATATAATACTTCCAATATAATACAATGTAATACTGTAATAAATAATGATGCAATATGATATTGTAACACATGATATGACATTGTATCGTATTATACATTAATTAATTAACACAAAAGACAATTCATAATATATAATTTATGATACAATATCATATCACATAATGCATCACAATATTATAACATTATATGATATTATATTAATGTGTAGTATAGTATATGATTCTGTATTGTATGTGTATTATATTTGATACATATTATGATATTATATCGTATGATACAATATAATTTGATACAACATTGTATCATTTATATTACAATATCATGTGATATTATATAGATAGTGCCTGTTTTGGAGGTTAACAGTTGAAATTGACTCCCCGAGAAAACCATTGTCAACCGACGAAGCAGAGGTTGACAATGGTTTATGATGGTTATATATTATGATATTGTCTTTTGTGATCAATTAATGTATAATACGATAAAATGTATTGTTATACTTTCATGTTAAATACTGAAATCTGATTGGTTAAGACGCAGTTAATAATATTTACTATTACCCTCAGCGTTAGCAACGCACTTGGCAACGGGTAACATTAAAAAATATTACATGCGCGAAAATTATGCGCGTACGGTTCGCTGTAGAATTCACGTTATTCCTATATAAAAGCAGTAAAATTTTCTTAAAAATTTTAAAAAAGACATTCAGTATAACAAAATAAATAGTGCCTGTTTGGGAGGATAACAGTTGAAATTGACACCCCTCGAAAACCATTGTCAACCTCCGCTTCGCGTCGGTTGACAATGGTTTTCTCGGGGTGTCAATTTCAACTGTTACCCTCCCAAACAGGCACTATTTATATAATATCATGTGTTACAATATCATATTGCATCATTATTTATTACAGTACTATATTGTATTATAAATGAAGTATTATAGGATGGAATATCTTATTTTATATGTTTATAAACATTGTATCTTATAATAGGATGAAATGAACATATGACTTTCATACAATTTCTTAACATATATGATATACGATATTGTGTCAAAACAGTATCCATGAATATCCAAGATCATTAACAAAGATTTTCATATAATTTAATAAAGATGGTCTCATAAAGGTGATGCCTCATAAAGGCCCTATTTATTTTATTATACAGAATGTGTAAATATTAATATGTGTAAATATTAAAGAAAATTTTACTGTTTTCACCTAGATATACGTGAAATCTACGGCGAACCGTACGTGCATAATTTACGCGCATTGTATCAATTTGTTTTATTATACTTTTATGTTAAATACTGAAATCTGATTGGTTTAGACGCAGTTAATAATCCGTTCTATTACCCTCAGCGTTAGCAACACACTTAGCAACGGGTAAAACAACGAATTGTTACATGCGCGTAAACTATGCGCGTACGGTTCGCCGTAGAATTCACTTTATTTCTATATAAAAGCAGTAAAAAACTCTCTAAAATTAAGACATTCAGTATAATAAAATAAATAGTGCCTGTTTGGGAGGATAACAGTTGAAATTGACACCCCGAGAAAACCATTGTCAACCTCCGCTCCGCGTCGGTTGACAATGGTTTCCTCGGGGTGTCAATTTCAACTATTACCCTTCCAAACAGGCACTATTTATATAGTGTTACCTGTTGCCAAGTGTGTTGCTAACACTGAAGGTAATAGAACAGATTATCAACTGCTTCTAATATCTAAACCAATAAGTATTTAGGCCAAACGTGAAAGTATAATAAAATTATATATTATATAATTATAAAAACCAATATCATATTATGAAATATCCTATCATATTATATAAATAGTGCCTGTTTGAGAGGGTAACAGTTGAACTGTTACCCTCCCAAACAGGCACTATTTATTTTGTTATACTGAATGTCTTTTTTAAAATTTTTAAGAAAATTTTACTGCTTTTATATAGGAATAAAGTGAATTCTACAGCGAACCGTACGCGCATAATTTTCGCGCATGTAACATTTTTTAATGTTACCCGTTGCCAAGTGCGTTGCTAACGCTGAGGGTAATAGTAAATATTATTAACTGCGTCTTAACCAATCAGATTTCAGTATTTAACATGAAAGTATAACAAGATATAATATCATATATTTATACAATATTTTATCATATGATACAAAATTATATATTGCCATATCATATGAAACAATATCATGTGATCAAATAATATAATATATAATATTGTATCATATGTTAAAATATTGTATAAATATATCATAATACATTATCATATCATATAATGTTGTAATACAATATACAATACTATACATACCAATATCACGATACAATATCATATTATCATGTACCAAAAATTGATACAATATAGCATATAGTATCATAGAACTTTTTACAATATATGATATAATAGTCTATCATGTAAAAGACTAGTGTATCATATCATACAATACTATATGATAGGAATCATGTTATATCATTTAACAACAAACACATCTATCAAGCAGGTTTGAGTGAGGTAGGAGATTTTTTTAGCATCCTTGATAATTGAGATCAGACTCTGCATCTAAAGCTACCTCTATGATCTCTTGTATATAGTTTAATCAAGTATGCAAGTTTGAAATAGTACTATTATCAATAAAACATGTGACCTGTTCCAAAATAATTAAACCTAATCCAGCATCCAAAACCTTTGGCTCAGATTCAGCATTTAAGCCTGTCAGGTGCATCAGTAACATAAGATGCAGCAGCATCCATGCAAGTTTGGTGAAATTAGGACCAGTAATAACTAAGATATATTTTTTAACATCCTTGATAATGGAGATCAGGCTCTGCATCTGAAGCTACCTCTGTGATTCATTTATATTATAGTTAAATCAACTATGCAAGTTTAAAATAGTACCATTATCTATTAAACATGTGACCTGTTCCAAAAAACTAAATTTCATCCAGCATCCGAAACCTATGGCTCAGATTCAGCATTCATGCCTGACTGGTGCATCAGAAATATAAGATGCACCATCTATGCAAGTTTGGTAAAGTTAATACTAGAAAATAACTAAGATATAATCATCAGAGGGCACCTGCTCCAAAAACTTTAACCAGCTTTAAAAACCTTATCCTCCTCCAGCATCCGAAACCTATGGCTCATGCAGATTCAGCATTCAAGCCTGTCTTGTGCATCAGTGTCATAAGATGCACCATGCATGCAAGTTTGAAGTTAGGACCAGTAGTAGCTTAGACACTGCTATCAAAGGGCACCTGCACCAAAAACTTTGCACTGACTTATTTATACCAAACGCTGCATGACCAAAACTGTTGTCCAGGATGAAAAAAAAAGCAATAACAAGAGGTTTTATATGCAACTTGCAACCACACAAGTATATACAGAAAAATTCCATGGTTGATCAATTAAAGAACTGCGCAGATGTAGACTTCAATTGAAGATTTAAAGATTTGAAAAAAATATATGAAAGGGGGTCATTGTAAATGGAGCTGCAATTAGGTAGCCCTCTCCCTTAAAATATCATCAGATATAAACAATCAGAGAGAGCTTCATGTACATTATTGCAGCTAGAGTGAGTAGATATTATTTGTTGTCTACTCTTAAAACTAAAACCATTTTTTGAGAAAAGGTTGAATCTTTTACATTTACCAGTATATTGTAGCTTTGTATCAACATAGGATACCCTATTTTTTACAAGATATTTATTGGTTAATATAAGTCCCCTTTTCTTAAATTAGAATAACACAATTACTGTCCAATATAATTTTTTGAAAACAATGATTTATTACATAAAACAACTACAAATGTACATAAAAATTGTTATAACGTAACCACATTATACACTGTATTTAACAGAGGCTATGAAGGATCTAACTGAGAATTTTAAATGACATGGAACTTTAAAAATCAACACTTAAATGATATCTGTCATTTTAGGACAAATAATGGCACAAAATTTACATTTCGAAAATGGTCAGATTTTAATTCTCAAAACGTGTTTTTGACACTATCAGTTAAAAAATTGGGAAAATATTACCTGATCTTATGGGAAAATTATAATTTGGTTATAGTCTCTTCAAGGAAATGCTAATTAACATTATTCCAGATTTATGACAAGAACAATATAAGAGATATTAATAGCGTCATGATAAAAATAAACTTGGAGGAAAAACATGTGCATGGCAAAGGACAATGATTGAAAACAAAATAAAACAAATATCTGCTTCTATAAATACAAATTTACCCACAAATCACACACAAAATTGTAAACATAGAGTGTTGAGGAAATGACAGTGAGTAAATAGTGTATTGGGTCCCAATACAGATAAGCTAGCAGACACACAATTTTAAGGCTCAACAACCCCTTTCTTTGCCTGAACTGTAACCAAATTGACTCCAACAGCTAATAACATTTATTCAAAGCAGATTACTTCTGCATCAACATATTTTCATCTTAATAAAAGAATATACAAAAATTTAATCATTTTACGTTCCACATAGGTTGTAAAACCCTTATGTGCCTTCTTCCAAAAAGGAAAAGGAACGATTTTAAAATCAAAATTAAGAACACCAAATGCGTATCCCAAAGTCTGTCAGTTTTCAAATAAAATTTCATTAGAAATTCAGGCCTATGATAGGATTTTATTCCCTTATAAACATTTTTTCAAAATGAGAATTTATCTAATACAATATTTAATGATTTATGAGCATTTTAATATAAACGGATAAAGATAATGATTAACATTCTCTAACAACCCACAAAAAATAGGCTTTTAACACAGATTGTCCAACATGTTTTTACAACAGAAAACAATACAACAAATGTAACATTACTATAAAATACTAAGTGGAAAGAATACATGCATCTTCAGACTGATAGCTACAAACATTAATGATGTCAATCTTGTACTAAAAGGCAGCTTATCAACATGTACATTTGCCATTTTAATCAAGTAATAGGAAGTGTTACGGTGAAATGAAATAAAGCAGAATTATTTAAGTAGAGCTAGCTGTGGCCTAAATGTAACATACACTGATGCAAAACATAAAATCTGGACCTCTTTGTATTTCCAGTAGTACGTGCTTTAATACAGGTAATGCCGAGTAAACATGATAACATTAAGCAACATACTTTGTACAATACAACTGACCCATAAGGATCTGAAAAAAAAAACGTTCTTCTTACAGGTAATATTTTTTTCTTTACTATACCAGTGATTCAAATTGTGGAAATGCCAAAAGAAAAACTACCCTTTTATTTTCATTTATACATCAAAGCCTGTTTGCCAAACAATTTTAACTTACCGGGTATTTCAATTTTAGTTTTCAAAACTGAGAATCCAAAGAAATTATGAATACCATATCCATTTGTATTTACATCTAAAATATATTAATCTATTTACATCTTTTAAAAAATTGTGTCTTTTAAGTTATGAGATAGGGTGGTTTCAAAATTTTAAGCTACCGATTTGTTCAATCCTTGGAATCACTATTCAAGTATTGTCTAGTTGCTCTTTCCAAAAATGGAAAGAATGATAAGGAAAAGATAGACGATGTCAATGTAGATCTGGAGGGCACCGTAAATGTACTCCTCTGGGTCCAATTCATGCTTCTTACCCCCAACAACCATCTGTGTGTCATAGATGAGGAACTACAAATAAATGGTAAAAATATTAACAACAGCAACAAAATTTCCATTCCATAAAATACCGTACTACAAATGCATTGATATTAGCAATAATATAAATGTTTTTGAATTACATATTCAGGTCCTTTTTAAAAAAGAATTTTAAGCCTTGTTTATTGATACAAAACAAAGTATCTTAGGGTTGCATCTCTCTTATAACAAGACCTCTGATGATATACAGGTTCTTGTCAAGCATTAGAAATACTTTAAGTTAAGCATTTTAGAGATTCAAAATTGCAAAATTAAATTTGAAAATTTTGATCTGAAATCATGACCATGCCCCAACAAAAATATTGTTTGGTTCTGACACCCTATGTGCAACTGATATTGAAAACAATTTTAAGGTCTAGTTTAACATGGACATGCAGTCTCTTTAAGATTACAGTAAATGCATATCTCGCAATTTATCATGAAATAATCTTTCATAATCAATTAATTTTGATAAAAAGCTTTGTATACAGCAAAGCCTGAAAGGCAGCTGAACTTTACAAATACTCAATACACAGATTTAAACAGAAGTGATTGAGAGTAAAGTATGCAAACAAAGGTTTGATAAGTCTACAACATTACGTGTCATAAATTACTACATGTACCATTATATTCCTCTACTTCTATAACTTTATAGAGAAGACAAAGTACTTGGTAATGCTATCATGATGACAAATCAACAGATTTTAGGAATATGATTTATCTCTCAAATCCTGTTTTAAAGAAATGCCGATTCCTCAAAGTAAGATAAGAAAATAAATGAAGACATCCAAGCTTAAACAAACAGAATAGCAAGTACCCTTTTTGTTTTTCGTTAAAATGCTGAAATAAATTATCAGTTCTTAGATGAGTACACGTTGTCATGTACATGTATAAGTATAATGTCCCAGAACTTGATTTCTTTAAAACTCTGACTTCTATGTATGTTATTTCTTTCAGGAATGTCATTTAAAACGACGGTAATGAAATGTTCTGTACGAAGCTCCAACAGCCACAAAATATTCAAAGAACAATAGCAATTACTGGACGTTTTCCTTCTTAAGAATCAAAGAAAAAACTTAGAGACAGGCCAAAAAGAGTTGTTGATGTCTGTCCATACAACTTGTTGAAAACTTTATGACTGAATTCCATGCACTCTGTTTGGTATGGCTTTTATCGGATATAGTTCATGTACAATAGATCTACACAGTCATTATAGAGTGTTCTATTGGTTGAACAACAATGAAAAAACATTTGTATGGAGCAAATTAAAAGAATTTTTGGTGGAAAACCATCAAAAAGAAAATTTTTGAAAAATTATCCACAGAAACAAAAACAGAAGATGAAACAGCTGAAGAAGTACATGAAAAGTCATATCAAAGATAATGTACAAAAAATCGTTCAAGTATCTGGAACCAAACAAACTACAACATCAATGTGAACTCAAGGCCTCAACTGGTTTTTTGCTTCTTCTCCATAAACCATTTTGTGTGCAATCAGATCCTGTCATGTATACACTGATGCAGCAAATTTTAATCCATTATTTGTTTTAAATTAGAAAAAATACTTATCAAAATTTTTTCTTTATCTGTACATATAAAATGATTATCTCTCTGAAGGAGGTAACACTAAACTTTGGAATTTGTGGACAGGTGTACCGGTAATCAATACATACAATGTACTTGTATTCATACATGCTATGGTACAGTGTACATTGTTTTTAGCTTTTGATATGTGAAATCTTTATGAATACAATTTAATTGTACAAATTACTTCTTCATCATTACAATTTATATCAGTTTTTTAGATTTTATTCTGTTTATTATTGATAATTATATGCGTTCATTTTGGTGCATAATGCTACCGGTACATGCATAGTTCTTCTGTCCCATTTATGGACTGTTTTTCCTTCAAACAAATTTATTAACCATCATCAGGAGGGGATGAATCTTTACGTTGTTGAAGATTATTCCAATTCTTATGTATTGTTAAAAAGTAGGATTTTTCAATCCAAAATGTTGTTTAACTTCAAAAATAGGGTTTAAACATGGTTACCGGTAATTGTGCTTTCAGTTTTCTAATTTCAGATTCAACAGTATACAAATGAAATGAAGAACACTATTCATGAATGTTTGACACCTACATATTTAGAGAAGAAACATTTTCCATCAGCCTTGAATATCAAGAGTGATCTAGGAAGTGAGCACAAATCTAAATAAATAACCTAGTTCTTCTTCCCAAAAATGGAGAGAACAATGAGAAAGAGGTTGACCACATCGAGGTAGAGCTGAACAGCTCCGTAAATATACTCCTCCGGACTCAGCTTGTGCTTCTTATTACCCACAATCATCTGGGTGTCAAACACTAGAAGCTAGAACAATACAAAGACACAAGGAACCCAGTCATCAGATCACATTACGGTATTTACAATTCCCAAACAATCCTGTCTGAACTCATTTTAAATGCCTCTGATAATTATGGGTAGAACATAGAAAAGTAAAACAAAATGCATGCATATAAATACAATACATGTTCATATTATATGTAATAATATATATTATAGTAGATACCTGGTACTTCTACTTTCAGTTCAAATCAATTTTTTAATCACCAATGAATGCATCATCAATGATACTTAGTCCTAGTACATTTGTACCACAAAGCCAACATTTAACATTTTGGGTTAATTAATGAAGATTCCTGCTATATTCTAATCATTTACTGTCAAAATATATGTAAAAATGAGATTACCTAAAAACTTTCCGATGTTAGAAATATGCATTACACCAATAGCTGTGTTATGTTTAGAACTAGCAGATCACAGACTTATCAGTGATAAGACTATTATATATATATATATATATATATATATATATATATATATATATATATATATATATATATATATATATATATATATATATATATATATATATATATATATATATATATATATATATATATATATATATATATAGTTAGTATGTAATTTCTGGATCGGACCACAGACTTACCAGTGAGAAGACCAGGGCAGCAAGTCCTCCCCAGACACAGTCAAGGATCTGAAAAAAATACCAACATAGAGCGTCAGTGGCCCTTACAGCTAATCTATACTTTCACATGTATAACTGTTTCCAATATCAATGCTCCATTCAATTATTAAATTATTTCAATAATTAATGCTGGTGCAAATTTCAGAGCATAACAAGTAGCTTACCGGTATATGCCAGTTTACATGTACCGGTATATGAAGTTGTGAGTTCACATATATGTAACTCAATCAGTAGATGTATTAGAAAAGATGAGGAATAATTGACTTACATAGCTGTATCCAACGGTGAAGTAGACAATCATGACAGACCAGCCGAAAAAGAAAAGTACCATCACCAGGGCGAACAGGAGGCCGGAGCACATGGTGAAGTCAATCTACAACAGAGGACACAGAGAAATGTATTCTGATCTATAAAACAGTCACTAAATACTACATAGAATTTGCATGTACCATAATTATCATTGCTTGAAAAACATCTATCATTTTTTTAGTTCAGCATTGTAAATTATAGGGTAATATTTGTGATGTTTTCAAAAAGATGGTGCAGAAGCTGCATAGCTCACCTGGTAACCAAGCTTTTTCTGTACTCACAACAGTTCAATCATTCAAATCAAATATTAAAAATTTAAAATAAATATTTTACCAGTAAAACATAGAACACTACCTTTGTCTGGATGGCGAACAAGGAGATGGACAGACACACCGCCGCGGTGATTCCTGCTGCCACAAGGACAGAGTTGGTGGAGTAGAAGCTGCTCAAAAGAATCCATTTAAAGTTACTACAAAATCACACAAGCAACTGATATCCCATTCCTACTGCATATGCAAGTAAATTAGTAAAGAAATTCATTGTTTTCTTAAGTGCCAAGTATTCAATGAATTTAACACCAAATTTACACCATTATGTAAAATATTAGAAATATGCCCCAAACACATTAGACACTATGAGATAAGACAAGTTGTGTTACCTTTCATGTAATATTTCAAAAAATAAAACATTTACTATTTGTATGTTTGCATCTTAAATCTAATGTCTGAGAAAGAAATATATCTATGCAAATGAAATACATGTACATGTATGTATGAAGAGGAAATTAACAACATTAAATATCTTTAATCTACATTGGGTGAATTCTTAAAAGACGACTTGCCTACTAATTGTTCCAACCATCCAAGACAACGCAATAGTCTGAAAAATATACCATGTCATGTTAAAAATAGAAATTTATTGTAACCTTTTCTTTAGCAATAATGATAGCGGATGAAGCTTGCTCTAAGAACTTACAAAGATTCCCAGGCATATGAAGTTTCCTGGGGTTTTCCGTCTGACAGAGGGAACACAGACCAGGACAAAGTATGTAACAAGGAAAATCCCACTGTAAAAACAAACAAGATGTTCATTTCTTTATTCCTTTATTTTACTAATACTCTAAACTTTGACTAGTAAAATCCTAGATGGTAACAACAAAGTATCAAAGACCGACTTACTATCCCAAGTAGTAGAACCAAGCTCCAGTAGTCTGCATCCATTCTTTAAGAGGTTTCCTGAAAGAAAAACCAGTCAAAATATGAGCATTCTTTGTCATCTTATAGATTATATGAATGTCCAAATCCAGTTTAGCTCATTTCCTGAGAACAGTGCAAGTTGTAATTATTATTTATTAGTCTATCCAAAGTATGAAATTTAGAATAATCATAGAATGAACAGTTTGTTGGTCCAAACTTATGCATAGGACCCAATACCGATAGTTTTTTGTGAGTACATTGAACTTATATATATTAGTACTCATCCCATGAAATAATTCAAACATTTGGTCTATCTCATACTTATACTGATAATGTTTTACTTACACATAAGAAAACATGAAAGCAAATCCAAAAGTCACCAACAACTGTACCATCAGTACCAGGTACACCTAGGGTAAAAAGATATACAATGTAATACGCAAATCACAAATCTTTTTCTTTATAGAAATATAAACTCAGAAATAAATTTCATTTTTAATAAACTGAATTACTATAGTACTCATGTTGATGTAGAATTGCAGTTGAACACACAATCAATAGATGGACCAAAGACCTGAAGTTTTAGAGAACCATTAACTTGTGTGTCAAGATCTCTAAAACCCCTTTTACCTTTCTGATGAAGCCACGTCTTACTGCTTTATCACTGAAGCTCCCCCCAACAAATGTTGGCTCGGGGTCACGAGATTCTGGTTCAGGACTTCCATAGCCTAAAATCAGAAATTATCAACTTCTGTTCATTAAACGACAAACTCAAATGTTAAATGGAAAAATTGTGCTTGACAAAGAAAAAACTCAAACATACCATAATTAGTTGGCTGATTATACCCTGCTCCATATTGAGGAGGGTAGCCACCTGTTTGGGGTGGATATCCTGCCTGTGGTGGATATCCTGCCTGAGGTGGATATCCTGCCTGAGGTGGATATCCCGCTTGTGGTGGATATCCACCCTGATTTTTTGAGTCATCTGGTGGGTAGCCTGAAAGATAATTTAAATTTTTGTAAGTATTGGAAAGAAACTTTTGTTTTTGTTCTTTTGTGATTAAAAGGTTACTGCAGTAAATGCATCATAATAGACATACTGGCTCTGTGTGTATGAACAAAAGAAAAAATCACTTTTCATGACAAAACTTAGCACTTTCTACATTCCAAAAGATATGACTAAAAGTATAGAGTATGCAGCTAAACTTTATTTTCCAGTATTTCCTACCATCCAGCTGGGAAATATGAGTTTTCTCCACTTTTTTGCCAACCCTGCTTCTGAAGATTTAACCTGATTTTCAGTATGTATGTATATATTATCTTTTGAAAAATACATAAAAGTGATGCAGAAGACTCTCAGGACAAAGTATAATTAAAATAATAAACGAGTTAATGTTCGGTTTAATATTACAAAGGTAATTTCTTTATGCCACCTCAATCTAATTTAAATGAATTATCTAAAAGTATCATCTGTTTCAAATGTCTTTTCAAAATGTAACTTTTTCTTACATTCAAAATAATCTAGTTTATTGATTATTACCTGCAGCCTGGTTGTAGGAAGGTGGAGGCATTGCTGGAGCCGACATAATTCAAACCTGTTAAGAAAGAAAACAAGTTAACTTGGTGTTTGAATAATATACACTCCACAAAACTTTTAAGTGTTCACCAAGTATAATGTATTTCCTATACAAAATAAGCACATATATTGTTGATGTACAGTCATTTTGGGTTATCCAATCACTCCTAGTTTTGTATTTCTGGAAAGTTAAAATCATTGTTTGCATTGATTGTGACAACATATCATTTTTTTTTGGGGGGGGGGGGCATTTTAATTACTGGTACCTCTTAGAAATATCAAAAAGTTACCTTTTAATTAATACACTAAAGAAATAGCATTAGTGGAATTAGCTCCTTGTCAAATCTGCTATATCAAAGATTTTAGTGATGAAGATCTAAGGTATCACCCTATACATACGGTAGTACAGTACTTTTTTTAATGTCTGAACATTGGATATAAATAAGAACTGTAACTTTGGGTAGCGTCAATTTAGCAAATTACTGTTGGCTTTGCATTGGTGATCATTTGTTTTGCATTGAAATCTGTTGATTCTGCAAATGAGTCTGTTGAATTTGTTAATAGCTATTGGTCTGTTTCGTATTTCAGTATGCTTTTAAAAATCAGTCGTTTGTTTCAAATTTAAGTCTTTTTTACCTTTCCTGCTGCCCATATGTAACCCTGCATGATTACATCATGAAGAGAAATATGTCAAATCAAAATATTTGTTTACACCAATAAAATCATATGAGTTTTTGGAAATGCATGAATAAGTGGAAATTTAATGCTAATGATGAGATAGACAGGAGTCCCTTGTAATTATTTTTGCACTTTATGAAAACTGTCTCAGATTTCTTTGAAAATTTCAACCACATCTTCTCAGTGACTTGCATGAATGTTTTGTAAAACCAATTGACATTTCTACTAGCTGGATTATACATACTGGGTACGAGTCGACTTTTAAAGTTATAATCAAATGTTTGGATTCGAGTGGACTACAGAGTTTTAGGTACAACAAGACCATTTGATTACAAGTCTGTTTGGGTATGAGTCATTTTGGGTACAACTTCACTTGATATATGCAGTCATACTTCCTTATCTCGAACTAGATGGGACTGTTTAAAACTTCGAGATATCCGATTATTTGAAATATCACGGTTAAAATAATTAAAAAATAATGACTGGGATTTACAAATTAAATTGAAATATATCCATTGTAATCAAGATATTACTTTTGGTTTACTTTGGGTTTACTCAGGATTTGGTTTTGGGGTAAATTGTACGCACAGAAGCAGACTTGTCTTTTATCTTATCATCTAACTGCCTGTAATTCCAGCCAATCATATATTTCAAATACACATGTAGCCTCTGCTTTCAGGGGTATACTTCTGATCAGGGTGGTTTACTCTCTGTGTCCACTCTGGATTTACTTTGGGTTTACTCTGGGTCCACTCTAGTAAACCCAGGTTACTTTCTGTTAGGTTTGGTCTGATCAGTGCTGTATATATATGAATGTATGACTATGTGTTTTATGTATGTATTGCGCAATGCAATTTTATAACAGATCATGAGATACTGACATCAAAGATGTACAGTAACTATCGTATCGAAGAAATTCAAAACAGGAACAATAACAAAAAATAATAAAGAAAAGAGTGTAATATATACAAATAGACAAGGGAAAAATGATATCACCTTTTTAAATCTGGATCAGGTGTTATTATACAAAAAAAAAAGCTGACATACTGTAATAATTTCTTTTCGAATTTTCGAAAATTGTAAAATAACATTTAACATATTATCTAATCTTGTAAGATTAATATAATTGTGAATACTAAAAATCTACGTAAATTTTAATAGGGAGGCCAAGGTTCAGAGACAGGTCAACGCTGTTAAGGTGTCAGTCAACTTCCTACTCTGCGAGAAATCTTTGGTCTACACCACTGCATACATTAATGTCACCACAAATTAAAAGTGCGAAAGTATGCAGTAAATAAATGTATACTCACGCTTATGTACTGTTTCCGATTTTAAAATACTTGAACTAAACAACAAGGAACTCTATCTTCCCTTTTCGCCTTTGGGGTTTCCCAGGCAAGATGTGAGTGACGTCACAAATTATTTAACCGCGATTCCGATCCCGATCAAATTAAGCTGATTAAACACATCACCTTGATATTTCATAATTGAGAATAAACTAACTAGCAATTTTCTTATTATGATAAAAGGAAAATGGTCATTTTTGTTAAAACATATAAAATAATTTTACTCATTTTTTTTCATAGGCCAACCTGTGAATTTTTTATTTACTTTTATTTCTAATGCACGGAGAATATTAAAATTTGAAAGCACGCTGTCTACAACCAAAACCCACAAATCTTAGTAAAACAACATTATGATTTCTTTGAAAGAAAATAAAAAATCTCAAACAAAGATGTGACATTACAATGTAGTTTAGTTGTACATGTACATTGTTCACATGTACTTCGTCGTTTGATGTTTTTTTTATATACAAAATAAAAATGCAAATACCCGGTAGCTTTTTATCAATTAGTTTATTTCATCTCGATCCATCGATTTACTTATGAATCGCGCACATCCTTACATAGTACCGTCATGTTTAGATATAAACCGGAATGTCTACCTACGTAAGTTCTCCTTACATAATTGTGATATCATAGTTACAAAAAATGCGTTCTTACAAAACCTTTGCTGTTATTCTTTGTTTGAACTTTGACAAAAATATAATTATTGGTTTTCTCCTAATGAAAATGCATAGCCTAATATTCATTTTTTTTCTAGCCTTTACTTTGTTTCTTTTTTCTGTTTTTTCTTTTTGGTTTTGTTTTTTTACTACTATACAAATTTATTTACTGATTAAATATATTACAGCCTTGAATGTACATGTATACAAACTTATAAAACAGTGATAAATTCTATACATTATTATACTTTATCAAATTGTTGTTAAACCAGGGTTTGTCGTCATTCTATGGCCTCTAATTGGCTGCTCTGAGCTAGTTACAAGTTCTTTAATACACGAATGAAAACACTATATCAACATCTTCATATCTTATCATGCAGTTAATTTATCCATACGTTCATCTAATCTTTTCGAAATGTAATACGAAATGCACAAAGTTACATGTTTTTACATGTACATGTATATACATAGTAGTTAAAGAAACTTGTTATTAGACGGCAACAGTTCACTAATGAAAGCAGGAACTTAAAAGATTACGTCACAATATCTCGTATAATAATTTTTATTTTTTTGCAAATTGAATCTAGATTCTATTTTAGATAATTTTTTGGTGCTTTTGTCGGCATGGAGCATCTACATTGCACTGTAGCTTAATTACCATACTTCTTCGTACCTTGTAACGTTAAACTTTTTATAGCATTCATTGTCAGATTTTGCCGTTGACAGAACACAATCGTTAAAGTATACTCTTAGGTAAGAAGAATACTGTGTTAAAACCATTTACGTAGCATCGGTGGGGGACTGGCTCCCACTTTTCAAGCAGCGAACATTTTTCATATAAAAAAGTGAAATACATGGACTTGCCCCCCTACTTTTGAGAGCAAGTAAAAATTGAAGTGAAAGGAAATGTAACAAGTGAAATTGAATGATTTTGGGACATGTCAAGTTTAAAATTTGCCCCCCCCCCCGCCTTTTTTTTTTTTTTTTTTTTTTTGCTCATCGAGATTTTTTGGGGTAAGTCTGACCCCCTACTTTCAAAAAACGATACCATACTACGTGCCTGCTGTAAGATGTTACTCTCGCAACCGCCAATGCATTTGAAATTTAACCCCATATATATAGTGTTCTTCGAGTTGCTGGGTGACAACGGAATCAGGCAATACTATATCCCTGCTTACAATGTTTTAGTGTTGCTGTTTATTGATCCAGATATGACAGACTACTTGTAACGGGATCGATTTTAGTCGCCATATCTGTACTAGACTCCGGAGAAGTGTCACGTCTAAATTCCCAGCATAAACATGTAAATATGACAAATCAACTGACGGGTCGGCCCTTTTGGATACTCTGACAACACCCGTTACTTTTCTTTTTATGATCAGTTAAACATCAACATCAATTTATCAATATTCCATACTTAATCAACAATTACAAAATGCTTATTTTAATAAAACATCAGTCTACATACAACTCAGACCTTTTCTCTGAAGCATAGCAGAACCAAAATGTGACAATTGTCGGGCCTTTAGATTTAATTTTTATTTTAGGGGAAATAGTTGGAGACATACATGTGTTTCACGCTCGATCGATCATTGCTCAAAACATCGACTGGGTGATTTCGCTATGTCCTTAAATTTTTAAATATCACATCGCAACAGCATATTAAGAACATGGCGGTGCAGGTTGTTTATAGGAGGATCTCCCTTCACAAAGCCGCAGAAGAAAACGATATAGTCTATCTCGAGAATGCTTTGCTGGATGGAAACTTTGACTCTGAAGTAAATCTCAAGGATAAGAATGGGAATACTGTGTTACATTGTCTTCTGAATTCTAATACATTCACAGACTTGGAGGAAGTAAAACGAGGAATTCAGATCCTTATTAACGGCGGGGCAGACATCAACCTACAAAACAACAATGGTGAAACTCCTCTTCATTCGGTGATTAACAACTACTTAGAATCTATTCCTGAGATTATTAGATACCTACTAACTCATGGAAAGGATTACCAAATGACTACACAGGACAATGATGGGTACTCGCTGTTTCATATGTTTATGTCAGATTTCAGTGATCATGTCAAAGAAAAGGAGAATTACCGGGAAATACTGAGAGAGAAAGAGAACTTCATTCAGAGTTTACTTCGCGGGGAAATATTGAGTTTCAACGCCCCTGCATTGTTAAATCAAAAAGAAAACAATGACTACTCAGCATTCTATACGTATATCGGAAACTCGTCCTGCTCTGCTGATACAGTCCAACTAATGGTTGACTGTGGTAGCGATGTAAACACTTCGTCCAAAATAGGAACAACGCCCCTCATGGAGACGATATTAAGGAGACGTTCCGAAATCGCTGAGATTCTATTAAAGGCAGGGGCGAACCCGAATCAAACAGACATATTTGGCCAAACCTGTATTTTTCGAGTCTTCACAAACAGTTGTTTTGAATTGCTGAAACAGTATGGCGCGAATTTCTGCATAAAAGACAAATTTGGAAGAAGTCCAATCACAAACATCGCCCTGTATACCCCTGAAGATCTTCCCTCGTCAAGCATTGTCATCTCTCAGAATTTTTCCGAGCATTTACCGGTTTTTGAGAATTTTCTCGCTGCTGGAGTAGACTGCAGCTCTGTAGACGTACATGGTTCTTCTGTACTTCACTATGCCGCGTGGTACGGGGAAATAGCAATGATCAGAGCACTCATTCAACATGGGGCAAATCTGGATGCCCAAGATAACAATGGTTTTACACCACTAGATCTAGCATTGCATGTGGGTAACGATCATATATACGGTCTCCTTGGTAAACCAGATTCAGAGATCAGTGAACCTGGTTATGAAACAAAGTACTGCAGACTTTTCATAAATCAAGAAGAGACAGAAAATATGAAATTCGTCTTGAAAGACACTGTAGGGATAAATGATGATCCAGCTATTCTTTTGACGTCGCTAATCAGTTCTTCAAGGCTTGGGATGACGTCACTGAGACCCGAAACGAGGCAGATCACGTCTGAAGTCACAACTCTAATGCAAAAGATAGCGACAGTTGTTGGCAGGATCAATCCACTTTTCTCTTGTACAGTTTACCCAACCGGAAGCTCGGCCGAAGGCACAAAAATTGGCGATCCCGCCGAATTTGATTTCGTATTTTGCTTGGATAACTTTTCAAAGCTTTGCATACCATGCCAGGATGACGAAATTTTAAATAGTGGATTCGTTCGTTTAGAGGCAATCTCCAATTCCTGTGAAGACTTGCAAAAGTTACAAACATTTCTTGATGGAACAATTCTCTCAGCACATCTAATTCGAGGTGCTTTTCAGGACCTTATTACCGCAGCTCTAAACGAACCTGAGGTGTGGACGTTTAAACATTTGTATTTTGACGGTCTTCTCGGGTACCCAACCGACAAACCGATTTTAAAGCTTGAACTTCACTGGTTTGGTAGCATCATGAAGCATATGATTGTGGGTGTGGATATTGTTCCCGGTGTATTGATGCCAGACTGGAGACCAAAGGAGTCCATTACAGATATACCCATATGTCCTGATGGTGAACAGTTTCTTTTGATTTTTCACTCACCAGAATGCAGTCAATGGAAAGACAAAGACAACGAGCATTTGGTGAGGATATCAAGTTCCTTGATGGAGAAACAGTACCTGAGAAGTCTTCCGCAGATATGTATTGAGAGCTACGCGGCAGCAAAAATTTTAAAGAGCATTAACTTCTCCCCTAAAGTGCAGTTTAATGAAGATAACTTTGAAAAGTTTGAATCTCCAGAGTTTAGAATTTTAGACGAGTCAATGCTACAGAAATCAGATGAAAGACAAGTTAAAAGGAGTATTAAGACCCATACAAATGAAGAAGTCGGAACTGTCACGGAGAAGGACTCTGATAAATGTTTAATGTCTATTGTACAAAGCAACGTGTCTGAAAAACAATCTGGGGACTTAAAAACAAACGAACAGCAAAGGGAGCACAACGGTGTTTCGCCATGGATTATGGAAATTGACGGCAGTTACAATGTTCGTAAGTTATTCACCCCAAAGGACCAATCCATAAAGAAGAAGAAAATATACTTTGATGCACAAATGGGAATGAACTGTAAAACTTCAGTTTATGAAAGTGAAAAACACAAACTGATCTATTTTAAACCTTATGAGATTGAGCCTAATTCCGCTGAAATGGACGAGACTAATGAATCAGAAAAGAAAGATATTTATGAAGAGACAGAAACTCTAGATGACGAAACAAACTTGGCATGTAGTGAAGAAAACAGTCTATCAGAAGGAGAGGATGGTTTATCTACTGATGATAATGAAGATAATGAGAGAGATTTCGTAAGGGTTGATGAAGATAACGAGAAAGTTTGTTCAATTGATAACGATGAAGAGGACGATTGTTCGATTGAAGAGGAAATGGATGAGAAAGATTGTTCAGTTGATAACGATGAAGAGGACGATTGTTCGATTGAAGAGGAAATGGACGAGAAAGATTGTTCGATTGAAAACGATAAAGATGATGAAGAAGGCGGTGAGGAAAAAGATTATGAAGAAGACGATGACGAAGAAAGAGAAGAAGATGATATTGAATGGGAGGGTGGTGATGTCGTATCTGCCTCAGACGAGATTTCAAGTTATATGTTAAAAACCTGTTTATTTTATGTTTTACGAGAAGACAAATCGAATACATTTACTTTGCTAGAATTGACTATTAAGATATATGAAAAGCTACAGGCGTTCGCCAAGGAATATCGTTTACCTTATTATTTCCTTCCCTACATGGACGTATTTACATTTGTAAATTCTCACATAAGGGTAATCCCAGACAATGAGCTAGAAGTGGCAAGAAAACAAAGTTGTGAGAGAATTCGTGTATTATGTAATGTAATTTTAGGAATATTAAAACAAAAGAAAACGTGATTCTAAAACTAGAATAGATTTAACAGAGTAAATATACTGGTATTACAAATACATCTGTAATATGAGTGTTCTTGATGCGGACAATATCAAGTTACTTAAAACTCGTGTTTTGTAAAGTGTTTGTTTTTCATTATAGCTGTCAACTATGTAACTGGAATAAATAAGGTAATAGATGTGTTGAAGAAAAACGACCCATCGATCTGTCTATTTTTATTACTGAATAATGTCACTGTATAAAGCAATATAGTAATCTGTTTGATGATACCTATATATACTACGATTTTTCATAGGGTTTATGTGAGCTGATACATTGAAGCTTGGCCACTTTTTTTCTTTTTCTTGCTTTTTTTTGGTTGCTTGTCAAAATTTCTGATGAATCTAGCCCCCCCCCCCCCCCCACTTTCAATTTGTTTCCGACGCCACTGACCTTCATTTCCCGGAAGACCATAAACTGAGTACTAAAAATTTCAAATTAATATAGCATTTAAAATTATTAAAAACTTTAATGAAATTTTAGCAATTGGTGGGTTTGTAAGCCTTTGAAATATCAGACCAAATGGTAGAGTGGCCATTTCATTAGATTTCATTTCTTTCTTTTCATTTCATTCTTTATTTCTTTAAGCTTTGCAGCTCATCAGATTTTACAAATTAAACATATTAAAGTACAGAAGTTGGTATTTTACAGGAGATCCTATTACATTGTACATACATAAATATGAAAAATTGACATAAGTAAAGGCGAAAAAAATAAAAAAAGGACAACATCTAACCTTAATTACATATATCGTTTCTTAATTTCATACTATAATAAATGTATTTGCCGAGGTTACACATGTCTTTAAAATTTTCGTTATTAAACAATTGCAACAGCTCGAACATCGATGGTTTCTCATAAAAATACTTTTTAATGTATTTTTGACGGTATTCAATATATACTGGACACACTAAAATAAAATGGAATTCATCTTCAACATAATTTTTACATGAAAAGCAGTTCCTTTGGATAAGATGTATTCCAAAGATAAGTCTCAGTTTCGCTCTTTTCTGAAGACCCTTTGCACATATACATTTTTAAAAGAGTTCTAAATCCGTTGTACGTTCCAGGTTGTGCAACTAACTTTTTATCATCGGCAACCTTCATTATAACCCGCCTCGGTAAGATTTCAAGTAAGATTTTAATCTCTTCTGCGTACTGAAGGCCAAATAGGTATACAGGTCGAGATGAAAAGTGGCGTCCTTTTTATAGCAATCGAAAACATTCATGGTTGGGTCTTGCTTGGTTGACTTTCCTTATAAATATTGATATTGATTTTATTCTCGGTGACGATTAATTACTTATTTTCTAAACAAACCGTTTTCACATTTTAAAAAAAAGTTATACCTTTAACCATACAATGTATGCGCGATTCCCAGCACACATCAAATCAAATTTCCATTGGTTGTGGCTGTTTAAAAACTGTTGTCGTTGTCAATAAAATATCCAAAACTGGTACACAGTCCCAGTTTTCTTTAACGTAATTTTTCATGCTGACCGTGGAATGCTTCGCGGTGAGCGCGGTGAATAAATTGGTTAAGTTGGTAGAAGTCGCCCAGAGGTTCAAATTAAGCAAAATTACAATATTGTTATCCTGCACAACCCTGTCATCATTGGTGTGTTATATATGTATACCCCATTCCACAGTGTATAAATATTTCCCTTGAACATTAACGGTCGAGTCATCATAGAACTTCAAGTTACATGCAGAATTATCAAATAACGAGTCTTTGAACAAAATACAGATTTTTGAAGAATACAGCTTCTATTGCTTAAAACAAAAATCGTCAAAGCAAAAAAGTATTTCCACGATTTACAAAAATCCCGCAAAAGTATTGAAAACAAACTCGGTCATAGTTAAATCTAAATTGTGCTAAATATTTAATAGATACATACTATAAGATAAGATATGTGATTTCTGTTTGGGCCAAGAGATTATGCAAGTTCACAATTTTAGAGAGAAATTCCTAAATGAGAGATTTCACATACAGAGTAGTCCATACTCATGCATACATGTATATGAAAGTGCAGCAGTTGGGTAAATCATGTTGATACATATTTACATTAATATATCAACAATATACATATCTATATACAAAACTGTATGTAGTCAGAAAATAGCTAATGCAAATATAAAGATGATATCATGAAATGTATTAAGTGTTTCACTAGTTCACTTAAATCTCAAAGTATTCTGCCTTTTCTTCTTGAAAGCATTAATTAGAAATTCACTTAACTTTCTAATTATTGTTCTGTCTTCATTGATATCAACCAGATAAATTATATTTAGTCTTTCAATCTTTGTTAATAACATAAAATTTTTGTTATTGAGATCAAATAAAAATTTGTATTTCTTTCTTCTTTATATATTGGACAATCAGTAAGACGTGACACTTGTCTTTTACACAATTTTGGTTACATAATAAACATGTTTTGATTCTTCCTGAAGGAATTCTTTGCCCAGTACTGTTAATTTTCTGACTGAAAAAGACTACACTTTTGTACCAACAGTTAACGTTGGATAGACTAATAATAATATTTTCTTTAGACGCATTGTATAACAGGGATGATTCTGCACTTAATTCGAACATATACCAGTATAATATTAAAGATGCTTAAAATTACAAAGTATTGAAAAATACAAATGATTTCGTCCCAGTTCGAATTCAGAAAATAATTGCAATATTTGTACTTTTTTTCTCAGCTGCTAATACATATTTACAAAATTTGATATTTAAGTCTTTCACTTCCCTAGTTTTAAAAATATCACATAAATGCTTGTCTTTTTCGTGTATGCGTGATGTAATATATATGTGTTCCCCAGATTTCACAACCACATATAATGCTATAGCTTTAGTTTATTGTATGATCAAAAAGATGTAAAAATGTTTTTAGGATTAGTTTAGGTCTTTGCATAGTTTGAAAGAGGTGTAAGAACTTTATAATATAGATCAAATCTTGCTTCTTTGAATGAGCCATAGGAGGACATAGTTATACGGCGGGCGGCTATAATATAGAAATATTTAAATCATTCCATATATGAATTTTCAAAAAGTGAGTTTTTCATTAATAAGGTGACCACTTATGTCGAAAATAACAACTTTGGTCTTGCTTGTATTGATTTTTAAACAGTTTTTAAGCACCAAACTCATTGAATTAAAAATTTAATTAATTTGTGTCGGTGACATTTATAAGTGTTTCGATGGGATGGGATGGCCTCAATTTGATAAGTATCTGATAAGTATTTCAAATTCTAATTCAATATTCGATTTAACGAATCAATGAGAGAGAGCGAGAGAGCGAGAGAGAGAGAGAGAGAGAGAGAGAGAACAAACATCGGGTTCGTTATTCAGTGTTCGTTCCCGATATTATACAAGATGTCAACAAATATGTTGTTGAACAAGATCGTTAGGCCTAGTAGAAATTTTGTGAAATTAGGGAGACAAAGTAAAAGACTATGTTCAACTCACGTTGAACGGAAGAAATCGAGTGATAATTCAAACGGATTATTTACAGAGGAACACCAGCAATTGCGAGATACATTGAAAAAGGCACGGAATTTGTTATTGGTGCACTTTGATCTGTTGATGATGATCACAGTGCTTACACACTTAAAACAATCGTATTTATTTTCATCAGCAGTCATTTGCAACGCAAAGTAGGATAATTCACAATAAATCCCAGGAAATCAACCGAAGCATATAAAGCATTAAACACTGTTAAATAGATTAAGATACAGATTATAACAATTTACTGCATGTTGAAGTAAAATTTTCATTAAGCAAGTCTGAATCTAACAACAAATGCAGTAGTTGACTTACTTGAATTTATGCAAATTTACTTTTTCATGAGGTTATTCCTATTGGTTTTAACCTTTTTTTTAATTTATACATATTAGATAATTGACAAGGAGATCAATCCGTATGTTGACCAATGGGAACAAGAGGGGCAGTTTCCTGCCAAGAAAGTGTTCAAAACTTTGGGAAATGCGGGTCTTCTTGGTGTCACCAAACCCACAGGTAAGCATCAAATGTACCTTTATATTAGGGAGAAAAAATAATGAGTGAAATCATTTTACCTTTTCATTAATTAATTTACTACTTAAAAAATCACTATTTCCTTGAATACCGTACATCCGGTAAATTTTCCAATGATCTAATTTTCACTTTTCTCGCGATGTCTTTTAAATCACAAATTTTTTCATATGCAGAAATTATGTTTTGTATTATTTTCTATAAGAAACTTTTTAAATTGCGAAAAATGACTGGCACAAATTTAAAATGATACACATTTTCCCCATTTTCGCAAATTTTGTGACATGCGAAAATAACCAGATGTACGGTAATCAAGAGATGTGCTGGATTAACAAATTATCTATGGAGCGTTCATTATTTCAGAATATGGAGGTTTGGGCCTGGACTACACCTACAGTGTGGCTTTAGCAGAAGAATTAGGCAACATTAACTGTGGTGGTGTTCCTATGGCTATCGGTGTTCAGACCGACATGTCAACTCCAGCACTGGCCAAGTATTCACTTTTCATTGTCTGTAGCAAATTGATTTTAAAATGGTCTTCTTTTGTATTACCCTCAGTCATGCACTTGTCTTTGGTACATAAAGTCTTACGATAGCTGTAAATGAGGTTTTTTTATAGTCCATGTGTCAATCAGTTTTACTTGTTTATTTCCAAGGTCTAGCAATTACATGTAAAGATGTTTAATGTTCTGAGGTTGGAAAATCTTGTTTTGGGTCTATCTGAAAATAAATATAATCTTGACCTTATTTTTTAAAATATTAATATGAAATGCCAAAAGGTCATTGTCTTGTTGGTGGCCAAACAGAAGGTCAAAATTTATTTCATGAAACTTAATTATTGTCTGGTTCATAGTGTTTCACTAATACATGCATAATGATCAATAATTGGAGGTATTACATTAATATAAATGACAAGAAGTTTTCATCGATATCCGAAATCTCATCATAAATTTAGATTTGGCAGTGACAAACTCAAGAGAGAGTTTCTAGCTCCATCTATATCTGGTGATTTTGTGTCCTGTATTGGGGTCAGTGAGGTCGGGGGAGGATCAGATGTGGCTAGTAAGTCAATTTACCTGTATAGTTTTATATATGCATTTGTTCAATTTGCTAAATTTCTCTTTTTGTTGTATTTTTGTTTCCTTATATTCATTTTACTTGGTAGGTGTGAAAACTACAGCTGTTAAAAAGGATGGAGATTACATTATCAATGGTGGAAAAATGTGGATCACTAACGGAGCCCAGGCAGATTGGATGTGTCTCCTGGCAAACACTAGTGAGGGTCCAGCACACAGGAACAAGTCACTCATCTGTCTCCCAATGAACTTACCAGGTATGATGTCATTTGTCCCCATGTGAACTAAATTATATGTCTTCTTTATTATAAGTATGAACAACATAAATATGTCGCCTCATGAACAAATCAGATATTTGAAGTGAGGAAACTCCCTGTCAGATAGATTTATTATTTGCATGTTTACTGGCACTGTACCAGTTATCGGCTAAAATTTAACGTTTTCTTTTCGTAATTCCTTATTTCTTGATATTTTTGGATAAAACTTGACATACTTTAAAAAGTGAACTCCTTATTTATCAATCTGTTATTTAGAACCCAAAACATCTTGTTTTGTGCTTTTAAGCACGCCCCGAATTTGCCGAGTTTTTACGATTTACTGTACCAGTTATTGGCTTCGTGATAATAACATAGTAAAAATCCGTGTTCATGTTGATTTTATACTCTGCTAAATGTAGTTTGAATTATGCCCCTTGTGAGGTAAGACTAAAGTATTCGGGGTCATGATATATTATAAACAAAACTCATAAAATCGTTTATTATCATACGGTAATACACCAAATTGTATACTATTCAATACATAATTGTGCAATCAGGCGTTCAATTGCACTACGAATCTCTCGGAAATTCGTGAATTCCTTTTGTTTATACATGTTAAATGTATTGATTTTATATGTCAAATCGAAGGAGGGATATAATAACGTATCACAAAGAGGTAATATTCTATTTTTAACTTATTACGTCACTCCCCCCACTGCTGAAAGTGCAAAGATGTAAAATCAGCGGTAAACAATGATCGTTTAAGCTCATGTATAAAACATATTCAAGAAAGTTTTCAAGCAAACTTACTTTTCTTTATTCGAAAAAGACGACTGAATTAAAAAATCTTGGATTGTCGCGTGCTATAAACCCGAACTCTCAGTTTAGCCGATAACTGGTCTTTGCCGATAACTGGTACAGTACCAGTAAGTAATTTTCTGATAACCATCAGATTGTTAAAAGTTTTAATATTTAAGCTCCATGTACAACTTTAATTTATATTGCAGGAATCACCGTTGCAAAAAAGATTGACAAGATGGGCATGAGGTGTTCTGACACTGCCCAGATTTACTTTGAGGATGTACGGGTTCCTCAGGATCATGTAATCGGGGAGGAGGGGATGGGGTTCACGTACCAGATGCTGCAATTCCAGGAAGAGCGACTATATGGAGCAGCTGCCAGTAAGTAACAGGTGTCATACATCAGTCAAATTAGATGTCCCTCATCGTATTGATTTCATAATTCTGTACAATTCATTAAATAAAAACCACCTGGAAAATATCATTTTGGTGAAATGTAACAATCACATAATTTTTTTTTTTTATATTAATAGATATTGTTCTGTTGTTAATTTCAAATAGTAATGTGGCGTTTTTTTAAATTTGCTTAATGGTTTCATTTTATAGCTGTGCAGCCCCTTGATAATTTGATCGCATCAACTGCTGATTACTGCAGACAGAGGAAGGTTTTTGGCTCACCTCTCCTAAACAACCAGACCATACACTTCAGGCTAGCAGAACTGTCCACGGAGGTGGAGTGTCTCAGGTCGCTGATCTACCGTAGTGTGGGTATGTATTACTGTACATAAGGGTACCAGTATGGAAATATTTATGATAGAGTGAGGAATAATTTCTTTTACACTAAAAACATCAAGCTATTTTGTAAGATAATGTTAATTTTTTGTGGGAGAGGGAAGTTTGCTTTATTTACCAGTCAATGAATAAAGAAATGCAATGGATGTATACATGTAATTGAGATATGCTACTGGGTTGGGTTTTTTTTGCAATCAAAAGTAATTTTGCAAAATTTCTTTTACATTCAGTGATTTATCATCACATTAAATAAATTGAAGTAAGTTAACTGATAGTATTAGTGCTTGACTGTTATCTAAATGTAAATTCAGTCTGTTATAGTTGAACAGAAGAATATTTTTAAGGTTATTAAAGACATTTACTTGGGAATCATTTTAAATATTGATGTATCTTTTCATTACTTCAATGTTATTTGTGTGTGTTACTATTACAGAAGAAATTTACATCTGATAACTCGTAGGGTGGTAATTGACAACTGTTCTTTTGTAGGCGACTACGTTAGCGGACAGGATGTAACAAGACTAGCCTCCATGTGTAAGCTGAAGGCAGGGCGCCTGGCTCGGGAGGTCACAGACTCCTGTCTCCAGTTCTGGGGAGGGATGGGCTTCACTAACGAGGTCCTAGTAAGCAGGTTCTACAGGTATGCACAAATAATCACCTGTTTTTTATATTTATGTGCTGATGGTACAGTAAGTACCTGTACTCAAAGAACAAATAAAGTTTAGAATTTGAGACTGGGAATTCACAGATACATGGTATACACAATTAATTAACCATTTGTGTATTTATAGGCAGATTATATCTTCATTGCTGAAAGACCAAAGAAACTATAGATTAAAATCAAAGATATTGTTTTCACTGTTGGTACTTTGTTAGTTTGGTTTTATTGGCCAAAAAAGCCAAAGCTTATAAGTTTTTGGTAGCATTTTTACAGTTATCTGATATTTTGTTATAATTTTTCTCAGATATAGCTTTAACATAGATAATATGTGACCTGATCTCCTGAACGCCATGTTTAAGCCTTGGGTAGAGTAGTGTGTATGCATACCAAACCCTGAAATGTTAAATTAATGCAGTGACTTGATGTGAAGCATGTCTTATTGAAAATCTGTAGCTAGTGTTGTTGTTCATTGCAGAGATTTCCGTCTGTTGTCTATTGGAGGTGGGGCTGATGAAGTCATGCTGTCAATCATATGTAAATATATGAACACCTTACCAAAACCACCAAAGCAAAATTGAAGTCTGTTGGCAAACAAAAGCTGATTTGTGATTGACGTTATGTTTTTTACTATACATGCAAACTAAATGGCTCATGTACATTATTGTTCTTTATGATCATACTCAATTTCATTTTATTTAATGAAGACATTTCAGCAGATTTGCACATGTACATGATCTTGTATGCATCATGATGGTGAGTCCTTAGTGATTTTGACATAATAATTATGATATCAGATTACATATATTTTTTAATAATCAAAACCAACGAAAGTAATGTTGAATTGATTTTGTGATGATTCATGATCTCTTCAATTTTCTTTTCTAATTAACACAAAAAGAAGTTGATAGCATTGATCTATGATATTGAAATACAGTTGTACTCATTGCATTATATTTATGGTTTATTCTTTTTACTCTATCGTCTTTGAAAAAAAAAAATGAGATTCATTGTGTTAAGTTATTTATTGCCCAACGGCTAGCTATTTTACAATTGCTGTCTTACAAGTGTAAGAGTTCACATGGCCGTATGGCATACGTTAGTGTCATGTCTTCCCACGCTGTGGTCATGTGACAACAGAGTACTTCCTGTCTGTCTGGAGTGAATTTCCTCGCTTCTTTTGTAGCATGGGAAACATTTGACCATCATTAAAATTCGTCGGCACTGTGGAGTAAATAAGAAGTAAATAAAAGGATTGATTGTAAAGTTCAAGTGAAGTAAGATAAATGCTATTCTGTATATCACGAAATAAGCTGTCGATAGTTCTATCTTCCCTGCCAGTTTGATCGTATCGTGTATATTTATAGGAAGTGTCGTCACGAGATACGTCAAGATGACGACCGACACGACCTTTGACATTCTGTCACGTGTTGATTGTCTATTATTCATCACGGACTCCCTCAAAGCCTTTAGTTTTAGAAAATGGCAAATCAAAATAATGATAATCGGCAAAAAAGTGACGATAATGGTGACACTAAAATTGACCAGCCGACCAAGTGCAGGGTCGTTGCTTATTCTCACAGCATAGATATAGAAGGACGACGGGATGGTACAAACGATCCAAACTGTCAGAGACGCAATGAAAACAGTTCTGTTGGTCTGCTTGGCCAGACTTGATAGAGGATGCGCGATCATAAAATACTGCTGGACCGACAGGAAGGTCACGTGAGATGCTGAGGAAAAAGCACTAGTCACAACAATAACACTTAAGACGTTAGCCGCTGTTTCACTCCCTTTGTTATCCGGAAAGAACCAGTGTAAATGAACAAAAAAGGTATTGAAAATCAAATAAAGAAAATCTGCCAGCGCAAGAGCTGCAAATCCCATAAAGACGGGTTTGTGTAGGCGCCTTGTCCGAAAGATGGTGGCAAGAACGGCTCCATTGGCAATGATTCCAACCAGTGACACACAAGTAGCAAGAATGACGATGCTTGGACATATTGGTGAATTAGAACAAGTATCTCCATCCTCGCCATATTGGGACGAATTATTCGACATGTTGTGTTGTCCACTTTCGTCCGCAACTACGTCCCACCTATATCTAATCTCCATTAATGGCCTAACCGTGCGACAATGATTAATTTGTGGAGCAGATTGTTTCACTGTATCAGTTACCGCCTGAGGGAAGATGGAGATTATTATTACCGTAACGTTCCTTTGTTTCACCTGCTGATAACAGTAATAAACAGACATTGAACATTTTATGAATACACTTGGGTTTAAGTCGACTTTGTTATACTCAATTAACGCTTTCTATTCATCCAAAGCTACCAGCTTTTCAGAAAATGATTGAAGCAACATTAAATTTCTTTGCACAAAATCGCAATAAACTTTCGTTTAGTAGTTCACTCAAATGATGACTAGTTTCTTCAATGTGTACTCTCGCCCATTTGAACTAGCATGTACATGCTCTCCTTTAGAGTATTGGTTTGGGAAGAGCACTGTTTCCATCTGTATCGTACATGTATGTCAGGGCCGACCATTTTAAAGGTTGAATGAGATGCTAAACCACCGGTTACTGCTTGAAACTGAAAACATTTTTAAAAGGCATTCCAACATCACATAACATCTTGTAATTTTAAATAACTCATTTTTTACCCTTATTTAAGGAACGGTCTACAGAAATTTTTATAAAACATTTGTTATTTGGTCAAATAGAATCTGTACGTGTATTTTTCAATTGATTTTGGTGTTTTTGTACGCCCTGGTTTTTTACTGGGGGGTGGGCGGGTGTTTATTATTTTTATTTTTTAATTTTCTTTAGACCTTTTAGCTTACATGGAGGTTATCTATTGCATGTATTGTACCTTGCAATTTACCCTGAAGCAACTTGCTGTGTTGAATAAACAAAAGCACAGACTGCGCTTTTGAGTAATGTTTGATAGGATGATGCTACTTTTACCACGCCTAAAGCCTTTCTGACAAGCGGAAAAGCAGCTACTGGAAATGCCCGAGATTTGCATCAGGTGTCGCAGGACTGAATTTATCCCGCTATATCTGTTAGACATGGCATCCAGTCATAGTCATGTTGTATATTTTATTTGATAAAATGAACTATATCGGAAAGGACATATATGTAGTGAAAACAGTCTCGATCATTCCTCCATTCTTTATTCACTCAAGACCAGTTCACTGGTATATAAGGTTCATATTTAACACACATATATACAAAATGAACAAAGAAACATGCAAGAATCATTAGTACATGTTTATGTAATAAAAATTGAAAAAGTGTAAATATAGTAGGTTATATAGCCTTTTTTAGTATTTAGTACGGGTGTGAAACCTGGAACCACATGACTAAAGAAGACGTTAGACGTCTTAACTCTCTCCAACACGGAATCTGCAAGCAGATCTTTAACCTACCAAAACCTACCAGATCAGATATAGTCGAGCAATACATGAACATTCTACCAATCAAGGCAGAAATTGATACTAGAAAACTCCTCTTTTTAGGAAGACTTTGCCGGATGAACACTGAATTCCTTCCCGAAAAGATCTTTACCTCACGCCTGTTCTCCTTCCTGTACAACCTAAGTGAGACCCAGATGGGCTTTATTCCTGACGTCCTACAACTTCTCCAGACCTATCAACTTACAGATTACCTGAATACATGACTTTCGGATGGATTATTCCCGTCAAAATCCGCCTGGAAATCGACTGTACGCTCATCTGTCTATACACACCAAACTCTACAACGAATCGAACGAACAGCATACGATCCGGACTTCTTTCGCTTTAATGCTGTTTTCAGCACCTCTAATCCATTTATTATGTGGCAATACATCAATTCATATAGTGAAATTCAAAACCTCAAATTTACTTTCAAACTCATAGCTTCCAAACCTCTACAGACTTCGATAGCTTGTGTGTTGTGTGGACATTTTGTTACCGACGTATTTTCGCACGCTACCATCTCTTGTCCGGCATTAACAATACAGCATTCCAATTGGTGGAACTCGTTGACAAGGTCTTTTACCGTACACCTGGAAGCGGAACTCAGCGGCCTTCCGGAAGACGACCTTTTCCTAATACTCCTAGGAAAACAAACACTGACAGTTCTTTCTCAAGCGGAGGAAATAGAGTTTAGGAAATTGAACTCAAGACATGTTGTGACTTCTTGCGCGGTCTATAACAGACTCCTTGGGTAGCTCAATTCACAGCTCCCACCCCATCAACTTATTTAAAACTTTCTTACATTCAAAATAGATGTAAATAATCTCATCCCTACATGTAACTTCATTCCTTATCACTACTTATATGTACATACATATCTTCATTTTATAATTTTGACTCGTTGACTGTAATTTACTTGTTGTTTGTATTATTCTAATCTCCATAATGGAGGAAATAAAAGATGAATGAATGAATGAGTATTCATCAACTCCTTAAACTTTATAATATTGGGAAATTCATAGGATCTCTTGGACAAAAACTTTTTTCAATCGTTTGCGAGATGTGTATACTTTAAAATGTGATGAAATTCACCCCTACGCTCTTACGATAACACATTCTACATTTATTTAGATTTTTATCAATATTATTCCATTTACCTGTTTCCATTGAAAATTGACGGTTACAGGTTCGAAATTTTGTGATTTGTAGATCTCTAGACGACATAAAAATACTTTCTAAATTGAAATTTGTTTTTAGAGTTCAATAATTAATACATTTTATTAGTTTATTAACTATACCTCTCCACTCTTGGACAAATTGAATTTGTATTTTTCACTGACTTACGCAAATCATAAAACTACATGCATGATGCTTGATTTTCCTACATATAAGACAACCCACATGAGTTGTACATACTGTGTATACATTTTATTCATGGCTGTGAAAAGATCAATTTTTGTAACATCTGTAAAACAACAATAAATTAATAGATTACATTTGGTAAGTTTACAATCATGGACTGTCAAAATTTTCGCTCCGGCACATTATTATTTTAATAACATTTTCATCTGATTTAAAAAAGCAGTGGGATAAAAAAAAATAGTTAAGAGAAAATTAAGTCTTATTTACGGTTATTGCTTTAGTAACATTCATCTAAATGTATACATTTATGAGGTCTGATTAAACATTGTTTTTTATGTTTAACAACTTTCTGGTTCTATCACAGCTTTCGTCGTACAAGTGTTGGATGTCTGTAAAAGTCAGTTAACACTTGTAAGGTTAAAAAAAAAAAAATGCACAAGATCTGTTTTTTATTGAAATTTTTAAAGGAGGGTTTTGGTTTTCCTGACATGATGTTAATACACAGTTTGCTATGCTCTAAAGTTATACAAAAAGGTTTGCTAATTGTACACGTTTTTACTGATCGGGACCTATTCAACATTTCACCGTTCAGCTCTCGTGTGACTTCTTTTTTCTCTTAAGATACTCTAGTAATAGAAAACTGCTTTACCTTTCTCCTAATTTTGCCATAAGAAACATGGAGGTGATTTAGTGCAAACTAAACGTTGTCAGTCTTTGTGTGTTAACATTTAACTTGGTTATCTTCATATGTTTAAAATTTATTGCGTTTATGTACAGGCGAATCGGGTTTCTAATACATGTACTTTTAACAGGCACAAAAGTGTAATTCAGATGGCAGACACATTGATACAAAAATCCCTTATTTGGAAATCAAATATTTATTCAGAATAGGTCATATTACACGTAAACTTGACGATCAATGTATGAAATTTATTTTAAATCATGTCCTTTAGTCTTTTAATGTTGTATAAAAATTGGTATGTAGCCTAATAAACAAATCACTGAAATTATCATGAAAATTGCATATTAATGAAAGACTTTTAATCCATCAAAATGTGTTTTTAATCCTGTCGAATATGAAAATGTTATACAATGTCTATGTTAAAATCAAACAATCCTTAATGCCTAGTACTTACAAATGTTGAAAATGTAAGTTCAATTCAAACATTTCAATCTACTTACACGTGCCATGCTCTAGTAGTTTCTGGCTAATTAAAACCACGTGAACACCTTGATATTTGATTGTGTAACCTTAATTATGACAAACAGGAAAATTAATTACGTCCAATTCCAACGTTTGAAAGATTTTTTTATGAATGTATGTGAATATTAAATTAACAATTTTTTTATATATTGAATATATCGTTCTGCAGAAAAAAAAATTGGAAATGTACATTTGTATGATATTCTTTGTAAAAGGTACATATACATGTAGATTAAATCATTTTATACAAGGTTATATTAAATTCCCCAAATATATGTTAATCAACTGCGCGCCAGGGAACACAAAACCGATGTAGCATTTCTAAAACATGCATCTTTTTCTCCTTGTTTCTGAAATGAACCGCAAGACCAGATATAATGTACATGTATAATGTTGTTCTCTGTTGGTGGCATTTGTTGAGAGTGTTTCAGGAATAAACAATATACTGCTGTAAGGTAAGATTAATGGCGCTGTTGTTTACTTTTAAATTCAGAAAATAAACGCTGACTCGGAAAATAAGCTTTTTCAAAAAAATAAAAATGGGAGAGAGTTAATTGATGACATTAGATTTTCTACGCGTAGCTAGACTGCTCGTAAAAAATTTTAACATCCCTCTTCATGTACACTTTTACTTCTGAACAGAATCAATTTGATCTATGATAAAACATGTATCTCCAAGGTTTATCCCTATTACTCAATTACTCAACGTTTCTCTCCATTTCTTTAAGCATTTTGAAATAAGGAAATAGGTTTTTTTCTTCTGACTTCTGATACAATTGGCGGTGAATATAATTAATACTAAATAATTTCAGCAGCTGTACATGTGGTGATTAATTGTTAAGCAATATGGATGGATATTTGCATGCTAAGCAGATCGGAAAAGAGAGAACCTCTGTACTTAGTAAAAAAAAATTCCAGTACCATTTATATTGTCTCTATAATGATACATATTCCAAAGCAAATATAACGCAATTCGTTTGAATATTTAAACAGACAAAATATGCCTCAACAAAAAGAAAAATTAAAAAAATTATATCAATTTATTTAGTTGTGGGCTTTTTAGGTTAAATACGCAATTCAAAGTTCACGAAGGTCAAGCAAGATGACGTCACTACTCTCCACCAATCCTATATTTGTCTTTATGTTAATTGACATGTCAACTCTTAAATGAGTAATAGACAACCTTCAGGTTTTTTAAATATTAATTTGCAGTATTTGTAAGCAAATCAAAAGTCGGAATGACTTAAAAGTTTGTATAAATATAGGTTTGGTTTCTCTAGCAGCAATACCTGTTTAAAATGAACGCCGTTACACTAGCTTGTGTTGTTCTCTGTCTCTCGTCTGGTCTGGAAGCCAGAACCTATGGAAGTAAGTTTATCGCCATTCATTTTACTTCTGGTTCAATATTTTGTTGTTCAAAGATTTATCACTAAATAGTTAGATTCTTTAAAATAGCGGAATGATATTAAACGATTTCTCAAATCATTATCTGTTAAATGATTTTGATGTGGTATAAAAATTCTTTCGATTGTTTGTGTGTTTGATTTGAAAGGTAACATTTATCATTTCAATGTTTTTAAGGAGGGGATGTTAAATAATTATATTTTAAAACAGTATCATTTATGAATTTTAAAAAAACCCAGTTAATAGTATGCACAAGTATATATAATTGACAAGCATTATCAGTTTTAATCCGCCTTTTTCAATATAAATAACTGGTACATATGAAATTTCATCGATGTATATTCAAAATATGACCTCGTCTACCATGTAACCAGCTTGACTTTACTTGTATTTTTCATTTTTTTTTTTAGATCCATATCGCCGGCGCGGTGGACCAGTCACACCAATTATTGAACCTTTCCCCGACCCCAACCCTGGACCATTCCCCCCCATTCCCCAATCCCCAATCCCCTGTCGATTCGGTCTTCAGCTAAATCAACAGGGACTGTGTACCAATTTCCTCGGCAATCAACAGTGCGCTGCGGGCTTCGTCTGTTTATTTGGGCCAGCTGACGAGCCTGGGCCTTGTTGTTTAAGTGAGCATCTGTTTTGCTGTTATTTTAAAAGTTTTAGTGTTTTTGAACTTATGTATTTTCTAGGAATATGTTTTGTTGTGGTGTTTTTGTTTGAAGTTGGCTTTTTCTTACAGTTCTTTTTTGTTACGTTGATGTAAGTTAAGCTACAATTGAACATTTGAGAAGTCACTTTGTTATACTAATAATGTGTCAGCATATATAATTCTGTATAAGTACAGACAATGAACGAAATACGAATGAAATTCTGACTTGAACGTTACATCTTTTGGATTTTAAAATTTCGTTCCGGCTCTGTAAAAGAATTATAAAAAGCCAAAGTTTTACGAACCCTTTCCAGTACTAAAAAAATATTGAATGTTATTTTTTGAATTAATTTTTTTTTCAGAATTCATTATCGAAATTAATTCATATAACTAGAAATACATGTACATCAAACGGAATGTATTACACTACATATGTTATTATCTCTTTGAAATAATTTTTGACTCTTTATCATTTTTATTTGCAGGAAACAATCCATGTCGTTCTGGAAACCCATTCCAACTTGGCGGTAACGCTGTAAGCTGTGACAGACAGAGTTGTCCAAGTGGATTCAGATGTAACCGAGGAAGGAACTTTGCAGTTTGTTGTCCAGGTATATCTCTCCGGATTGATTGGCCTCTTGATGCTAAACTAAAATAATCCTCATAAAAAAAAACCAAACAAAAACTAAAACACACACACACAACTAAATTGATACAGATGTTCATTGACTTATATTCTTTAATCTTTATTCATTAATCTAGCAAAAAGTAAAATTTTTAATATTATTGTTAAATTATTATTACTATTATTATCATTAATATCTTGTCCGTCGCAGACGTCCTCGGACCCAACCCTGGACACGATCTAAGGCCCTGCCCGAATATATTTTGTGCCGCAGTATTCATCGAACCAGAATGCAGAAAGGAAGTCATTACATCCTTCAATGGAGTCAGATGTCTGGGATGTCCCCAAAACATTTGCATCAATAACAATGGATATCCTAGGCCAGGACAGGGAGGATATGTGGGTTAATTGTAGTGATAGTTATATTATTTACATGTACTAGTTTATCTGATATGATTTTTGAATGGTCAATAAATACGTTGTTTTGTTGTTAAATTGTTATGTCTTTCTGCACTTCAATGCCAATATCGATCCGTTAGGTTATTATCATGAACAAAGCAAGGTTACAAGTAAACGAATCGAATGAATATGGTTATCTCATTCTCATAAGTATAGTGGTTCTCAATAATAAATTTTTATTCTGAAAAATTTGTAAGCGGGAATTGCCGTTTGCCCCTCTAATTTTAGATCAATGTTGAATTTCTGTATAATAAGTGAAAAGTTTCTGCCAAGTAAAGAAAAGTCCAGACCTGGGTCTAGTGGAATCCTATAAAATGATTAAATGTCCAATATTCTTTTGATATGACAGTGGAATTTATTAGATGTAAAACCTTTTTGGTATCCTTTATTTTTGCGCTTTATGAAAACTTTGGCACTTTAAAATTATATCATACAGAGTTTTTTAACAATTTATATCATAGACTTTTGACAACAAAATCAAGTATAAATTAATTTTCGTTTTGTATTTTTTAAAAAGATGTCATTAATAAAAGCATTTCAGTAGAGGCCACTAGTATAGTATTTTTAATTATCTGTATACACTAAATGACGTCGATGCAAGTATTGTATTAAATACAATATTTGGCATATTGTGAACGTAAATTAGGTCCTGCTGTATTGCAAGATTGTCTAATGTTGCACTTCCTGTTTTGGATTGCTGGTGACTGGATCAGTGCAGGAGAAATGTAATACAGTGGACATCCTTCACATGACACATATATACTTCGGGCATACCTCCTTTCTATATTATTAGAAAATAAAAACTTTTTTTTTAAATTATGAATTACAGGTGACACATTAAATAGTTAGTCAAAAACTGCATTTTTTTAAAAAAAATACAGTGCATGGTATATTGGATTGTCAAAATGTTTAAGAAATAAATTACACATATGTCAAAACAAAATGGTTAGGAATATATTAAACCAATCTCCATTGCATACTGTTAACCATAAAGTGCTTAGTTCAAATGTTGAATATGGAAGACAGGGCTCGACAGTTTAGACTAAACCATGTACAGTGTATGAAACAGCTATCAGGGTAGAGCACCGTCTTATTTACATGAAAACTTTACACTGAGATCAGCTGTATCTGTACCAAATACCAGAGCATCCTCTGATGATTTTTTATATACATAATATATTATGTTATTTATAACAACAAAAAACGAATGTTTCACATAAATTATTTTTATATTATAATTGAAAGAACCCAACTGGAAAGAAGCTTTTCATATCTATCAATTATGTTTTTCAAACAGCATGTCTTTGAAATGATAACCATTATTGAAGCGTACTGTGAATATTATGTATGTTTATATATATATATATATATATATATATATATATATATATATATATATATATATATATATATATATATATATATATATATATATATTCTTTTTTGCATATTATTTGATCAAAAGTTTAACTCTATGAAATATATGGTACATAGATTTATTTGGTATCATGTCATCATATACATAAACATACATAATATTCACAGTACGCTTCAATAATGGTTATCATTTCAAAGACATGCTGTTTGAAAAACATAATTGATAGATATGAAAAGCTTCTTTCCAGTAGGGTTCTTTCAATTAAAATATAAAAATAATTTATGTGAAACATTCGTTTATATATATATATATATATATATATATATATATATATATATATATATATATATATATATATATATATATATATAATGAAATGTCTCTCGGTCTCAATGGTCCTTTTTTAAAAAAAGAAATAAAAATGTGTATTCATACTCCAAAGTTTCTACAACTCAGCATACCTCGATCTTTTCGTTGATAATCGGGCTCTTTGAATCCTCAATCGAGATTCAGATACAGGTGAAAGACCACCCACCTGAATAAAAAAGAAATACAGTCAGTTGAGGGTCTTTCAGAAAAGCAAAAACACATCTATGTGAACAGGCACAGAAGGCTATGTATGGGGTCATCAGGAAAATAAGGCAATTTAATTTACCTGTCGATTGTCGATTGTCAGTTAGACCTTTTTGATAAAGTAGTAACGCCGGTATTATTATACGGATGTGAAGTATGGGGCTTTGAAAACATAGGAATTATAGAACGTATTCATTTGAAATTTTTGAAACATATACTGAATTTGAAAAGCTGTACCCCATCATACATGGTTTATGGAGAAACCGGAAGGTTTTCGTTATCTGTTAATATATATACTAGAATGGTTTCATACTGGGCAAAATTGTTCACCGGGCCAGAAAATAAAATTGTTCATATACTTTACAAATACTTATTGAGCCATGAAATAATGACTTTTCTAAAAACCCATGGATTGATTGTATACATTCTATTTTTGATAAGTGTGGTTTTTCAAACATTTGGAATGAACAATGTACTGTAAATGTTAATTGGATTACAAATGGTGCCAAGCAAAGGCTTAAAGACCAGTTTGTGCAGAAATGGTCGGCTGATATTGCAAATTCTTCAAAAGGTCATATATATAAAACTTTCAAATTTACTTTTGGATATGAAAAATGTCTGAGTATTCTACCATCAAAACTTCGAAAAATACTTGTTAAATTCCGTACGTCGAATCACCGACTTCCTGTAGAAACTGGTAGATGGTTAGGCATTCCTCTAAAGGAAAGATGTTGCACATTATGTAATAACAATCAAATAGCTGATGAAATGCACTTTATATTAGAATGTAATGCTCTTTCATGTATTAGACAAAAATACTTGGAACCTAGATTTTGTGAAAGACCAAACACTTTTAAATTTTGTGAATTATTGTCTACTTTAAAACTTTGAAAACTTAAAAAACTTTGTTTATTTATAAATGAAATTTTTGAATCAGTCTGTCCTCCTTGAACATTTGTACTTTTTTCTCATATTTTTTTCTCTCTTATTTGTACTGTACATGTACCTCTGACTCTATACCTACACTTGTAAATATTTATATATATATGTACCTTATGTACCGTCATGTCGACGGTTTGAGTGAAATAAATTGAATTGAATTGAATTGAATAGAAAGCTACATGTCGAACAACCTTAGTAATAATTGGTTGAAAGCAATTAGAAGAGGCACTTTTATTTACACTGGCATTAAGCACTAAAGTCAAACTCAAGATTAGCAAAACAAATAATTTATTAGAACAGTTGTGTCTTAAGAAACATTTTCATCGCTGAAAACCGAATGCAGGAAAACCTGAAAATATGTATGTAAAAAATAACAAACGCGAATTCATTTAAGCATTGAATCATTATTTTTTGAAAGATGTGGTCTCATAACTGCAACGGTGTGCGCAAACAATTTGAATAACGAGCGCTAGTAAATAATGATTTAATGCTTATATTTACGTTGTTTTTTTTTAAATTTTTTCTCTTTCCGAAAACATGATTTATTTTTTAAAATCTGTGCCTTATTCAACGAGTAAAGAGCCATTAACGGAAGAGCCATTGGAACAGCCGAATCATGCTGACAAAAATAGTGCACAGAGATTTGATAACTTATAATAGAATTTTATTTTTCATTCTGTAATTTGATGAATTTACTTTTGGTATAGTTACTATGAAATTAATTTAATTCATTTCACTGTTAGAATATGTATACATCAAGAAATATTAATCAGCGTAAGTATAATATCAGGTCGTGATCTAGATTGAAGTCGCGAGGAGATTCAGTCATACGAAAGGAAGACTGTATTCATACGCACCAGGTTTGGTGATTGGGTCTTCTGTGTTATGCGTAAATGTCACTCAAATAAATCAATGCAATTTGATAGGGGAAAGAAAGTAAATGTAAATATAGTGCAATAATTCTTTATAAAGTATTTAGAAAATAATATTGAGATCTGATACGTATTTTGTCTTAAATAATGAATAAATAAACATACAAACGCGTTATGTGCCCCTAATGTTAGTTGACATGTGACTCATAAATAATTCATAGGAAATTTACCGTTTACCAACGAATTTCTTAAAAATTGCTGAACTTCTGAGCAAATCAACTTTCACGTGGTTAAAATTTAGTATAAATACGAGTTCAGTTTCATCAAAAACTAGCGCCTAATTAAGATGAACCTCCTTACGGTGGCTTGTGTTATTCTGAGTCTGTCTTTTGGTCTGGAGGCCAGATATAGTAGTAAGTTTACAATTTCGTTCTTGATTTTTTTTTAAACTGAATATAGATATTTAAAAATCTGATCACTCCATTTGTTTGTCAGACGATTTTTTGGAATAATTGTATGTCAGGTGTAAAAAAAAATAAATAAAATACATATTGTCTTTTTAATGAAACCTAAATTTTGTTTTCTATATACTTCATTTGGAAATCAGACAATATGCATACTTGAATGAGATTGTTGTAAGTGTTGTTATTTTATATTATTTGTTAATTCTAATTAAAATAAGTTTGTCAACATTAAAATGATTGATATACACTATACAAGTTTGAAATTCAAAGTATTTATTTATTTCAATTATTTCAATTTTATAAGACATTTCTCAAATGAAAAGGGCATTTATTGCAATATATTAGTTAATATTCATGGTTTCATTGGGAGGTGATTTTTAAATTTATCTTTCTAACATTTAAACATTCACTACAGGTATATGTTAAACGTTTCGAATCTCTGCCTTCGTTTCAGAAATGAATTTGACACAAGATATAATCATTATATCAGATATATTTACTATAAGAAAATGTAATCTTTAAATCGTGGGTACATCTTAAAGTATCACTCGGAAACTATCATTCAAATAATTTCGACCATTGTTTTGACATTTGGCAAATAATAAGCAAAAAAAAAATTACAAAGTAGTTTCGCCATTTGTTTTTTTCAATTCAACTTTAATGATTTGAACATATTTTTATTGTACAAAATACAATTGGGATTGGTCACAAGTTCTATAACTTAGACCGCCCTCTCCCAATACAAAGATATGATACAAAATATGTGTACACAACATAAATAAAGGTCAGTGGATATAATGGACGTATACATAAATGCAATTGACATGTATATAATAAACAACGGTGTACTAGTAGTTATAAGATCAGTTAAATCTTTCAGTATTTTTGATAAAATTATAAACTAATGTAAATAAATGCTTGTTTTCATTGTCACTTATTGAACTGTCACCCCAAAGTAAAACATGAGTATTGACAATGTTAAGATTTACAATTTGAAAAACGTCATTAAATAGAACATTTCTAGCATCTTTATATTTATTACATGTGAAAAAATAATGGTAAGTATCTTCGAGCTTACCACACGAACAGAGTGGACTGTTGATAATATTACATCGAAATAAATCATTATTTAGTGCACAATTGTGACGAAGTTTAGTGTGAATGATATTCAAAAATCTATCCCCATATGTAAAAAAATTAGGTCTAGTTCTACATGTAAGTACATTTTCATTTTTGACAGAAACATGTATTTTTTCCTTAAAAATGCGAAAAGAGTCGCTTCCACGGACATCCGTTGAAAGCGCATTCCATTCATCAACAACAGTAGGAACAAACGAAGATTTATACAATTCCAAACGACATTTTGGTATAATGTAATTATGTGCATTTCTGGTAGAATAGTTAGATACATTAGCACGCTTATTTGGAAAAATATCCATTACATAACTGGGTAAAAGGTTTCGGTCAATTTTATACATTGTTTTTAGCCTGGATATTTTCCTTCAACTATAAAGCGTTTCCCACCCTGTTTCAAAGTAAAGAGATTCCCGAGATGCAAAAATAGGTAAACCTGTAACAATTCTTGCTGCAATCAATTGTATTTTTTCTAATTTGTCTGAATCATTAATAGAACAACCGCCCCATACATCAGATGCATATTCTAACTGAGGCCTTATAAATGAAGTATATAATAGTGACAGTGATTTTCTATTAAGTTTAAATTTAAGTTTTTTCATTAATCCCAATTTCTTTTGAGCATTTGCTATAATAGAATTTATATAAGATGACCAGGAAAGGTCCTCAGAAAATATAACACCTAAGTGTTTATGGGTGGGTACGAATTCCAAATCGCATCCTTGAAATTTTAGCGTAGGGGTTACTGTGTTAGGTTTATTACTAAAATAAACAGCCTTAGTTTTTGAAGGATTAAAATTTAAAAGCCATTTCTTAGACCAAGCCTCTAAAGTTAAAAGATCCCGATTAAGATAAGATTCCATATCGTGTACATTGATTGCAGCATGTTGAAGGCTATTATCATCTGCAAAAAGTCTGCAAAATGTTAACATGTTATCTGCTATATCGTTTACATAAATAAGAAATAACAATGGACCAAGGACAGAGCCTTGAGGCACTCCGGCATTAATAGACTTAATAGACGACAGCACTTCACTATACATAACCCTTTGCTTTTTATTTACAAGGTAACTATTAAACCATTTGAACAGATTTCCAGTAATACCATAGGTATGGAGTTTAAACAATAAACCTTTATGCCAAACGCGGTCAAATGCTTTTGACAAGTCGCAAAAAATCATACAAGATTGACCTTGATCAATTGCTCTTAAAATATGGTCGTACGTTTCTATTAGCTGATAAACAGTAGAGTGACCCGGTAAAAATCCAGCTTGATACTTATAAAAAAGATTATTATCATGAAAAAAGTTATATACATGTCTAAAAATAATTCGTTCCATTATCTTAGAAACACAACTTAATAAGGAAACAGGTCTATAATTCGACATTTGTGATGAGTCGCCTTTCTTATATAAAGGTAAAACATTGGATATTTTCCAGGAGCTTGGAAATGTACAGTTTTTTAAAGAACGATTAAATAATGAACATAGAGGCTTTGCTATTGTATACATAGTATTCTTAAGCATTTTATGACTTATGTTATCTGGCCCCACAGCTTTGTTTACTTGAATGATTGAAATAATATCTATCACATCTTGTTCAGAGATACATACATCACAAATAAAATTGTTGCATTCAGAGTTGAATTCAGGTAATCTAGTGTCATTGTCGTCTAAACATGAAATGGAGGAAAAATAATCATTAAGAACCTCAGCCTTTTCTGTATTGGTATAAGCTATTGATTGATTACCGTTTTTAAAGGCAAATTGCAATGGGGGAATTTCGGTAGACATTTTAATATCAAAAACATTCTTCAATAATCTCCAGTATAATTTGGAATTATCTTTACTGGAATCTAAAAGATTAATTTCTAAATTGTTATAATAATTGTCAATTGCATACTTTTTCATATTGTTAACTTTATTGCGTGATTTTTTAAACTTTTGCATATCTAAAGCGTTTCTAGAATTTATTGCAATCTTCCTTAAACGGTTTCTTTGTCTAATCTCTTTCCGTAAGGCTGAGTCAAACCATGGTTTATCTTTGGGTCTGATAGTTACAGTTTTTTCGGGAACAGATTTCCTAATATGCGATAAAAATGTTTCTGAAAAATTGTTGGCAGCTTGATCTACATCATCGGCCCCCATTATTAATGTTTCCCAATCTGTGTGTGTAATAAGAAAATTAAGTTTATCAAAATCCGCATTTTTGTAAAGCCAAACTTTGCGCTTGTAAGCACTGTTTAGATTTAAATTACTTTTAACATAAATATATGTAGCTTTGTGGTCACTAATAGTATGATGCACATCTAAAACTCCAGAGTCGAAAAATGAAACGTCACGTGTTACTAGAATTGGGTCGATGAGTGTGCTCGTGTTTTGTGTGACTCTTGTCGGTTCGGTGATTATGTTTTCTAAAAAGTGACTGGATAGTAAATCTTTGACCAAGTGAGTGTGTGGGATATTTAAAAAATCAACATTTAGATCTCCAACTACAATAATCTTGTCAAATTCATCATAAGCTTTTTCAATGGACCAAGACAAATTTCTCCAAAAGAAGTTATCGCAATTTGGAGGCCGATATGTACAACAGAGCAAAATATTGCAGGTAGGGTCACTTATCAACTTTAATAATATCCGTTTATTCTCTTACCAGATCAATACAGACCTGGTGGACCAGTCACGCCGATTATTGAGCCTATCACTGTGGACCCAATCAACCTCGGACCATTTCCCCCCAACCCCCCTTCCACTCTCACCTGTCAATATGGTCATCAGATAGATCAACAAGGGCGATGTACCAATTTCAATAGCTATCAACAGTGCCCAGCGGGCTTCTTCTGTAACTTCGGGCCCGCTGACGAGCCCGGGCCTTGTTGTCTAAGTAAGTAATAGAGTAACATTATGGATAAAAGTTATTGATTGTTAATGTTGTGGTTATCGTTGCTTTGTTATTATTTTGATTGTTTAGCTTTTGGTATTGTTGATACTTGGTGAAATCATCATTTTAATGTCTCCTCGTTGGGATCTTTTCAGGAAACAACCCGTGCACTTCAGGTGTTCCCTTACAGCTTGGGGGTGATGCTGTGAATTGTGGCAACGGCAGATGTCCCACTGGGTACAGGTGTTCAACTGGATCGAGTTATGCCGTTTGTTGTCCAGGTATAGATTTTTAAGTCCATACACACTCTTTTCACTTTTGCATGCACGATAATTCTACCAAGCAGAATTTTAACTGAAGACGATCTCCTCTTTTTCAGATACCTACCCAGGCCCCTCTCCCCCCGTTGACCCTGTGGGGCCCTGCCCCAATGTATTCTGTCCCGCTGTTATCATTCCTCCAGAGTGCAGAAAGGAGACCTTTATATATAACAACGGTCGAAAATGTCAGGGTTGTCCTCAAAACATCTGCCCGGTGGACAATGGACCTCCGCCCGGGAACGGAGGATATGTGGCTTAAAGAGTTCAGTCGTTCTAATAAATATATTGCTATGATTATGCGTGTTTTGTTGATATTTTTCTGCTAGGGAACTCTTCTTAGATTTAATCTTTGTAATTCAGATCTATGTTGATATCTATTTATTTATCAATTTTTGACGGAGTGGGAATTTTGCAAGAGACTATATAGTATAATGATGGCATAGATTCTAATCTATGAATATAGACTTATATAGAAAACGTCACAAAAATGGATTATGAGATTGAAGAAAAACACCTTCTACTTTATTTTTCCATATATTGAATGCTGAATAGAATTTTTTTTTTAATGTTATCTTCTTTAAAAAAAGACACAATATTATCTTGAAACAGAATGTTTATAGTAAACAGGTATTTAACATAATATTATTGTAAATAAATGAAATGAATTGCAAGCTCTGTTTTTGCTTTTAGCTCGACAGCCGACATTCACTGTCCATTAGAAAACCTGTGAACAACAAAAATGGAAAGATGAAATTAGAATTTCCAGCTCAAATTGTGACCATACCCTGTTTCTTTGACTGTTTTCTGTTTTTAACCCCCCCCCCCCCACCCGAAAAAAAGAAATAAAAAACAACAGAAAACCCATATGTTTGACGATTTTATTTATACATGTCAATGCATTCTGTACGAATATGCTTGGTTTGCAAGGAATAACAATTTTTCTAACGAGCTTAGGGAAACCTCAAATCAGAACGCGGTGAAAAATTGCGTAAACAATGCAAAAACAAAGTACCTGTCAAGTAGAAACGAAATGAATAATGTTGACTGCAAATTTAAAAAAAGATCACCTCAAATTAAACCACTTAACCACTGTGCACTTTATAAGGCAAGACATACCTCTGAAATGAATACAATTATAAATGTTGTGGCTATCATGCCTTCGAATTGATAATACTAATATACATGTATTATATACAAGTACAAATCGCACTCAAGTCAAACAAAGCTATTTTCTCACTAGTACAATCAGTTTCAAAATTGTCACTTCTGGATTAAGGGGTTAAGTTATTAGGACGGGAATGAAATACTAGTAAGTAAATATTTGTTCATTCATTGCGTTGTGTCAAGACGAGTAACTTGTTCTGGTGTCTCTTCCAACTGCCAATTACTATACATGAAGTTTTCAGCTTCTCACCCCTAACGCATACTACTTTTTTATTTATCCAATTGGCAATCACATTACAAATGCAATACTGTGGAATCATTAAATTTCTTGGTGGCTCAATTTTCAAGGAATTCGTGGGTATCTCTCATCCACGAATTTACATCATCCACGAATTAATAAAAAAGTGTATAGAACCATATGTCCTTATGTTGGTATTAAAGAATACACGAAATTATGTCCCCAAGAACCAATCCACGAAAATTGGCCCCAACGAATTATGATGATTTCACAGTAATCTAAAATGCTCTTTTTTGTTGAAAGAATCATGATCATTATTTGGGCTTTAAATTCAGATTTTCCCCATTTTTTTATCATTGGGGTATCTTGAATGGTCAACCAAAATTTGTGTGTCAAAATTCAATAATAAAATTCTCTAAGTAAGTTCATCCTGAAAAAAAAATTAAACAACCTATACTGCACTGCACTATTTATCACATGTACTTGTGATCCTTGTCTGTTTCTTTGTATATACTGAATACTTCTGTTGAACCTCATATACCAGTGAACTGGTCTTGAGGTGAAAAAATACTGATTACTGAATAGAAAGCTTTTTTAATGACTGTGATAAACGCTAGAAATTCCTTTTCTGACGAAGACACAAATAAGCTTGAAACAGAACTTGACAAAATAAAAAAAACGTGGCATGAACATTTTATATGTAACAAAGAATTGTGAGCTCTTTGTTTTGCTTACAACTCACTCCAACGACATTCAATTAACAAACCCCTGTGAAGAATTACAAATAACAAATATTAAGTAATTTGAATTTTTTAGCTCATATTTTGACTTTGCCTCTTTAAAGGGTGGCACACTAAACCTTAAATAGGTATCTTTATTCAGCAGAAAATATACTTGCTTATGATACATGATGGATAAGATGTATACAAGTCAAGTAGGCGAAAACATTCAATTTTAGATTTAAAAAATTATTTTTTGAAAAATTACAATGTGAACAAAAGTTTCGGGCGGATTCGAACTCATGATCATCGGTTCACGAACAAAGTGCTTTAACCACTATGCTATGACGATCTAAACCCAAATATATTGATACAAACAATTTAACAAAACATTAAAATCGCTATCTTATGACGTAGTGTCATAAAACGTTTAAGCCTAGGTGTAGTGAGATACCTTAATTTTGACTTCTTTTATGTTTTACAATGAACATGCAATAAGTTGTAACTGCTAAAAACATGAAAAACAATGCCATTGTCAACTAGAAGTAATAATTATGAACCTGTATACAGTGTTATTTTGGCCCCGTGTAATTTTCGCCATTCTACACTTGCAAACAGTTTCGCCCGTTCTATTCGTTCAAACTGTTGTACAATGTATCTAATGAAAGATCATTCCAGACATAAGAGATCGCCCAGTCTTAAATTCGTCCGTTAACAAGGGCGAATGAGCGAAAATAAAACGTCGGCGAATATTCCCTGTATACAGTACACATTTATGCTAGCATTGTTTATCAAGTTGTTTTATTTTTTACTTACGCTCAGCAAAATACGTATGACGAATTCATTTATGACGTAATATTTGTACAAAGCTGCCTATTTACAAAAATCTTATACAGTGTATAGGCAGAAACAATATTCCTCAAATTTTGGGAAAACCCCTATCAGAACGCTGTGATTAATTACGTAAATAAGGCAAAAAAGGCTCCTGTCAAGTAGAAAATAATTGGTTAATGTTAATTGGAAAACAAAAACCACCGCAACAATTAATTACGGTGTAAAGACCTCTAATGAAAACAATATGCACTTTATTACGTAAACACATCGGCATATCTATAGCCCAATATCTCAGTATAGACAAATGCATTCAATGAGAACTCAATTAACGTAAACAGAACATGCTAGAATGAATGACAATTTTAACATACATGTATATTTCTGGTAGGAATAAAAACCAATATTTACATTAAGAATATCTATTCATATATAAATGAAGAAAAAAACCCTTCATCCTCCAACCAGCTAATTTGCTGAGGAACCTTGAGAGCCAAAGCGCTATTTGGATTAAAAAAATCTAACTATTATTTTTCTCTTGTCGTTACTTTTCCCCACGGATTTGTGACTTTATTTGATATTTCTTTTTATATGAGATTAGGATTGTCAATTTTCATGAGTTAAAAAGGAACTGCGATTAATTGAAACACGCGATTAAGATAAATTTTAGGAGTTACTGAATTTCTATATCATCGATCTATATGTCATAAACACAGTGAGTTTTAGTGAAGCATGTGATAAAGATATCTCTTTAGTCATACTAATGAACACCACGGGCTATCATTTATACTTATCAACGCCATCATTACCATTGATCTATCGTCGGACTAAATGAATTCTTCATTGGTAAAAAAAAAATATCATGGGTTGACTGTACATCGAAGATACTATATATGTGTTTGATTTCCCATGAACAGAAGCCAAAAGGTCGATGATTTATAACACTTTCGATAAAATCATTTTGTCATTTTAGAATTGTATGTGTATTTTCTGTCATTTTATGATTGATGGCGATTTTAAAACAAACGACAGATGTGTATTTCAAGCCGAGTGCAGGGAGTGAACCATTACGTGACACGTGCACTCTCAGCGACGGTAGATTGTGCAAGACTTGACTAATTTATTAATTAAAACACATTTAAAACATGAATCCCTTGGCCTCGCCTTGCAAATTTGTTGGTTTTCCAAAACCGTGAACAGTAAAGCAATTAATTAGAATGTTTTTAAAAACTTTGTGTTTTAAAAGCAGAGTACTTAAAGACTGGACACCATCTGCTGAAGGCTAAACTTTAAAATGCACCTTCTAACGCTGGTCAGTTTTCTGTTGGTTTCTTCTTTTAGCCTAGCTGCCAATTACTATGGTAAGTTGTCAAAAATTTAATTGATTTCTGTTTTGTGCTGACGTAAATTTCTTTATACTAGATTTAAACTTGAATTTCCTTTGGATTTTAGGAACTGTTATAATGTTATTCTATAAACTTTTGTTCCATTATTTTTAAACTTGATCGTTTTTTCAATGCTAGCAACATGCAAAGCCTATGTCACATGATCATTTTTACATTGCATACAGAATTGAAATATTAATTGCAAGTTAATACTTGAAATGGATTTCTAACTATCGGCATATTACATTCTTTTAGCCGTGTCATATCGACCTTATTTAAAGCTATACACGCTATAATTTACGTCAATTTTGAATGACAGTGAAAACGCATGTGTTTGTCTACTTATAAAAGTTATCCTTAATCTGTAAATTACAATGGTGAATTCCATCTCGTTACAAAGATATAGATTTTTAATTGTTTATTTTCCTGTCAGGAAAATATACCTTTTCATGAATATTGATGAAGGAAGAGCGAAACCGACCTCATTGCGCATGTCCGCGGAGAACTAGGTGGTCGTTATTGTTTGCCTAATTAAATATCCAACTTGATTTTTAATATGCTTAACGGTCGTTAATTTGAAATACATACATGTATAATGAGTAAAATACGTTTGTCATTCACGATACCCTTACTTCTGCATTAACACTTATAGGATCTATAAATAGCACATAGGGGAAACACACAGGTCTACGTCATTTTTTTTAAAGGAAGTATTATTTTCATATCTACTCACAGGCTTGATTTTTTTTTTTTGTACTCGTATATCGGACAAATTTATGCTTTACTGAAAATATCCTTTCCTTTGTGAAACTATCACAATTATAAAGATGTTGACCCTTCACCAGTTTTGGTATGATATACTAAATTTAGCTGTCGATATCACGTGATAGATTGATATTCACGAGGAGGCATTACTTTCCTGGCAGGAAAATAAATATTTTTTATTGTTTAATATTTGATATATTTGTTACGTGATCGAATTGAGCATTATAATTAACAGCATAAAGGTAACTTTTATTAGTAATCAAACACATACATTTTCCCCTTTATTCAAAATTGACGCAAATTATAGCGTGTATAGCTTTAAAGCAATTGACTGGCATAGCTGTAGTTACCACTGAGTATAACTTTTGTATTTCTTTTGGAAGTATAACAGTAGCTATTGAAAGTCGCTCGTAGACAAGAGTCAAGACTGATAATCCATTTGTCTAATACATGTAACAGTGTGTAATGTTCAATCTGCACAGAATACTTGGTAGATATCCAGTGGTCGTTTTGTCGAGTTTTTATACAGCATATATTTTAACTTTATTTATGATCATGTACTGGTTATTCATAAGTATTCTGACATTTTTTTTACTCATATTCTTTCTAAAAGGGTTACACTCAAATACATAAACGTGAAATTTTCCACAGATTACGTGGAATTGTTTACACCAAAAGTTGGTCGTTCTAGTTAATCTACGTATATTCTCGATTCAATACTTGTCATCAGATCCGCTTATAATTTTCTGAAAATAATGGCATTTTCGGAACAAGACTTAGTTTTTTTTAAAAACAAAATTAGTTGTTTTACGCACTTATGATAAGAAGAGACCACATGTAAATTGTCATTGTCTCAATTTAGGATGAAAATTTTTAATTATATTTTCAAACAAACAATTTTAATGGTCTGTCAAAAATTGAATTGCAGGGGTTGCAAGCGAGATGCAGAGCACACAGATCTTTGCTATGTATACAAGACTCATGCCAAAAAGAGCAGAACTCGATAGTTGAAGACAATATTATTTTTAGCATTTTTTGTCATTCCGTGATATTTTTGTGAGTTTTTGAGTTTGTTGTTTCCTTACAGGTGGAAGACGACCAGCCGGTCCTTCTCCAGCCGGGCCTTCACCAGGCGTTGACCCGTGGTCTCTCATCGTTTCCGGTTCAAAACACCCATGGCCTCTTGACCTTTCTGGACCCGACAATAACATCCCCGTCGGTCCTACACGTTCCACCTTGACCTGTGAATTTGGTCGACAGCTCAACCAACAGGGATCATGTCGGTCACTCTATATGAGCAACAAGGCTGCCGATTGTCCGCCAAATTTCAGCTGCCAGTCTGCGTTCGGTCTTTGTTGTTTAGGTACACAGTTTCCTAACTTCCAAGACTTCAGTCACTTGTACAGTGTATTTTATTTCAAGCACAACTTTTTTCAAATTAATTCTAACAATTTAATATTTTTGGGGCATTGTTTTTATAGTTAATAACCCATGCTCCGAAGGAAGGCCCTTGCTCTCCAATGGCGAGGCTGAGTCATGTAACACACAGATCTGTCCTACGGGGTACACATGTTCTAGAGGAGACCAGTATGCCGTGTGTTGTCCAGGTAAAATTACATTGCACCAAACTGTGTTTATTCAGATCATGTAAAGGCAGTTTATGAAAGGTTCACAGTTAAAATATTTTATAGGTATTACTTCATAGTATATGATAAGTATAATTTCACTATGCCTGTTTTTGTCATTGAATTACTTTTGAATTTGTTCTTTTAAGACTCTTTATAAGGAAAAAGTTATAAATTATTTGGAAATATTCCATTTTCAACTTTCAATAATTACCCCTTTTAGAGTCGTTACATATTAACATGTACATATGATAGTAATATGCCACCTACAAGTATAAAAAGTTTGAACATGTCTTAAGACTATACATTTTTTTTAAAAAGCAAAATGAAATCAGTAGTCAATATTGGATCTATCTATACGTAATAGTTTAATGTTTTGAAACTATTTGGGTCCCAATCAATATTCTACCAATTTGAAATGTGTTGATTAATGTAAACATGTGCTTAGTGTATATCTGTAACTACTCTCAGTACTTTGATTTTATATCTGTTACTATTTTTCAGTACTTTGATTGTGTGTTTGTTATTGCTCTAAGTACTTTGAACGTACCGGTATATCTGCTACTACTCTCATTACTTCGAGCGTATATCTGTAACTACTCTCAGTACTTTGATTGTATATCTGTTACTGCTCTTAGTACTTTGATTGTATATCTGTAACTACTCTCAGTACTTTGATTGTATATCTGTAACTACTCTCACTACTCTCAGTACTTTGATTGTATATCTGTTACTATTTTTCAGTACTTTGATTGTGTGTCTGTGACTACCCTCATTACCTTGATTGTATATCTGTTGCTGCTCTTAGTACTTTGAGCGTATATCTGCTACTACTACTCTCATTACTTTGATTGTATATCTGTTAATAATCTCAGTACTTTGATTGATTTCTTCAGAAGTCACCAATACCGATCAGTACCCGAGAACCACTTCCGGTCAGTACCCAACACACCCTCAGCCCTGCCCAAGTGCGGCCTGTCCCTATACCAATATACCCCCAAACTGCAGGAGGGAACGAGTCATAACCTATAATGGGATCAGATGTCGGTGTGCACGAAACGCTTGCAGTAATGGAGATAGGACTTACGGTTGATTTTTAAAAAAAAATTTATAGATTGAATATACACTGATTGTATTTTTGTAATAAAAATGTTGTATCCTCGATGCAGTTTTCTGTTTATTGATTGTTAAACTGCAACATAAATGGAATCAGATAAAAAATTTGATAAACTTGAATCATGTACGGGAAAATACCGTATAGAACTTGTAACGCGCACAAAAACTCGCGCAGGTATTGGATTAATTGATTTAATTTCCCAACCCGTTCTATGGATTAAATTGTTATTATTGGTAACAAAAAATGGCATGTCAACCCCAATTTTCCCGTGGATATATATCAAAGTAAGGTATAAAAAAAAAAAGCCCACTCCGATTCTAAAAATCATTACTTTTATAAAATACGGAGGTTTTTTATACAATCATTTAAAATGGGGAGCGTCTAAAGTATATATAAATACAGTTGCTCGCTTACTCAATACTTTAGCCATGTGTGCGAAACTAGTAATCGGCTACCCACGAATGTGTTATGGCTGATTTTAACATAATTTTATACTTAGGTATTGCAAGGTCCTGCATCACATAATAGGAATTATAAGTTAACCAGTAACACATCGTAATTAAGATTTATCAGCTTCATATTTTCGTGGTTCAATTTATTTGGGAGAGAGACCCTGTCCCTTGACTTTGAAATCTGCTTGAGTTAAAAAAAAAACCCCAATATATTGACGATTGGTCAAAATCCGACTAAGTATTGAAAATGTTAAGCTAGAAATATATACTGTTTTCCTTAGGAATTTATTGCAGCTCAAAAATTGTTCTGCATAAACCGTGTAAATTTAAAAATTGAAGGAAGCTGAATCAAAAGTGGGTTGGGGGTAGTGAGAAAAAAAACGTAAGAATTTTGATTATGTTAGAGATGGCATTTACCAAAAATACCTTACATCTATGTTTCGCACTTCGGAAGGCAAAAACGAGTAGTGTCGATGCATTAATCATCTTGTTGATTAATAGATCGTTAACTGGAATCATTTTTTCAATCTTACTTTGCTCAACTGTGTATAATATTTAGTGGGTTCCCTATGTTGCATGTACTATATATACATTGTATAACAAAACACATCAAATCACGTAAGTCAACTTGACCGAAATATAAGGCAGCATAAACAGCATACTTGTTAGTTTTTTCTTGAACTCAAGGAAACGGAACACTTTCAGTAATGACACAAAATCAAAGTGGACAACTACTTGAAAATCAAAGTGGGTTCGCGTCACGTGACTCGCTAGGTTTCTCAAATTCTGTTTAGTTTTCACACTGTGGTATACTGTTCATTGCTGTGTACAATGAACACCTTATAATTTCTGTTATGGATTTGCGAACAGGCGAAGGTAAAATATATTAATTAAATATTTTTACGAGCAAGTTCAATGTGCTTGCATAATGTCTTGAATGTTTCAATGTATTACATTGAATTGATATACTCAATAATGTGACCTTTATTCGATGTAAAAATGTTCATAGGACAACGCCTTTCAATCGCAATTTACGTTTAATCCATATAAACGTATTAGTGTTCTAAACCTAATACATAGATTGAATACACTATTAAGGCAGTTTTTTTTAATAGAAATACATTAAAAAGACAGAATATAGTTTTTCTGCTTACAGTTGACATACATTAGTAACATTGAAAAATATTTTTTTTCAGGAATGCTTTTGATATGATCAAATTTAAAATTTCTCACAATTTAATTATAATACATGTTTTTACTCATCACAAATAAACCGGTATTCTTACCAATTCTTTACACTTGTAACACTGGTAATATTCCACCCAAGCGGATGTTCAACCCTTCCGGAAACCCATATGCGATATCTAAACGAGTTGTCTTTCTTTAGACAAGAAAATCTGCTTTGCAAAAATCAAAGGTGGACTCTTGTTTCACCCACGCAATCAATAAAAACATATTTTATCGCTGAGAATATATAAACTTCCTTACAGCATTCTCCTCAAACATTTTTTGCAAAGAAAACGACAGCTCCATGGTGTGTGAATCATAACTATTATTATTTTCTTTACCGAGAGAAAAACTTTGTGCAAAAGTTTTGTAATTTAGTTGAGCCGTGTATGCAAATGTATGCACAGAGATAGACGACTAAAAAATTTGTCCTGCAGCTCTGATCAAGAAAAAAAAAGTAAAACAGTAATTGTTAAGTGTAAAGCTTCCGTTTCACTTAACGTTAGTCAGATCATCACAGCCTTCAAACATGGAGGGAGCTCTCTCAGGTACTAATCTTTATCATATTTGTGGGGTTTTTTTTGTTTGTTTGGTTTTTTTTTTGTAGACACCTTCATCCTTTCTTGAATCTTATTCAATCAATGAGATGAGAATTAATTTCTTTCTTTCCGTCAAATAAAAAAGCGCAATTTTTTTTTGCGAATCATTGAGAGTGAATATATGGCATATATTGTCGATTTGAAACTGATTTAAAATGATATAATTAGTTGATAATTTAAACTGTGATTTGCACGTGCTTGTATTTTTTGTTGTTGTCAATGTCTGGAAAGTTCTGCTTTGATAAATTATATATAATTCCGAAAAAATGATTTGAATTAGCAAGTGGCCCAGCGCGTTAAATTCATGAATAATTCCGGAAAAGTAAGTATGAAAGCCAAAGTATGCTTGTTTAAGGTTTTAAATAGATAATTCAGTTGATATTATATTTGTTAATTTTTTCACCATCCAAGAATTATCGTGCAATAGAACTTGTACTGGCACAATAGTACGTATATTTCCTTCTACTGCAGTGTATGTATACATGTATGTACTGAAAAACCTGTAGATATATTCGTCCAAGGAGTTCTGTTTTTATTGAATCCGATGAAGGTGTCAATCTTCTTCTTTTTTAAATTGCACCTACGGCGAAATGCTTCAATACCCATACCTGTGAATACCTGTGTGAAATCTCAAATAGTTTTCGTCATTGGTTAACTCGTATCACGTGCCCACATTGCTCGACGCCATTTTCTCTGCTTGATGTTTAGTGTCAACTTGCAGGTGCTCGTTACTGAAAAAAAGTAGAAACTTTTTTAAGTGAAATTTTTCAGTGTTGATCAAATTAGCTATGGCTGATCAAAAGCCTAGATTGTGTCACTTGGTAAAATGGCCGGATTTTCAGGGCTATGGATTTAATTTACACGCTGAGAGGGGCAAAGCGGGGCAATTCATCGGAAAAGTTGACGAAGGGTCACCGGCAGAAGCTGCGGGTCTAAAGGAGGGAGACCGAATCGTAGAAATTAATGGAACAAATATAGGAAATGAAAATCACCAACAGGTTGTGGGGCGGATCAAGTCGCTTGGTGATGAGGTGAAACTTCTAGTGGTGGATCCCGAAACGGACAAGTATTACAAAGATATTAAACAAATAGTGAGAAGTGATCTTCCAGAAGTTGTAGAATTGAGTGCAGTAAGAGATCAAGTACCGGAGAATTCAGCAGGTACTGGGATACGCTGTCCTCTACGTTCATTTTGAATATGGCACCTTCACGTTTGGTGTCAATGTTGCTCTCTCTCTCTCTCTCTCTCTCTCTCTCTCTCTCTCCCTCTCTTTCCTACAACCTTTATTGAAGTTTCAAAGAGGTGTATGTGTATTTTCAAGAAGTATAATGTAAATTGTGGATCATGTGGATGAAACAAGTATTTCCCAACCTTTTTATATTATTCAAAATGCTCAGCTATGCAGAATTTGACGGATCTCCGGTGCCTTTTAAAGGAGTTTTTACTTGTATAAATTTCCTTTGAGGTGCACTCAGGTGTGACTTTTTCTTCTCACTCCATATTCATGCGAATTTTTTCATTGGAACTAATACACAGAAAACAATTATGGTCATGAGAGCTTTAAAAAAAATTAAGCAAATATGATTTCAATGGGATGGCAATCTTTGTACATATAATGTTTATTTGTATTCATCTGAAGTGTAATGTAAAGTTTCCACCAATCTGCTACATATATGTTAAGTCGTAAACGAATGACTAACTTTTGAGAGCTTTTTGATTTATTACTAAAATATGTGCATCGCAAACCACTGAATTCCAAGATGAATATGGGTGTGTTTCTTTCTCTCTCTCTCTCTCTCTCTCTCTCAATTTAACACAGACACAAATTCTCATCCCCATACACATTAAGGTCAAAACATTGGAATAATAACCACAACATGGGGATTGTAGCCAAGATGTCATCTACCATGTTGTAAATCATCATATTCACTAAAGTGGGGTGGCTTACATAGAATAGATAAAAGGGGTCATATGGGAGGGAGTTGTACATTGATAAGAGTAAAGGCAAGTCTGTACATGGTGGCAAATCTGTACCACGGTCCTTGTATGAAACTCTATAGGCCAACACTAAACCAGTGTGTGGGTACAGCTGTCATATAATTTTAAAAACATGCATCGATCCTCAATACAAGTTTTTGTTGGTATCTCAAGAGTATGTAAGAAAATTTTAAAGATACCATCGTATCATGAATAAGTACTACCATAGTTAGCATGTTACTATTATTTTTTGAATTCCTAGAAATTTTTTTAGGTTTCGTGATGAGATGACTTAAAAATAATGGAGGAAACACTGAGGTTGTCGGATGTTTTATATATACTAACAATTATTTCCTGATACAAACACTTGAAAACTTATTTCCGTCAATATGAAATTGTGCCTGTGCCATAAGTGTGGAGTTGCAGGGATTACGTGTAGGATTTTAAAAAATACAATACCGTAATACATACAGAGGCATGTAATTCAGTATGAAAAATTTAAATTATAGATGAGGAGAAGGAAGTTCTTCTGTGGGTGTAGTAAACTTTTACAAAAATCATGAGATCAGATATACTAAATTTAGATCATAACAAAAAATAAATACTACAATCAAAATTTGAAGTGTTTCAAAGTACACATTTATATACTTATATAATCTTTGGAGACATGCAGTTGCTTGTACCAGATGTATCTTTGAACTGGTAGCAATATACCTGTCAGGTGATTTTTTTTCTCATAAATATTAAGCAAATTAATTCATCAGGTAAATGTGGCGAGTGAGCAAATTCAGGGACCGAGGTGACATATAGTTGTAGGGATGGACAAGTAATGTAGTGTTTTGTTGTAACCTACAAAAATACTATTATAACAGTACTCTAATAAAAGTCAAAACATTAGGGACATGGAAATGCTCTTCTTATTATGATCGACCTTGCCTTTTTACCTGTACACACACAGTGTGTATTTCATTGCTTTATTTCTTGGACCTAGGTACACTCTTGGACTGTGCTGACGTAAATTCTAGACTAAAATGGCTGTAGGCTGTACATGTATCACACTATTGTTGCTATAGAACAGTTGCAGATAGTTTGGTCCACAAGTACAATAAATCTTTTGACCTTGACCCATCAAATCAATATCTGGCACTCACTCACTGAAAACAAGTCGAATGAACCAGTTTTGTAACTGTCCAGTGATGATTCATAGGATATATTAAAACTAATTAATAATTTGTTTAGGAATTTCAACAGGAATTTTAATATATTATAATGAGTGACATAGTCTTGCAGAATCTAGACCAAATTTTTTGCTCTCATTGTTTTTTGCCTTTGTTTTTGGCTGTGGTGGTAATTAATTAAATTGAAATACATGTACATACATAAAATATGCATTAAACACTAAAAATTTTAGGTGGACAAAAATGTACAGTAAAGGGGAGGGGGTTGTTGGAGCAAGAGAATGTTTTGAACGTGTAATTGCATGTGACATTGATTTATTCATCAGTGGACCTCCCCTTGTCTATGTTACTTTTTTCACTGTTAGGTTTATCACTATATACCTATAGTTTGATAAAATTTATAATGAAAAATGGTGTATACTACATGCATTATATTCACACCAAATTTAGCCAAAAAAAACAAGTAGAAACTGGATGCACAAAATGAACCAGTACAGAAATTTAAGATGTAAACCAAAAACATCATAAAATTGCAGGGTGTAAAAAAAACCATTTAGCACATTTATTGATACCGAAATATTGAACAATTTTCAAGGTAGAAACTAACTGCATTCCATTTCAGCCGAGCACATCTCCTTCCAGCTTTTTAACTTTGTCGTATCTTGTGAATTATAACATTGTTTGTTCAAGATAACCCTGTTCTGTATGATTCATAAGTATGAGCTTATAATGCGAGATTATCTACAAATGATAGATAATTCAACCTGTACACAATATTTACTTGATCAGAAATATATAATTTTAACAAAATTACTTACCTTTAAGGCGTGACTGGCTAGTACGCTATGGATTTGTTCACCAACTACTTGCATACGTATAGTCTATTCATATGGTCATTACATATGAACGTAATATGAAGTCACCTAAATCCAAAAAATAAGTCGAATGGTAAAAAGAATGTCAATCAAAGTCAATTTTGTGATTTACATAGATTAATCAGAGCTGACCAAGTCCCATCAATTGACCACAATACCTGTGCACTTCCATCCACAGGAACGCTCATTGTTCATCAGTGATGGAATGGGCACACATTCTCTGACTGATTTTATTTCAGATGCATAAAAAGGCTTTTGTCCATTATTAGATGGATCAAGGGAAAGAGGAATTTACACGCAATTTTGATATGATTTCAGAAACAGAAGCAAACCCCGAACCCCAGGAGGACCGGGACTCCTCCCCAGAGAGAGAGCCATCTCCTGAACCGGAGAGGGAGCCCTCGCCAGAACCTGAACGGGAACCAACACCAGAACCACCTAGAGAACCTTCCCCAGAACCAGAGAGGGAGCCATCGCCTGAACCAGAAACCAACAAGGAGAACGAGGAACCAGAACCAACAGTGATTTCAGTCAACAGTGTGACCAACACAGAGCCCGACAGTAAATATGTTGCAAGACATTGTCATATCGTCAAGTGGCCAGACTTCCAGGGATACGGATTCAATCTCCATGCAGAACGGGACAGGCCAGGTCAGTTTATCGGAACCATAGATGACGGATCCCCTGCTCAGGCGGCCGGTCTGCAGGAAGGAGACAGGATTATTGAGGTCAACGGTGCAAATATCGAGTCCGAATCCCACAAGCAAGTGATAGAGCGGGTGAAGGCTGGTGGAAATGAAACCACGCTGTTGGTGGTGGATTCAGAAGCTGATGATTACTTTAAGAAGAATGATATTTCCATATCTAGTTCATCACCCAATGTCAGCAGACTTTCAAATCCTCCCCGAGAAGGTAAGAACTTTGGTTACGGTTTATTCTCTGCATGTCTGACTTCATTTTAACAATATGGGGTACCAAATGAATGTGGTAAATGACTAAAATGAGGTAAAGATATATTGGAGACATGATCAATGTATGGTTGAAAAATAAGTGCATCGCCATGAAAGTGCCTTTCATGATGGGCTCAAATTTAAAAGGAATAAGATTTTTAAAACAAAAGTAGCAAAAATTAGAGTTTTATATCATATTATGTGTCTGTATAAAATGATAGATGAAAGAAAACCAACTATTCCTAGGATGATGACTGCTATAAATTTCTCCATGAATTTGAAAATTATTAATTTATTAAATCAAGGTCTTAAACATAATGAGAGAAATTAAGTTTGTTTTCGGTGCTGTGAAATTGTGTATATATGGTATTAGCCATTATACATTTTTAAGGCGTCGAGCTAATGCTCGGCAGCCTTCTAGCGATCGTCTGGATTGGCAATCGTCCAAAATTCACGCGCTGCACCGCCTTTTAAATGCGCATTATTAAGAAATAAGTTCCTAAAAGTATTAAACGTATTACAAGATTTTTTTTCCATTTATTCAACTAAATTGTGTACAAAAAACCCAACTTAGCCTCCCTGGTGATTGACAACTCATTGCATAAGAATAAATTTGCTTAATCAAGAAATGGCGGATGAATACAATCAGGCCTAAGTGTAAAGATTCACTAGATATTATTTTAGTTTATCGCTTACATTTTAATTGGAGACCGTGCCCGATAGAAATAACATTTTAGATGTAAATTTATTTGTTATCGGGCACGGTCTCCAAAATAAATGTAAGCGATAAACGTATCTAGTAGTTTCGTTGCAAAATATAAACTCGATAATGCAGTTAGTTTGGTCGAGCATTTTAGGTAGCACGTGTTGTGGATTTGTTTGTAAACAACCATACCATAGGAAATCTTGTTTCAAACGGTAATTGAAATAAATAAATGTATGTTTTAGTATTATAATTAGGGACACACTGTTAATGTATTCAAATTATGAACCTGTGAAAGTTGTTCAAAGACTGTTTGAAGCAGAAAGAAACAAATTATTTTTGAACTTTGGAATTTCTTCGATTTTTGCAATTATGATGAGTTATTGTATGAAAAAAGCACCACTACCTATTTTATAAGAAAATATACTGATTTTTGTTTTTAAAGCAGCAGAAAACATAATTCATGTACTTTCTATTCTAAGTCTAATATCATTTGATATGACTATTATAGTACAGAAATTCAAATTATTGGTATCATTCTACATAAAAGAAAAAAATGTCAGCTCGACGCCTTTGTGGCCGTTCCGGCCTTTGATTTGGAAATAGTTTTCTGTTGGACATATGTGCTAGAATATTTATAAGCGATGGCTATCCCATTTCTACTGTAAACTTTCAAAGAATGTTTATTAATGACCTCATTTCCATATATACTTAATATGAATAATTCATAATCGGGGTGACATCTATGTATATAGGACAAGAATATGAAATCCACATAAATGCCTATGAATTTGGAATACTGAAAAAAAAGGAAGCACAAGATGTATATATTTTAGGCAATCTAAGTATAGAGATCTTGTTGTTCGCCTAAAACTTTATTTATTTTAGGCAATCTAAGTATAGAGATCTTGTTATTCGCCTAAAACTTACAATAGATCATCTGAAATGTGACAGAACATTTGTTGTCCATTATCAACTAAGTATTCATACAATTTGTCCATTGTTTTGGAGGGGGATTGGTCAGGAGTTGTTTTGGAGGGGGGTGGTCTGACTTGATGTGTGATAATCTGGGAAAGACTGACGGTTTTATCAGGTCATTATTACACTCTTGTCATTTACATAATCCCCAGACAAAGTCGTCATGGCCAAATTGTTGTGTCAGAAGGGGACTTTTTTTACACTCATACACATGTAGTTCACAGAAATCTTTTTATGAACTTCTTATGCATGGGCATGTTTTAAGGTGGTTAACTCACAAAAAAACTTTCAAAAACAAAATTAAACCTGAGGTGTCATGATTACATGAAAGATAAGAAGGGATTATCGGCACAGCTAGGTGTGTAAAAATTGAAATCTGTACTTTGTTTTGATTTAATTGAACCATGGTGTAAATGAATTGTGATATGAAGTTGGTTATATAAGGAATACTCAGTATAATTTTTATTATTTCAATCAAATTAAAAATAGATAAAACAGATGTCCTCAAAAGAAGGAACAAACAGTTCCAAAGTCTGTTTTATCGGATTACTAGGAACAAGTGAAATTTCCTCTTGAATATAGGCACTACAGAATACAAACTCTACATTGGTTGTATATTGGTTCTCATAGTCACAATAAAAACATGTCTTCTACAGCCATGCGGAATAAATATAAAGTTCTGTGTTTTAATGGTGTCTACACCTGGTAAGAACGTTTCTCCATTACTATGAGATGTCTCCAATATATACCTCATCCTGAAAGTCGTATTCACATGCATGCATTCAGGAATAGCTTGAAAATATAATTCTTTTGTTTCTCAAAATCATGGAGCGTAATCCATCTTCAAGTAATTTTGTTTTCCCTTGAAAAGTGGTTGCTCAGAATTCAGTGTCAATATTTGAGATAAATGGAGACTTTATATAAAGCCTGAGTATTGTAGGAGTTTGCTTTTGTTTTTCAGGCTCATCACCAGCTCCAGCCCCTACACCTGCCCCAACCAATGGAACTGTGGTATGTAGCCCTTATATATCTAGATGTCTATAAGCACCTGCTACCAGGTGAAAGCTTGTCATTATCATCTGTCAGGCGTATTGAATTTCTGCATTTGATGGTTTGAAAAAGGAAGTTTAACATTTTGCAGTGATATATGGTACATTGTAATAAATTTTGTGATAAATCTTTGAAGACCGATTAAGGATGAAACAATTCTTTCTAATGGGTATCTAGAATAATCTGTGTAGGTATATGTAGATAAATGATTGTATTTTCATACATCACTTAGAAATAAAAGATTGGCTAGGTATACCGGTAGTAAAATAAGCATTAGAATTCAACCCATAACAATACAAAAGTTGACGAGAGAAAGGTGTTATTTAACCAAAAAGAAAATGTACACACAGAGCGTTAGAATTGATCTGCATTGATTCATGAATAGCTAAAATATTAAACCTCTCATGGATTTATTTAACTAATGGGCTCTTTTCTTCCTGTCTAGTATATTCTGTAAAGAGAATGTTGTAGAAAAGGAAAGTTGAAAATGTCTTGTGGCTGGAATCAATTGCAGAAACCCTGTGACCTAATATGACTCACAATCTAAAATATAGCTGTAGGTTTGTGTAACAGCATGGATATTGCACAATGAGAGACATACCATTTTATGCTTGCATGTTTACAAAATAAGTAGTTTTATCTCCAAAACAAACTTTATACAGCACCTTATTATACCCTCTTGAAATAGTCCTTGAAACAGTGAATATGAGTGTAAAATTGAAAAAGCATAGGACAACACAAAAAATCCTGGTCATAAAACCCTGGTTCTAATCATTTATTACCTGTGTCATAAGAGGATTTAATCTCACTGTGACAGGTATATCGTAGTGAATTGCTTCAGTAGGAACTGAAGAAGAAAGTTAAACTTTTGTTATTATCTTGAATTGTGGTTATCATGTTTACCTGTTTGTGTGCTTTGAAATTCAAAATTTGTGAATGTAGTTATGCAATATATACACCTAATCATAGGGACACCATACTGTTTTATTCTGACTTACTATTTTATTCTGACTTGCTCAGTTATCCATTTTAGGAAGATATATGTAGATACCTGATCTTTACTGAGGTAATCTTACATGTATCTCAGTAATATTTCCCTAATCACAATCAGTGTCTAAAAGTTTGAATATTTCTTATCTTCTATACAACATAATAAAGATATACAATACAGCCCCAGTAAGGTCCATTGATGATAGTGTACATGTATTTTATATATGGGAAGCTCAGTTACATTCTTTCTCTTAAATTGAATAGAATATACATGAGGTACATGAACAGTATACAGTAAAACACGGTTATAGAGAACATGATTATAATGAATTGACGCTTAGAGCGAAGTGATTTTTATTCCTGAGACTTCATAACATATTGTTAACTTGACAGATATAACGAATTGCGCTTATAACGCAGTAAAATCGCACGTCCCTGGCTTTTCGTTATAAGCGTGTTTTACTGTATTTACATTGAAACAGTAATTGAAGGTGTTCTGATTAGGTTTACAAATAGTTAGAAAAACAAACAACTCTGGTCAAATTTCAAAATGAATGACTTTAATGCATGAACCATTTGGTAAGATTTCTGTCACACTGTCACACAAAGAAAAAAAAATCAGTCTTGATTTCTTTTTATGTCAGGAACCCCCTGCTCCCCAGCCCATGAAGCCAGTCCAACCTGCAGCCCAACCCGCAGCCCAACCCAAACCCGTCACCAATGGCAACGCGACCAATTCCAACGACCCAATGATGGGCATGTCTGCAAAAGAAATGAGGGAGTTTCTAGCCAGCAAGCGGAAACAGGACCCCAAAAAGAAAAGAGATTTGGATTTTGCCACAAAAGTCAGCATGCTCCAGAAAATGTGAAGTCCTTCCATACACAGTTAGACCATTGCGCAATTGGATTTTCTGTGTACAGAGATGTAATTGTATATTATGCATAAAGCATTTCAGTGTATTTACTGTGGATGTATCCATGGATTTCCATGTGACACACTCCGTGATTGTGATATGAAGAAATATATGGGATTTTTTTTTTTTCGATGATTCTGAAGAACCGATGATCACCAGAATAGATATTTGGATGAGATAAAAATGCTGTTTTTAAGGATATATTTTTTTTCAATTCATCAAAAAAATTGTTATATCTGTATGGTTCTGCTTCTTGGTTAATTTTTACCTTTTTTTCAGTCAATGAGCTTTGCTTTGTTGTATACAAGTACTGTGAACGTGGATTAGTGCATGCCTGTCAGTCATTATGCAAGATTTTTACAACTAATCCATTATTAGAGGATTATTTATGCAATATATATAACTGTGGCATGAATTCATGCTAGCACCAGCCGATGTTCTAATAGATTGGTAAAATCACCCTCGAGCAGTTCTTGCAGTGATTTGTGAAAACTATCTGATAATATCTGCAAATAACCCAGTTTCCATGTTTACAGTGGTGAATGTCTGTTTCAATGTGATATTCTTTTCACTCATTTTAGGCCATATGAAATTGTAGTGTTGTGACAAGGATACTTGCAAATGCTGTTAGCTTTATTTGTATGCATGCATTTATGTTGATTCCAAAAAAACATCAGCATTTTTTCAAAGTTCAAAGGCTAAGCAAATAGTTTGCAAATATATTTTTGGTTTCTCTTGATTTGATAGAACTGCAGTTTAGAAAATAGATTTAAGAAATCTTGCCAGATAAAAAAATCAAATGTGTTAATGCTCTAAAAAGCAACTTATATGTCTGCAAATCAGAAATCAGGTGAGTAGAATTAGAGATGTGTAATTGCTGTAACTGAAAATATTTGTAATACATTGGGGTCATATTGGTTTTTTATAAAGAAATTTTGTTCATGGGTATTACAATATTAAAACCAAAGTACCAAGTGCTAAATGATTTTTCTGTTGAATGCTAGGAAAAACAAGAGTTGATGATACTGTAGAATAAAAACTACTGTAAACCTATAAAGACCTAAAATAGGGTTCGCAATTTAATAGCAGTAGCAACATGGAGAAATAGTCGATATTGCTTTAGGAAATTCATGATAAAAACATCACATTGAAAAAAAAATGACAACTCTGAAATGTTTGTTGCTAAATAGCTTTTGTTCCTCTGTATCCATTCATATTGGTAGAGAAAGATTTTGAAAAAGTTCTATTTGTACTTATAGTTAATTTATTTTTTTTTTGCATTGGGTTATGTTAAATGTTTTTCCTGCAGCAGTTTGATTAAATGATCACCATATTTAATTCATATAACTTTATTTTAATGAAATTATATTTACTTTTTTGTCTCATGTTGTTAAGCATTTTGTTTGTTGTTGAAATGTAAATAACTTCTTATTACCATAATTAAAGAACATAGGGGAGAAAGAGAAAAGAAAGTGCAGAAATTTGGTTTTGTAGAATTCATGTACATTCCAAACAGAAAAAGAGAAATCATATCCTTATTATGCATACAAGAAAAAAATTCTTTATATTGATTGTAGCCAGGAGATAAATGCAATACATTGCCTAAGATGGACCTTTTTCATTGCGAGAGAAATTAACCTGTGATTGTCGGAGTCCTAAGCATTCCATGTGTATTTTTTGTACCGTACATTGTTACGCCATTTTGAAATTGAAACATTAATAAATACCTGTTTGATTCTACAGAGTATGGAGTATTCAGATAATTTTTACCTGGTATCTTCAAAAGTCAGAAAAATGCAAAGGTTTTGATCTATTCATAGAACAATTTGAAAATTGATGTGCTGAATATGAAATTATAGATATATACAATTGTGTGTTTCATTATATACCTTTTAACATATATATATTTCATAATATTCCTAATGGTAAATTTCCTGGATACTATAACAAGGTGTTCATGGAACTATATATGTATAATTCATTTACTCCAGGACTTATATTTTGGTAAAATAAATTGTAAACAATCCAGATTGGTCTTGTTTTATTAGTTACAATGAATTATGGTTTAAGAGAGCTTGATGGTTGTGGCCATTTTTAGACTGTATTGATCTCCCTGAGAAGGAGAGCTCTATATAAAAACATAGGAAATTACCCAATTCAGAAAGTGAAATATGTGGATTTTTCTTAACTAAATCACAGTTTATAGCTAAACAAATTATATCTTAAAATTAAGGCAGCTCTTATGGTCAATTTGTTGACCAGCCTCCTTAAGTTTTTGACCAAAAGTGATAGCTGACTTGTATGTGCCACTGAATTACCAGAATTTCTAATTGGACAAGTAATGGTACCCGTATATTGACATCCTTGAACAATACTTTTGATACTGGGTATAGTCAAGCTTTTTAAGTCTTGACCATGAAGAAACCTTGAATGTGAATAGTGGTTTTATACATTGAATGAATCATCTGACATCTGCCATAGTGTTGTTGTCACAGTAGAACAAAATGTTAAAGATAATATCCTCTTATGTCAAATGCACTATTATAAATATCAAGGAAATAGAAGATCTATATTGATAATAATTTCATCATGTCCAATGTTCATTCTTGTTGAAACTGGATTGCTCTAAAATTATTTATTTGATTGACACATTTGTGAGAAAACTATTCCTTGTACATGAATCTAGATTTGTGGGAGGAAAAGCTCTGCAATCAAATACTTGGATAATTTATCTGCTTGAGCAAAGTAATACAAATGAAATAAACTGACTTTTGTGAAGGTTTACTTTTGCTTTGATGACACAGATGTTGGTATGCATGAAAAGGATAGTTATTTCAAGCTAAAGCTTTAACACTCCTTTTATGGTAGACTTCAAAAGCTATGATTGCAGTGAACCCAATAAAGAATTGAATGTCAAGGTTACTTGGGAAGGCAAGGTTATGAATTAAAGAAAAGAAAATTTGGCATTTTCAATAGATATATATATTTACAACTGCATGTTCTCCCATTTGTTTTGGATGTTTATTCCCTGATCATGAACGAACTAAACAAATGAAAGCTAGAGCATGGTATATAGCAGCTGCAGTAGTTGTAAAGAGGTTGTTGAGTAATGTGCAGATCAAGGAGGGGGGTTCCCCCTGGAAATTTCTAGAGGAGGGAGGGTCTGACTGAACCCCCCGCCCCCCCCCCCCCCCCCCAAAAAAAATAATTTCTAAATTTACAAATTCGTATACCAGGAGGAAAGTTACTAAAAACTTAAAGGACTTTATAAACTTGAAAACTTCATGGTTGGCATTTATAAATCAGGGTCCATTGGTGAACCAGAATCACACTATTCATTCATCTTGGTCTTTGGGTTCTCTGTCAAGTACCGGTACCTTGATTTCAATTTCATTGGATTGGCATTAGCTTTTATACGGATGTTGTCAAGTATTTAAATGGTGTGAAAACTAGTCAAAATTTTAACACAAATATCTTCAATTCCCACCTGTTCTCAAGAAATGTATTACTGGTACTTAATTAATAGAATCTTCCATCTCTATTTTACACCTGGAAGCACATCCAGGAGGCAAGGTTTGACCAACAAGAAACCAATATATATTATTCATTCTTAGTTTATATCTTTGGTAAGTGACATCTTCATATCTTTAATTCAAGGAAAGTATAAATATACAACAGTCTTTTTTGCTAAGAGCAAATTCAGTTTTTTTGTATCTAAACAACTAGTCAGATTATTGGCTATTTAACATGCCATTAAGGTTCAGAGTAACAAGCGATGGATATGATGCATTTTGTTTTTATTTCTTGTATTTATAGGCAGCATTTGTATAAAGGCATAGTTAAAATTATGACATGTTTATCAAATAAAACAACTGACAATCTTCGATCACATAGTAATAATAAAACAACCTACATATTACATAATACTAATATACACATCATTCAAAATGCCATAAACATAGTTGAAATGTTTGCTACATAATCTCATGAAAATAAAGTTGAAAGAAACATTCATCACAAAATGTGCTCACAAAAATCTTTTATGTGATGGATGAATAATTCAGCATTATTCAGCAAGACATATCATGAAATAATATGATCAGTGATATAATACATGTATACATGTATATCAATATACATGTATATGGACTAGTATAATTATGAATGAAAGAAAAGAAGAGAAAAATGGAGATTTCTGTAGCATCCAATCGCTATCATTTCTACCGGTATCTTACAGTATGTTGTACACTTAATCATTTCTTTTTTTTTCAGTATATGTATAAACTTTTAGAATAATTATATACATACGTGTTATAAGAGTATGAGAAATATTTTTACTGAATTATCTTAATTCTAAACAAATGGGTAAACTGTTACACTGAAACTCGATCCTTCCAAGACAATTCTGGGACACATTAATATTATTTATACATACAAAACTCCAAATCAGAAACAACCAGTGTTTTTGGATCTAGCTAGCACTGTTCCTAATTAAAAATTCAACAAATTATTGCATTTTCTTTAAGAACAAAATAAAAAAACCAGTCAGCCTCCATGCTAAGCATGAACCCTTCCCTTATAACAAGCGGTGCTCTCTTGTACGTGACATAATGCCATCCCCCTCTCTCTGGTGATGGAGATATTTGAATTGCTGGACTGCTGTTTTATGCGGTTAGAACAGTTTTGTTTTCCTCTTTCTGTCATCAAGATTGTTTTGTGCTGAAGAGTTTCCCAGTCACGGGGCAGACATGTCGGTTTTTTGCACAATGGACATGAGTCACAACTCCATTCGGGTATCGGACGAACGTTGGATCACTGAAGGCGCGATTACACACAGCACACATCCTGCAAATAGAGACCAGTGTTGAATTCAAACAAAATATACTGGGATCTTATTAAGTAAATTTCTCTTATTATATGAAAGGATTTAACGTCTGCTGTAAAATCACAAGAACCATCACTCTAGAATTTGATACCGAATGACAGAATTGTGGACTTAGGTAGTCAAACAAAATAAGGAATCTACAGTACATATTTCTGGATATCTGATGTACCCCCCCCCCCCAAAAAAAATAAATTTGTAAACATGTTATGGTGAATCTTAGTAAGTTTAATGGTTACTTATCATTAGGTTCACAAGATACTGTGTATGTATACTGCTCAGACAATACTTTAAATATCCTGAGAACTTTCACCTTTTGTAAAATTTACTATCTCTGACCAAGCTCTATACGTACAATTTTAAAGGACACACAGTTCAAACATTCAAATTCCTACCACTGGATTCTATCCAAAGCTACCATTGAAATGAAATAAAACAGGGCTCGTTTCCCTCTGAACTATCTCCAACGTTCTGGAGAACATTTATCGATTGTTAGCTGGAAGTACCATTAACATGTATATATGACCCACTGTTAAATAACTTTGTTTGGGAAAGTCTCAAAGTATCTTTCATACCAACCTTATATTTCTGAAAGATACTTTTTATTGTGATACAATTTGTTGTTTCAAGTTCATGTATATATTACCCAGTTTTTCTTTGTGTTTATTTTATGTTCTTTTTATGTACAAGGAGAGGACATTCTAAGTTTTTGGAACTTGTGTCCAATCCTTTTGGCATTAGTCAATAAAATATGTTCAACACAAATAACTTGTATGGCAATATCACGTCTTAAAATGGGAAAACAACTGCCATATAGATGTATGTTTACCTTTAATAAATAAAGTTTTTAAAGAACAGTTCCCCCCCCCCCCCCCCCCCAAGAAAAAAATGCTACCCAAACATTATCAATTGCCAGGTTTTTCTGAGCATTTTTTTTATCAAACCATTTAATGCTTAAAGATAAATAAAGATAAAGATACATAAAAATGACTAGTATTTGCTGTATTGTAAATGTTATGAGTCTTTTTTAATTTGACATATATGTACCTGCATGTGTTTGTCTGGTATGAACAAACTGTTTTTACTGATTTTACAAAGTTAAATATTTTGTCATAAAAACACCCTTCAAAAGTTCATTACGAGTACCTTTAGTTGAGGTAATTATGGATAGTTTGTAATCCAAGCACAGAAGACATGCTGAAGGAACAGCATAACACAAGGATCAAGTACTGGACGCTGAAAAACAGGAAGTACACCCCCCCCCCCCTCCAAGCCAATCTCTTTGGAAATGGCTCTCCAAGAAGTGTGGGGAGGTGAAAAACTCATCCTGTTCCTCCTGATAAAAGGACACAGGTATCTCTGTACCTGTCAACACTGAGTGACCTTTTCGAGTCCTTAGTACCTGTCTGGATTATCATTGTTTCAGGTAACAACACACAAGGAAGTAAAATTAATGCCATGCAGTTTGGACTTGAATATCATAGTACATGTACTAAGTTAACCAGGATTTAGTGCACAAAATTTATCACAATTGGTAGATTTATATCAATTCAAACTGGAAAAAAAATAACTTGGAGTAAAATCTAACAAACTCTCTCTATGTCAATCCTGTTTTGCTCCAAACCGTTTACCTAAAGCAAACTCTGCTAAATGTTGGCCATTCTGAAATAATGAGGATGTTGGGACCGATGGAGTTTAAATGGTGAAATAAGGTCGTCCCAACAACAGACACCTGATTACTGCCTGATGATTTGGTTCAAACACTGGACTTGAGAAACAGCAAGAGTAAACATAATGTTCCTCCCACACCCGAGAGTTTGGAGAGAGATGTTTTTGTCCAGTAGGCTGACACTACCATTGTCATTCCTCCCCCTGTCTGGGGTATAACAGTGAGAATGGAATGTGACCTCATTTGACGGATTAGCCTCTACAGAATAAGGCAATTGCCTCGTCTTCTAAAATTTTAGCAACTTTCATTCTAATAAGGATAAATAATATGGCGGTGCTTTATAATATTAGCAGGGTAACTAAGTTGCTTCAGTTCTGCCCAAAAAGCCAACTTTGCAAAGGCAACAAATGATCAAATTTCATTAGGTAATACACATGTATAATGTTTGATCCAGGAACAGGGGTGCTCTATTATAAATATTCAAATCGAAATCCTCGCTGGACACAAAAAACATTAAGAAACATAAACATGATGAACAGCTATCTAGCTGCGTAGCACCTTGTGTGGACCACCGTCTATCATTTTAATGCTATACAACATAATGAAATAGTAACATGTACCTGCATGGTATTGGTTTTAGATACTCTTATAAATGTACACGTACAGGTTGTTTAAAATACAAATGGTTCGCAATGTCAGCTTGTGGACAGGTATAACTACAAGTGACTGATTTATTATATTGTTTTCAAAGGTTTGGTAAATGTGCACAAAATGGGCATCAACAGGAAAGATGTTCATTATATGCAACTAGGTTCATTTCCTGCTGACTTACCAAACTTCATATTATGACATACAAAGCAGTTTTATTCAATTCCTACATTTAAATATTGTAATACATGAACTGAGTTCATCTATACACTGTACCAAGCAGACTGTATTCAGAAGATCTGTATCTTGGATCTACTCAAGAATACCACATAAATCTTTGACATATTCAAGAAAGAGGGAGAAAAAATGTTTGTTATAAATATTTGGGCGTGAGTCTACGTAGCATTACACTGAGATAAGTACCCTGTTTGCTTTGTGCCTTATTGAAGAAATACACCGCTCAACTGGAATTGTACATTCAAATTGTCACACTTGGTTCAACAATATTAGGTAAAAATGTCAACATTTGGGTAAGGTTTGGAGAGCGAGGGCTGCCAATATGAACAGTACAGTTGATAAATTAGGCCAATAATTTCCCACCTGGCCCTCGATCTACCTGTGCAGAAGACCTGATGCAATCTATTTCACAGGTAACCATTCAGCCTCTGGGAATTTATTGCAAAACACGACTAGCACAAAAAAAACCCTGAACAATACTTAACCAGTTCACAATCATAAGCCATTTATAATCAAAAAGAAAAGTGATGGATTCATATATTTTTATATATCCAAGCAACATAAGTTTGGCCTGTCATTTTTCCCCTTATCTATATTTATAGCCTTGAAACATTTCAATGAAATCTAGCTCTGTCTAGCTGTGCCTCAAGAGATTATGGAAAACTTTTTTCTGATCTTCAAAGATTTGCTGTTGCCTAGCATACAGCGGATCCCTTGCTGTTGTTCCAAAAAGAGAATCTTCCATGTATGAAATGCCCGCCAATATTGATGCCTTTACCTGTATTGATTTTCGACACAATTTCTCAAGGAATTTAACCGATGCATTGATTTTTCATTCACATTCTTTACAATAGAACTATTTTAGATATCTGAGGCAGTAACACACTCACCCCTAAACAAACTCTCATACTGCGTCTGTCTTACACTGCAGTCAAGAATTGATACAAAGATCAAAGGTTATCAACTTGTAATGAAATATTATAGCTGCTGTGTGAAGACATGGAGCTTCAATAAATTGTGAAAGTATGTCCCATGTATAACACTAGCGCATACCTTTAATCTAAGTTTTAGACACAGATATGAAGAAGTTAAAACAGGGAATTAAACATCTGAAATATACCTTTATGTGTTTTGTTTTCTAATTCAAAACTAAGTTTCACTTTACTTTAGCTGTAAACTGTTATGATCTTCATTTATACTGTATAAATTTTTTCTCGGTCTCTCTCAATGTATGTTAAAGTACCACTGATATATGTTTACTGGCATGTAACTATACATAAGCGATCCCAGAAGCATTATAACAAAGCTAAATGACACCAGCATGCAGAGTTAACATTTCTATACAGACCCCCATCCAGTGGGTGAGTGACATTACAACACCTGGCTGTGGGCCAGAGCAAATACTGTATCAAAGAAAGCAATGCACACAAGTTCATCAATGTATTACTTGCAACCTGAGAATATTATGAAGAAAATATAAAGTGCTGTCTAGGTATATCACCTAAGAAATCAAGGATTGAATTGCATTTATATGGACAGGACAGGTACAGCATGATACCTTACTTGACCATACCCCCCCCCCCCAATCGACCTTTTTTTTCAGTGTACAAGTACTTTACACATTTAAATCATACCCCCCCATCTCCTTCCCCTGTACATGTTCTTTACACAATTAAATCATACCCCCCATCTCCTTCCCCTTAATGAAAAATAACATTTGTGAAAGGTTACCAGGCAATTGTTTCAAAAGGCAATATGTCTGAGTTTGTACAAATATTAAATAATTGTTCGAATTCAATATTCTATTGAATATCTGGCTCTCCTTGGAATTTGCACTCTTTAGAAATGATAGCAACCTCTTGTTATCAAAATTGGCCCACTTGTGACGGAAGCCTTGATTTGGCAATAATGGGGCCGCACCCTTTACAAGGAGTGGCCGAATTAATCACGATTTGATCCTTAGTACCCACCAAAAACTGAAGAGATCTTCCTATCAACCAGCTGAGCGAGTGTGTCTGGGTAAATCTAAAGTATACCTAGTTAATGGCTTAATTCTACAGATGAGCAACTTGATGACTGATTAAGAGCTGAAGAAATTTCTCTTATACATGGGTGTGGTTTTTAGTTTAAAGGCTCAATTTTTCACCTGTCTTCAAAACACCCACACTGTATGTTTAATCAAAAGGTATTTTTATAAACATAAATACAGCCCAGATCAAACAGTTCTTTGTTATAAAAAATGAAGTTATTTTGAATTTAGGCAACACCTTCTGTAAACTAAACAATGCAGACTTATGGGACCAGCTCATGCCAACACCTCCACTTTTACACATTCTTTTGCATATAAAATTAATCTACCTACAGATTCTCACATCTTAATTATATCAAGGATAAGATTAATCTGCATTCCATAGAATGTGGGTTGTTTTATTACCTTACAAGAGAGGCTATAATACTACATTAACAACTAGTTCACTGTTGAGTGTATGTGTGTAGGCAATAAAGAGCTATTGATAAATTATTCACAGATTAAATATATACTTGGCCGATTTGGTTACTGGTACCAAATTTGGATTTTTTACACACACTGGATTTCCTTTTCATGTGTACAAATCAGATTATTAGAAACCAAGAAAACATGTTTTTAATTTAATAAGTCCAGGTACATGTAATATGATAAATCTGGCAACATGTACTTTTAAAATCCACCATCTACATCTACCGGTAATAACTTTGCCCTGATATACCTAACATTACACAATCCTCTCTCTTGATTACCTGAGCAAAGGAGGACAAACATTAGTGAGACTTTGTGTACATTGTGCGCCGAGTGCCCTGTCTCCTCTTATCTAGGTCTAGGTAAGCTAAGAGACAGCAGGATCAGGCTGCCTCGACAGAGAGACAGTGCATTAAAATGTATTACGACCCCTCGCTATTCATGTATTACGACCCCTCCCTATTCATCTTTGAACTTAAATGATGTCTTGCATTAATGAGATGGCAAAACACTCTAATGCATTAGAGCGCAGATGTTTGACAAATGCACTGTAGGAAATGCCACAGAAATCTTCTGCAAGATCTTACATATAAATGCATGTACATTTTGAAATAAGATTTGCCTAACGTCAACAATAGATGTTGCATTTTAAGAGAAAATATATCAAAATTGGTTGATTAAAGCCTACTGAGTAATATTTTCAGTACTTGTGAAAAACATACAGAGATTCATATCTAGAGAGATTTAGAGAAGAAAGATGGAAAAAAACTGTGATTACAAAAAAACCTTAAAATTACTGTGTAAATAGCTCACCAATGTATGCAGATCAAATTTCCTTAATGTATGTCATCTGTTTTGAATGTTATATTGATGTTCTTCAAACAAAGGACAAAAACAAACTATTAAACAAGACAAATAATGAATAAAAATTATCCCTTCTATCTGCAATTAAAGTTTGAAGGATAGAACTTCCAATAAATAATAATATCCTGCTGAAAAGAAAAAAAAACATGCGATAACTGATATCCACATAATGCAGCTAAAAAGCAACCTATTTATTGCTACGGTACTCTTTTCTTCTTTTTTTTTTATTTTGCCTGCGTAGATGCTGATAAGATTTTGTGAATAGTAAACACTGAGTGATTGGCGGATCTTTGGTATTGACATACAGATAACAATCAGAGTCATCTCCACGTTTTGTTGGCTCTTCCTCTGTAGGGTGATGACAGCAGCTGTCCGTCGATCAACTTCACACAGGACCTGATCATACCTGTGTCCTAGCTTATCAGTCAAAAACACTCCAGTGTTTGCCTTTTAACTCCGTGGATAAAACATTTCATCAATAGTACGTACTGAACTGTATGAAGATGGGACCTATTGATAACGTTATTTTCTCAAGAAAAAACAATCAAGGGAAAATCTCAGTTTAAGGATACTACAACTGCCCACTCTTCAAAGCATTAAAAGTCATTTCCCACACTTGTTGTGTGGAAACATAGTAATCTTATGGCCCAACCAGGACGAGGAAGGACAGACAGGGTGCAAGACATGTCATCTATTGCCAACTCCCACCCCAACTCCAACCCCAACCCACCCCACCCCATCCAACCCTTGCATACCAAGGGGTGGAATAAACTGAGGGCAAAAAGCTCAAATGCTCCAGTTTTATATAGTTGTTAAAACTTTCTTTGCAGCTATCTCTCTAGATTATGAAGTTGTTACACTTTTAAACATTACAAGGTCTCTTTATTTTTCCTATTTACTTTAACCTCAAAACTGGTAAAAATTCCTCCTCATATTATGATAAAATATCCTGCTCAATACCTTTAAGAATTTCTTTTCTGTTGACTGAACTTCTACATATAAAAGGGAAATCTAAATGTTATTTATATATTCCCCTATTGGGAGACTGGTTTTAAATAGTCTATTTGGCAGTTTAAATGGGACCAAATATTTTCAATGTAAGCACTGATACTCTTTACTGGTACAGGTAAAATCGACTGTTCTCAGTCCCTCTTTCCATAACAAGCGTTTGAATCTCCATTAATTATACACATGGCACTGGTTAGTGAATGCATTTTATTTTAAACCTTATCTACAGTTAGTCAGAACACAAAATATTCAACTGAAAAAAAAAATGTCCTCAATCCCCATTGGAGCATCAACTGCATATCAACATTATGGATGAGGTACAAGACAAACCAAGGAACATTTGATCAATGACCAATATCTTTTCTTCCTGGTACCTATACAAAAAACATTTTCCCACAACAAATCGTCACTGGCCTGTGAATCATTGCGGGCCGACATGACAGTTTGTCACCTCCCCGCCTTACGATTTCACCCCGTACCTCTAAAATTATCCAACCCTGACCAAACGACTTCACTTTAGCTTTGGTTGAGAGAAGTCCCTGCAGTTGGAACATAAAATTCTACATAAAACCACTTTTCTCAGGCTTTTAAACTTCCTAAATGTCTTGGTGGCCTGCCCCTATTGTGACATGTAAGTCGATTTTAAGTAAACAAGTCTCTTAAGATGTCTACCTATATCTATATTAAAGGTAATTTGAGAACGGGGATGAAGAAACTCAATTTGAATCAAGTGCGATTGAATGTAAGGGACACAGAGAGGAAGATAATTTATCATTAGCATCCTTATTAGGTGAAATGAGTGATTTCAGAAAAATGGAACGATCCAGGGGAACTCCCTATTTCTTCTTGTATAAAATAGTGTTGATGTTTGTTGATTCTGATATGTCAAAGTTTTCATGTAAGTGTGATGAAGTGATGATGGAATCCAAGAAGTTATCATGAGTGAAACACCAAGTCCTTGTCAACCTAAAAAGGATTTTGTGAAGCCGTTCCCTTCAATCATTCCCACCTCTGTTCAGTTAATTTAAAGACATTTATAGTGCTGGCTTGTCAAAAAAAGGCCTGATCTACCAATAAGTCAAGATAAGAAATGAAATATTTTACGGTGACTCCTTAGCCCTGACAAAGTCCTGCAATCAGGTTTTGTTTTTTTTAAATCAGGTAATCTGTCACTCAAAAAATATAAAAATTACTGAATTTTTATTCAAACCAGCCTCAATGAGTCAATGAATTGAAGTGTAACAAATAGCAAATTTTCCTCCATCCACAAAATGTGGCTGTAATAAAATGCGCCTGAGCAGATCTAAAAATTCATTAGCATGTGTTCACATATCCGCTACTTTAGCAGGTAATTCACCTGTCCTGTATACCAAGCCCTCTCCACTAAAAACGACACAGATCTGACGATAAAAACATACAACGAATGGGGCTGGTGGATTATTTCCATTGGACCCCTCCTTTCTAATCACTTAATGAAGCAACCTAAATTGGATTGATGTCAATTCACATTCTGGTCAGGCTTTATCTGCAGCATCTACAATGCCCTGTGGGTCCAATACCAGCCACCTTTACACTCGTCTATCAATGGCTGGGCCACAAATAAAAACATCAATGAAATAGATGTGTCCAATAACATACCACTCTCAAATGGTCTAGCTATTACTCACACACAACAACAAAATGCATTGCTCATGCTTGGTGTCTAAACATGACTCACAATAATGAAAATCAAGATTTAAAGAGAAAAATAACTAAAACTTTTGCGCAATTATAGGATAGAAAGAAGATACTCCTCAGTAGAAATGTTCTCAGTTCTGGCACTACTGGCCCTTCCCTTTGGGTGCATTATTATAGTAAATGTATCAGTGTCCTATTGACTTCAATGACAGGCAAGTTGTATTGAGTACTGACACTGATATATGACCATGTTAACGAAAAGCCCTAATTGCACAAACACACTGAATGTCAATTAATACAGGGAAACACTGCAATACAGTCATTACCAAACATCAATAAAGGAAATCCTGCACAAATTACCTACTAACACAAATTATGACAGTATTTTCAAAAAACGACACATTCATCATAAATTAGAGAGAAAAATGTCTAATAGTTCAAAGGAATTCTTCATTATGCAATTTGATGGCAACAGAAAATGTACAAATCATGTGCAAGGAATGCAAACTGCAATTTTTACATGGAGACAAGACAGAGGGTTCAATTCTAACTAGATGCTGTCATTAGACAGTAATACCCGCACCATGTGTTTGCCCCTAAATAACACTGTTTTGTACCAGTTTAATTAAAAATGAAGGCTATACATGCAAACTCCGGTAATACATTTAAAAATTATAATTTTCATAACTGAAGGATGAGATCCCTGCCCATATGATAATACACATCGTGACATGAGCAGCACTTTATGTGTAATTTGGGGTAGAACTGTTTGCAGTGAATTTTCAGTTAATCAATAATCTTAACATTTTATGTCATAGGAAGTATAATGGTCTATATAATTATTACAAACAAAATTAAAAATTAAATTATGCCCCCTCCCCGTGGCGGTTGCCGGTTTTAGATTTGCTTCTGTGTGCCTACATGAACATCATCGTGTGCACAGATTTAGAGAAGGGGTGGGAGTGAGGGGTCCAGACCCCCCCCCCCCCCCCATGAAAATTCGTAAATTACCAAAAATACACCTTGGACCCCAATGCTCTTACAGACATGTAAATGCTCTAACCCATTGCGCTTCAATGTTAGGTAACATTATTTGGGGGGTAAATATTTAATCAATATTCAACATACTTTATTGTTTATCTCAATAGGAAGTATACATGTACATCACAATATGCAGGTGTCCTGCACCACCTTAAAGCTGTTATTTACCTAATAAAATAGTGCAAGTGGATTTGAAGAATAGGTCATAAAAATACATGCATGTTACAAATGACTGATCTTTGTCTGAAGTTACGTACACAACACAGGTTTGCATGTCTCATTAGCGGGTACTAGTTTTACCCAGCTCTTCGATTAAATGGGTTCACGTGTATACATACATGGGTGTTGCTAAAACGCGGAACGGAAAACGGAACGGAAGGAAAACGGAAAATCTTATCTAATGTTATTTACCTCATAGATTTGTTAAGTATGCTAAAACGATATACTTTATGTACCTTTTTAATTTTTTTTTAAAGATTAGCAATATTAGATTATTTATTCAAGAATATTTATTTCCTCAAAATTAACAGTACATGCATTGACCACTATATTCTGTCCCAAAATATCCTCGATTCACTTTTTGCTGTATATTTATATATACCTCAGGGTTCAAGCGATTCTCTTTTAGAAGCATTAAACATTCTCATTATTCTTTCTTTAAAACGTCCTCTCTAGCTTATCAGCTGGTATAAATACACGGCTAAAAATAAAGAAGTCTACGGGGTTTTGCATTTTAACAGACCCGGATGATAGTGTTGAAAAATTGTGCAAGGTCTTCTGAGTGACTTCCAAATGGAGAAAAGATGTCAACATTTTCCATTATAAATCGTCCAAATGTGCTGCATGAATATTTGGGATCGACAGACTATAGTCCCAATATATAATCGGAAAATCAAACCAGGCAACGTCTAGAGCTCTCTATTCGGATCATATGTATATAGCTGCTGGAATAAACAACTGCATGCTTTGTAATGCAAACGTAAACAAAATTGCATTGCTAAAAATACTAGTTTCACAAATTACTAGTTTCACAAATTACCGGGTATTTTAATGTTTACTGTATTTTAATTTTTTAATGTCGTCAGTCCTACAGTTTTTTTCTTCCATCTCAATGATACTGTATCGTCTGTATGATAAAAGATCGTCTAGAACACCGAAAATTCAATTTTGATGTAAGTATATACATGCACATCATATTTGAAAATAATATAAAAATACTCAAAACACGCATAAAACGCTTTCACTAACTGCGTACGTTACGCTTATATGCCAGCAATACCATATGAGAGAAATAAGTAAAAAGTTATAGCTAATTTGCTCGTTTAATCATGTTAATGTTTCACAATTCGAATACATTTGATTTTTTCGTTTCGTACTCAACTAAAGCCGAATGAATACAATGCTATAATTGATAGACATTCATATGAATATTAATAAGATAGCAACATGTTGATAATCATTCATTAGATATAAATAAAAGATACAAAGTAAATCGTTTCTGGCCAGTCTATACCCCTTTTAAGCGATAAACGTGATGATATTTTCCATTCCGTTCCGTTTTCCGTTCCGCGTTTTAGCAACACCCATACATACATGTCTGTGTTTTCCGTATGCAGAAAAGGATTACGGTAGTTAAGATCAGCTAAAGGAATTCATTATTGTGTTTTAATTGGATTATCATTATGATGTTGACCAATTTAGGTAAGCATAATACCTGTAGCAGCAGTAGCACAATATAATAAGATGCCAGCATGGGATTCCTGCCAGCATACATACACATGTATATAAGTTCTACTTTCACTTTCTAAATGTAATCTCCCTTTGACAGCATACTGTATCATCATCTTTTAATATTTAAATAAGCTTATCATCGTTACCTATCCTATCGCATTTGTAAAGTTTCTGTCTTTTAGTTGCAAAAGTTATTTTTTTCATTTGTCAGACTGCATGCACTGTTGAGTTGACCCCATATTGACCCTGTATAAACAATTTCTTATCAAATTTGTGTATTTCATATGTAAGTAAGTGTAGACACTTATATTTTTTATATGAGTAATAATAGGAAGGAAGGAGTATTTCTTTCTTAATGTATTATAATGCATCAAATACAATGTAGGTCATGACCTTATGGGACTGTTCTGACCCCACGAAACAGGAAAATACAAAATATCTTCTAAAGTCATTATGATGCATCAACTGGTGTAAAGTACATTAATGACCCCAAGGTGTTGTCTTTAAACCCCCCCCCCCCCCCCCCCCCCCCCCCCCCCCCCCCCCCCGCCTTTATGAAATAGGAAATGATATGATACACTGTATATTTTGTTAACTTCTGAGATCTGAGATCCTCATCCCTAATCCGTTTAATTTATTTTTGCTCTTTGTGTCATTGCGCGTAAAATTGTATTGTAAGATAATGCCCCCTTGGAGACAACCTGACATTTTAGAACTAGAAATAATAATGTATTTTATCTTATTCATATGTTATACAGTAGTGTTTGATCCATGTGGGTAATTCCTAGCCTAATGATGTCACTGCTTTGTTTAGGAGACTTTACAATTGCCCCAAATAGGTGAATACACATGGCAGTGATGCATATAACATTTTGTTTATAAATCTTAAAAATTGAATTATGCAATTTCCAAAATGTTAATGTGAGGAGGGAGAGAACAGTTTATATTTGAGTTTGTTTGGGAGTGGGGGTTCCAAGTCATATATTTGACAATTTTTTAATGTAATTTAAAATAAGACTAAGCCATACTACAGTGATGAACATGAATAGTATAGAACAAAACACAAACTAATACATGTACATGTATATATACATAGGAAGTATTACAAAACAGATGATTGATCTATATCTGGGTTCTTAAATTGAATCATATATCATGTACATATTGTATTATTTTTTCTTTGTTCAAGGCATTTAAGATGGTATGTAGGTCATGATCCCAAGTGCTCTTCCTGAAATTATCAAATATCATAAAAACCATTGAGATCCCCACCTTAATCCAAAGATATTATTCCTCCTTAGGTCATGCAGGCGCATCAGATCATTATGGCATGTAAGTCATGTAAGTCATGACCCTAAGGGGTCATCCTGACCCCCTTAGAATCAGAAATTGTCAATTATCTTTAAATTATTGATGTTTGATGATCCTATCTCTATTTAATCTTTATTAATTATTAAGTCTCCTGAATGAAGTTTGGAGACTTATTGTTTTTGTACGGTTCTTAATACATGTATATATTCTTCATCTTCTTTTTCTTCTTTCCCGCTCTGAACTTGTTTCTCAGAGATGGCTGAACATAATTGTACAAAACTCTAGGATATGATAGGCCTGCAAATCTAGTTGTGCAACCTGGTTTGATTTTTCTCATTTTGGGTTAGACAACCACTTTTCGGGGGGGGGGGGGGTATAACATTTAACCTTGTAGGAAGAATCATAGACTCTATTGTAAATGGTAACTTGAAAACGGACAAAGATAATAATATAGGGTTTTCATAATCATATATTGGCTGTTACTGGCAATATATAGGGTTTATTAGATCTGACCCCTGGGGTCATCCCCACCCCCAAGGAATTTGAAATTACCATATATCTCAGAAACTGTTATAATCATGACCCCTAAACCATATATATTCATGTTTCTGATGTCAAGGGGCATCAAATGTTATGTAGATCATGGGCCCTGTGGGTGGTCCTGACGCCCTCAAACAGCAAGTCCCTTAATATCTTCAAAACAGTTGAGATCCCCACCCTTAAACCATTTATATTCTTGTTCCTTGTGTCAAGGGGCATCAAACGGTATGTAGGTCATGGGCCCCGGGGGTGGTCATGATCCCCTTTGAACAGAAAGTGCACGAATATCTCGAAAACGGTTGAGATCCCCACCCCTTAACCATATATATTTTTGATCCTTAAAGGGCATCAAAAGGTATGTACCGGTAGGTAATGGGCCTCAGGGTTAAATTTAATTTTTCAAAACCGTAATGCACATCTATGGAACAGTTCCTTTCATATCCCAAGATATGATGTGTCTATCCATTAAATTGTAAAAGGAGTTCTAGGATCTATGTTTTTTTTAAAGTGATAAACGTCAATTTTCTGCTACATTTTTGACTCCCTGGATGAAATTTAAATTTTGAAAACCTTACTGCACATCTATAGAACAGTCCCTATCATATCCCAAGATATGATTGTCTATCCATTAAATCATAAGAGGAGCTATTGGATCAATGTTTGTTTTTTTAGTGATAAACGTCAATTTTCTGCTACTATTTGACTCCCAGGATGAAATTTAAATTTTAAAAACCTTATTGCACATCTATAGGACAGCCCCAATTATATCCCAAGAGATGACGTAGCTACTCCAAAAGTTGTAAGAGGAGTTCTGGGAACCATATTTTTTTTGCCAAAAAACGTCATTTTTTGTTGCCCACTGATCCCCTTAATTAAAAAAAAAATTCTGGAACCTGATCATGCCTCAATATGACACCCCCAATCATATGCTAGAAGATCATTTGGGTACTGCTTAAAAAAAATGACGTTTTTTAAACCAGTTTTTTTGTAAAAAAAACGTCATTTTTTAGCCATTAAATGACCCCCAGGACAAAATTGAAAATTCCGAAACCTTATTGCGCATCTATAGGATACCCTAAAACATATTCCAAAAGATGATTTGTCTTCTTTTGAAAATGTAGGAGGAGTTCGAGGAAGAAGGTTTTTTGTGAAAAAACGTCATTTTTTACCAATTATTTGACCCCCAGGACTAACAGAGAATTTTTGAAACTTTTTTACAAAACAACATGATACCCCAAATCAAACTCCAAGAGTTCAGTTTGCTGGTTTATAAGATGTAAGAGCAGTTTGAGAAAGTAAAACGTAACAGACGGACGGACGGACGGACGGACGGACGGACGGACGGACGGACGGACGGACGGACGGACGGACGGACGGACGGAACAGGGTAACAACAATATACCCGAACTTTCTTTAGAAAGTGCGGGTATAATGACAACCTTTCTTGCATAATTTATATCATTTTCCTTTCATTTTTGTTTTCATTGTGACATAACAGCCTGCACATTTCTCAGTCATGCAAATGTAAAAAATAATGAATGGACAACAAACACACATTCCTTTATTTAATGATATTCCAACAATTCAAAACCAGAGATAAAAAAAAAAGAACAAATATGCACAAAAGTAAAACAAACACAAAAGTATTGATTGAATGTGGCCATCTCATACATCAGTATGCAGTCCAACCAAACAGAAATGTCAATAATTAGACAAACACTAGATATAATTGGTTGTCTCAGTCTCCAAAACCTGGTCCTCTTATGTACCTGCTCTGGTGGATGGGAAATAGATGGATCGACATATGACATACTACTGTCATGCCCTCATTTATATAGACTGGAAGTGCATGGAATTTGATACAGGCAGAGATTCCCTCGTTCTTTGATTGAGTAGAAACCAACAAAACTTGAAATACCTACCACAGTTAACACTGATTATGAGCACATCACTGTTAAAACATTTCTCCATTACACTTATCTCAGTTGTTTGGGGGGGGGGGGAATCATTCAAATTATCATTTCACTCAAATGAAAATAAGTAAAAATCAATTCAAAGGCTTAGCAACTGTGAGTGTTATCTACTGAATGTACTCCAGGTAAGCCCTACCTCCAGCAAATATCATAAAAATTCACGGCTAACAAGCAACAAGCTCTACCTGAACGATATGGTATAATCATACATATACCGGGAACCTTTTACTTCCAGCTCTTGGCAAGATTATCAAGAAAAAAAAATGTACATTAACAAATACCCTTGAACTTTTTACTCTAAACATAGGTTGAAATATGCAAATCTTATCATGATATACAATACTTTTATTCAAAGAAATAGGACTAAAGCCAACAGACTGGAGAAATCAAAAGTTGAGAGAAAGGGGAAGATGAGTTTTCCCTACCTGTCATCATTCATTGTCACAAACTCCCGCTGTAGTTCTATGCTTGTCTGTTTCACTCGTAAATTCTCCCCTCGCGACATCATTCTCTCGATTCTGGTGTTCCGACTTAAGTTCATGCTCTTGCGGACTGCACGAGAAAGGAACTGGGAAATGATGTGTACTGACCAACTGTCAGGCAAGGATTGAAGGACCTGCAAATCATATATATCAAGTTAGAAGGAGCAAGTGGTTTCTTAAATACATGTGTATATTTATCAGGTTTTTATCCCCCTTCACCCTTAACCCCCTCCCCTTCAATCATCACCTTCCTTGATTATTTTACTACAATGCCTTAAAGCATACACTACAATTGCAACTTTAAAAACATAAGTGGACATTTCCCTTATGTAATGATGTGCATTTTGGATATTCAGCATGTTGCATTAAAAACAGTGCAATGAAATGACTGATTAGTTCAAGTCAATCCCTCTAGGAAGCTACAGGACTTCGCTGCTGATTTACATAAATTCTAGACACAGCTTTAGAGAGCTGTTTACGGTAATTAGCCCTACCTTCACAGTGTCAAAGTCTGCTACATTATTATTCAACAGCTCGACCGCAGGTTTTATCAGCTGGTCTTTTTGCCTGATAAAAGAAAGACAACTCTGGATAGTAATGTAATGACTTATTTTGTTGAACTCTCATTGAATTAGGTCCCTTAGTTTTAATTAAATAAAGCTTAGGAATTATTAAAAGGAAGGTATCCTATGATTTTCAAAAGGTAAACTAATTATAGATATGGTGGACAATAAAATTTTTGTTTTTTGCAAATTTAAGTTCAAGAAGGTATTCTGATTTGCTTCTAAATCATTTACTCTCCATTCTATTATGAGGAAAAAGCATTTACACTTTTAATTTGTTACATTTTAAATGCTGCAATTGAAATGAACGTTTTACATGTACATTTATTCATGGGAATATAGATTAACAACCAAAATGTCATTCATGTGATTTTCTACACTTCAAAAAGTACATGCACAATACATTTCTCCAGTGTTTTAAATTTTAATATGTTTGAGAAATTTTCCCCAAACATTTAGCTACCATGAATATTGTGCATAAATAACAATTATAGATGTTATCTCTATTGTATCAATTAAAAGGGGTTAGGGCATTAACTTTACTTTTCTAGTAATAAACTTTGTTATATTGACTTGTGTAATAAATGAAGCTTGGAAATGATACATGTAATTTTTCAAAATTCATAAGAGATATTATTCATAAAATCATGATAAATTAAAAATGTATAATGGAAAAACAATTTTGTGTGAAATTAAAACCACTGTCAAATGAACCAACATGGCAAATTGCAAAATTTTTGACACTAGGTATTAAAGACATTTTCAGTATCATATCAACCTACCAGATATCTTTACAAGGAAAGCAAAGCTAACTTCATGCTTAAACTGCAATATTGTATTATTTATACAAAGTAACAGAACTCACTCATAAGATGGATCCAGATACACATTAAGTAGAGCATGAAACAATCGTTTACGGACCACCGAGTCCTTCCCATTGGAGTTAACCATACAGTAGTTCTCTGCCGCCCCGTAATCCTTGAGCTTATGGACGAGAATTCGCAGGGCCTTATCATGCTCCTCCAACTGAGAAAATAATCATGAATGTAAAGAATCGATAACTACAGCTTGTCTGTCTCCTTCACATTGTGTTTCAATTCCCTCTGAACTTGGAATTGTTTTTCCAACTTTTTATATATATATAAAAAAATAAGTAAATATCTCTATTGCTGCTTGGACAGAATTCATAGCCAGGAAAAGTCTATCAATTAAAGCTGAACATGACTTATAATAGGCATGTGCCATTTTAGTTTTTAATCTATCTATGAAACTCGGCAAGTTATAATGGAGATGTTTAGATGTGCAAGTGAGGCATGCACAGCGAAATACTTCGAATAGTGAAGAAGTCAGCGGGTTATACATGTATAAGACTTGTAGGAAACATGGCAGATAATGCCTTTACAAGTCATGATCAGCAAAAACTGTGAATATTGTAAGTTATACAGTAAAACTCTTTAAGTACGAACACAGATAAACCGAATTCTCGAATATAGCTAAGTTATTTTGAGTCCCCGGTAAAATTCTTAGCAAATCTATGCAAAATTTTACAGTTATAATTAATTCAGATATAACATATTTACGAATATAGCAAACTGATTTTGAGTCCCTTAGAAGTGAATAATAACGAAATTTAATATCTTTATAATGAATTTCTTTACAGTTTAAAAAGTTTGGACTACCAATTAACATAAAACTTTGAATGAATATATTTTCATACAAATTTTTCAATTCACAATCTGCTTATTAAAAAGGCATCAAAGTAATGTATTTTTATCCAAAGCCTAATTAGCAAAAATTATAGTCTGGTGAAAGGAAACATGTACCGTATATAGTGAATTTGCTATAGTATTTATTACAGATTCGTTTTACAGATATAATGAATTATGGATATAACGAAGTAAATCCCTTGGTCAATAGGACTTCACTATAACTGAGTTTGACTGTATATAGGTTCAATAACTAGTGCAAATAAGTAACAGTTTTTCTCTTCCTTTAGTTCTGTAACTTTTTTAAATCTTCTACATCAATGACACAAAACTAGTTACCTTTCCATACAGTATTGCACACTCAGCATGCATATTTGTTTCTTTTGCTTTTCCTAGAATGAGCTGCACTCGATACAGACTTGACATCTGTAACATGTGACGAAGCTTTGACCTGCAAACAAATCAATCTTCTATTTATAATCATGAAGGAAATTTGAGGTCCATATATATGCTATATGCAGCTTTGAGTGTTCATGTGCACTTTACGGTAAATTCCTTATTTTACGTGAGTAATTAATTCCATGATTCCAAAGCTATGTATCAAATCACAAGAATATAAAAGCGCAAGCACCAAATTTTGTTCCAATTTCATATAGTTTATATAGTTCAAAACCATCTGAAAAATAAAAGCAAGATTTTAAAAATCCACGAGTATAGCTTCTCACGATTTTATGCAGATATTAATTCCTCGCATTTAATAAGGAATCTAAAGAATGTAATAAATTAGAAGCAAGCTCAATCTCTTTGAATATAGCACAGATGAACAGACGGAAAGAAAAAAACGCTGGCTGTGTCAATGTGCCCCAACAGTTGATTAGATTTACCTTGCAATATCTATTTGTTCCTTTTTGGCATTAGGCTCTTTCATAAGTTGTAACACAGAATCTAAATATAGAACAGCTAGGTGGGTATGGTACTTCTCTTTCTGAAATTAGAGAGTATAACAAAATCTATATCGTCAGAAACCTTACGTCTTTCCAAATGTTTTTTATAAACCAATCATATTCCTGTATCCATACAAGAATAAAAACCAGTTTTTAAGGATACTAGCAGCTACAGTGTACATATTATAGGAGAATAAAAGTTTGAATTAGTATGATATAGAAAACTGAAACTCATTTTTTTTTTTAACATATACTGTGGTTTCATTAATATTCAAGGGGATAAAGTGAAAATCACAGTTTCAAGGCTACGTAAATTCAAGGCCAATGATGCTATCAATACAAAATGTTAATAGAAATTGCACTTCAATGAACCTTAATATCGTGCATCAAGTTAATAAAGAAATCCACGAAAATTGGTAGTCAGTGAATATTGATGAAACCACAGTACATAGATACAGAAACCACAGTACATAGATACAGAAACCACAGTACATAGATACAGAAACCACAGTACATAGATACAGAAACCACAGTACATAGATACAGAAACCACAGTACATAGATACAGAAACCACAGTACATAGATACAGAAACCACAGTACATAGATACAGGTCTATTTTACTCCTTTACCTCTAGTTTTTTCTGGAAGATGAGGTATTCTAAGTATGATATCACAGCTTCAGGGAATCGGTGTAAATAGTCAATGATGGTGTCTGGTCGCATCCTCTCTGACGGCGGCTCACTGGCGGGACGATTGGTAAAAATCTACAACAGACAAACACATCTCATACAATATTCCCTAGCTACTAAAAATTAAATTCTCATAATCTATTTTACCTATACACAAAAAATACAAAGAGTTGATGTTCTCATTTTGATGTAAACATGATACTGTATACAGAGAAACATTTGCCCCCATTTCATTTTTACACATTTTGCCCTCGTTGTCAAAGGGCGAATTGAATACTGGGCGAATTCTATGTCACAAATAATATCTCTGTCAACACAACCACATCTGGGTGAATTCAAGATGGGGTGAAACCTTTTGCAAGTGTAGAAGGGTGAAAATAACACAGGGCAAAAATCACCCTGTATACAGTACTTAAACACTGGTATATTTACCTGAACACCAGCCTCTGGATCTTTAGACAGCACCCAATCAACGTACTTCCACACAAGTTCATGATCACTTAAACTGAAGCAGAAAATTCATTGTCAGTGAATCTTTCAAAAACTTTGACAGATAATGACTTGCTAGATTGTTACAAACTACAACGATACTCACTTGGATAAATAGTCTATAAAAAATGGTAAACCTGGGAAAGATTCATCAGTTATATCTCCATTAGCTAATCTGGAAATTAAAAAAGAAATTAATATCAATGTACTACATGTAGTAATTTTATATCAACATTAATAATTTCACAAAGTACATGTACATAATTGAAAAGGACAAAGTAAAAATCTATAAGAACTCTGAAGTGGGGCTGAACATTTTGTCAGTAAAGAGTTCATATTTAAATCTTTTCTAGGTTTAGATACTTTAATTTTCTACTGTCCGGTACTCAATCAGTGATTACATGGTGAAAATTCTGCATCATGGTCACTTACTTTTGCCATATACCTAGCGCTTTATCGTGATCACTGTGAAGTCTATACAATAATCCTAGAGCATGAAAACGTTTATATTTCTCCAGCCACTCAACACAGTCATTTAAATCACATCCCGAATCATTTGATATCAATGGAATTAGACCTTCTGTGTTTAACTCTGCATAGAGCTTCAATAATGCCACATCTATTTCCTAAAAGAACAAATATAATATTAGTCATTGTTGTTTGCATTCAAAATAATTAGGTTATGATCAAGATCACAGAGAGAGAGAGAGAGAGAGAGAGAGAGAGAGAGAGAGAGAGAGAGAGAGAGAGAGAGACCTACAGTTTGTTATGCAAAACAATAAGTACATGTACCTGTTTATATCCTACTGCTAATTTTGTTCCTTTAATTTCCTCTAAGTATGAACACAAGAAGTCTTTATATTGCATGATTAAGTCCTCGTTCCCACGACATAGCTGATTGATGTCAGCAATCTCGTGCAGCGGGGGTGCACAGCGGGTAAAACTGCTGTTGGAGGGCAAGAATTTTGGATACAGACAAATCACCTGCAAATATGAAGACAAAACTTTACAATCAGTGACAAGCAAACATATCACATGAAAAAAATGAGAACTTTTTAAACAGTACCTATTCTGATAATAATTACTTACACTGGTACTTACCAGTAAGTCTTAAAAAATTTAAAACTCAATATCTCTTTTAACTAAATACAAATGAATATGACCAAGCACCTCAAATGTATACAAAATATGATATTTTTTTAATTGCCAATAACTAATTAATTAATTAATGTACAATAAGTAATTCTCCTGTACATTAGAACCCCCCAGAAAATCAAATGAGCAGTGAAGAATCATCTTGTAGTCATCATTATAACGTTGTGTTTTATCATTAGTTACCTCTCTAGCATCTGTTTCTCCACTTTTAAATAATTCCAGTGCCTCTTCAAATTTTTGTTGGGAGAATTCAATAAAAGCTGCCTGTTGTTGAAATCTCTTGTATATCTGAAAATGTTCACAGTTTTATTATGATTCAATAACATTAAACTACATGTACGGTAACTCATACTATTTTTTCCAGACTAAAAAAGAGAAGACTTTCTGAGGAACCCCTATACACTTCAATTCATTGGCTTTTTTAAACTTAGTCCAAGAGTTATTTGCCCTTAGATGATAATATATCATTCATTTCAGAGCAGTATTTATCATATAATATCCTATATTCTTGCACATTCAATTTAGTCTTTCTCTGCATTTTGTTCAAATTTGAATTTTTCAAAATTGATTCCAACATGTAATTTGTTTTGGTTTGGATTTGATTTCTCTCTCTCTCCTCTCTCTCTCTCTCTCTCCTGCATTTTTTTTTTTACCAATAAAGGCATAAAGATACTATGCTATTTTGTTGATTACTTTATTCAATAAATTTTCCAATTTCTTGTAAAAAAAAAAAAAAAAAAAAAAAAAAAAAAAAAAAAGCTCTTGTGACATGAAAAAGTCAAAACAGGAGGATAATGCATTTTATATCTCAGTTATGACCCTTAAAACACTTTTGAAATAATATAAGAATTGATTTTTTAATCAAACTAAGATTATTGTTAATTTTTTGAACAAGCTATAATCTCTGTTGCACAAAAGTATTTAATTACTTTCAAGATGCATTTATATATTTTATAGAATCATCATGTTTTTACTGATTTACTTTTTATTCACAACTCTAGATAATAAACTAAAATTCTATATATTGTAAAAGTAAACCAATAATCAGGATGTGTTAAAAAAAATCATTTGTAATGATTTGTACTGTATTGAATTTTGACTCCCTATCTTGGGGAAATATAAGAAATGGTAGAACTTAGGATTTTATACACATGTGCGAGGTACAATAATAGAGTCAGTATAGTCCCCAACATGTAAATTATAATAAAGTGATCTATAACAGTCATATGTGTATACTTCATTAGAAATTCAGGCAAAGACTATAGATTAATAAATCATAACTTTCTCAATCTTCATTGAAATCATTTCCCCAGTAAATTTTCACTGTGGTGTTATATGATCCAATATTTACCTTATTAATTTTATCCCTGCTGAGTCCACTTTTATTGGCATTTTTGGCCAGGTCCAGAGCCTCTGTCACTCTTTTATCTGCCAAGAGAGCTTGTACCTACAATGTTATCAAATGAGGATGATATCAATGTCTGCAATATTTGAATCAAACATTATCAATAAATTTTAAAGCTTTCAAAATCACCCCTGCGAATGTGTTCGGAATGTTTTCTTTAACGTTGCTAAGTAAGTAATAAATCCAGAGGTGCTCGAATGAAAGTTCACGAGACTTCACCGAGATTTGTTTAGTTCCTGTGAAATTTCAAGCGGAAGTATAAGTGTTCGGATAATATTCTCAAAATACGTAAGTACCGGTCGTTTTTCATATTATATCCTACTTTGATTTATGTTAAAGCGAGAAAAGCTTTCAAGATGTATGTCTTATTTCACCATCTACCAGTTATTTATATTAAACAATAATATTCAGAACAGAGTTATCGTTCGTGTTTAACAACGTGTAGAGTGGTTGAAAATATAAAAACTGGGTTGCTTAATAAAATCATATTATATATATACCATGTTTGATGCTTGTGGTGTGCAATACCATGTTTTAAAAAAGAATAATGGGTGTCTGTTTTGCATTAAAACTTAGTATATCGAGCCATTTTCAAGGAACATTCTGCATAAAATGGTAAAGTCTGTTTCACTATTGATGTTATTACTAGGTCAGGCGCGGATCGAAAATTAATCCTCAGGAGGGATCTCTTTTAAGCATGTTAGTTGTTGCAACAGCAGACAAAAACTTATTTTTGTATAGTCACATTTATTTCTAGAACACATTCAATTCACCAATTAATGAAGATAAAGTTTAAAATCAATAAACCTCTAGATTTTATATTTGACTACAAGAACGTAAATACTGTGAAATAGACTTTATACACGAGGTACGATTTTTACTGCGAAATTGAAAGGGTCAAATAAAACCACGTGGTCTAAAATTTGAATGACAATAACATTCGCAGGGGTGAAAATGATTCACTGTGGAATCATGAACATTATAAACATATAATGTAAAAGAATCAGGTTTCAGGGATTTACTGGGTATTCCTAACCCACAAACTTACAAACTATGGTAAACAAATTATATAACATTACATTTTTTCATTATGTATTACAAAAAAGTGAATCTAACTGTACCAAAAATCATGTTTTTAAAAAAAATGGTAATCCACAAAATTTTTTCCATCTCAAATGTTTCTACATTATGTAAATGATAGTCAGGTGGACAGTAAGTGATTAATATACACACTTGTTTTTCCCAAGCCACTGGGACTAAGGAATAGACAGCTCGGCCTGATGCTATAAACACTTTGCCATCAAAGTTTTCCAAGTAAACACCGCCCTGGAATGGAATAGTTTGCTTCTGCTGTTGGTCGAGGATGCTGAAAAAGAAAGATACCACAGTGCAGCTAGAAAATCTATGGTTACCTGCCACTTTTTAAAAAAAAAATAAACTGCTATTAAAATGAGTTGTTTTTTTTTCATTAAAGAGTAAAAAAGCCAAACATAACCAAATGCATTTATATATCTTTAATGTCACAACATCAAAGGACCAGATTGGAACTCCTCTTATCAACAAATTAAAATCTACAGGTAACCAATCAGAATCTACAGGTAACCAATCAGAATTGACAGGTAACCAATTTCTCGTGAGCCAGATCAAGTGCACGTTGTACCTGTACATTGGCTGAATGTGTACCTGTGAACAGTGATAAATTCGTCATTCATGGCAATGATGTAGGGGTGTAAGTAGCTGATGCTGGCCAGATTGTCGGACCACTGGAGGGGTGGTCTCTGAGATATCCCGTCAGATGTCACAAACATCCCCAGGGCACTGGGACCACCCAACAGGAATTCTTCCTAAGCAATACCAAATCAAATACGCATGTACATTGAAAATCCTTTGTTTTAAGAATTTTTTGATACTAAATGGATAAATTTCTGAGGCAAATTTCATTTACCTAGTACTGTAAACCAATTTATTTGTATTGTATCAGTACACATTAATTTTTATTAGTTACTGACTGAATGCAAACTGATCAATTTCAATTATTATCTATAGGCAGGTAGACATTATATTCATTTTATACAGAAAAGAACACTGTTTCACAACAATAAATTTTGCCGATTTCATTGCATTCAAGATCTAGTAAATGATTCCTGAGTGTCTTTTTGGTGCTAGAACCATTATGACGTCATAATTGATATGATCAATCTTTTCCCGTATTTTACGGCTTTAAAGGAATTATGTAGAAAATAAAGCAATATTTTGACATATTTAATCACGGGAAAAGTAATCCTGGTACATATATTCAATTTGACATCATTTTAAAGAGGAGGTCAAGACCTTGTTTAATGCCGTTTTTGGAGGTACTGTAGGCAATCTAGATATATTTCATTAGTCAAAAATAGACAAAACTCCGAGATTTGTTACTTTTATCTTTCATATTTTATAAAAAATGGTTGTTTAAAACATGATTTTTCATTGTGTTTACCAAAAATTTAAGCCCCGGTACACCCTATGAAACAAAGATATTGTTATGAAGCATCATTAAAAGAATTTATATCTTGAATTTCATAAATCTGTAGGCACCTTACATTTACTAGATCTTGACCTTAAAGTATAATGATAATAAAGCTACATCTTGAAGCAGTAAATTTCTAACCTTGCCCACCCTCTTGATCAGGGGTCTACTGTTCTCATTATCGTAAGGGAACAGACTCTGTTCATAACCCGTGTCTGTATTGATCATAGAGTATTGTGATGTCATGGCAACACAAACAAAGGGACTATCCAAATCCTGTTGATGATAAAAAGAGTGTGCAAATAAATCTTTTTTTGGCATCATTTCACTTTATTGCTTGATGACAAACGAAGTAAAGTGTACACAAAAAAAAGAAAATGATATGGGAAATATTTTTAAAGTGCTATTGAATTCCTCCATATATTGGCGTACTTCCTATTAAAATAATCAATAAAATCAAGTTAAATTTTAATTTTTTCTGTCTTAAAATTGCTAACTTTCCAAAAAATTTAAAATGTTTTTTTCTCTCAAATATTGTAAATTTTAAATTTCAGGTGAAATTATTTTGATTTTAAAGTACTTTTATCCACATTAATATTGACAGGTGTCCCATACCACCATAAAATAATATCAGCAATGGGGTTAAGTACTATATTTGTGATTTAGAAATTAACATATGGTGTGTTTACCAATTCAACTGCAGGTTCTGAGAGAGAAACATCCCTTAGATGGATAAACTTATCTTCTGTGACAGTGTAAAACTGAAGCTGTTTTTTCCGAAGGGCAACACAAATCTACAGTATAAAGAAACAATCACAAAATACTTATAAACATACATGTATGCTTGTGCATCATCAGCTTAAGAAGTAGAGTGATTTTGTTTATTAAGACCACAAAACTATGTAGTACTAGGATCAATAAATATACCTCAACACTGAAAGGGCTGCTGTTTTGTGGGTTATCATTAAAACAGAAACAGTTCACTCCCTTGATCTTGGCTCCTCCCATTACAGGCTACAATTTAAATAAGAGTGTCAATCAAACAGAAACTGAGTTCAAATCTTCAAACATATATTGGGTACTGCTGCCTACTGGTGATGTGTTTGCTTTGATCATTGGAGTGAGTGCAAACCCATTATGGCCATTCTGTCTCTTTTATTTCATTTTTACTTTATGCAAAAAGATTTGTGTCAATTTAGTGTACCGGTACGTGACATAAACTTACTAGAATGTCAGAATCTCATCAAGATGCAAAATCTCATGCACTCAGTTTATATCACAGTAACAAAATCTATCTATCTATCATAAGAACTTGTATTAAAAACTTGAATGTATAACATAAACAAAGTATAACTTGATAAAAGCTCCCATTTCATGACTAAAATGCAGATCTTCAGAATTTTCCCTTCATGTTTATATCTGTAAAACTTGCTATGTGTACTTTTATACACAGATAAACAAGATAAACGTTGATAGCACAATGGAAAGAAATCAGATTAATAGAACAATTTGTCTTACCTCCAGTTCTAACATGTTCAACATGGATATAGTATTGTCACACAACACCATGATTCGATTCAGGGCAGATGCAGATTTTATCTGAACTATTGGCTTTTTCTGGATAATAAAAAAAAAAATTTAGAAAATCATCAGTTAAAATACCAAAGTTATAAATAACTTTACTGTCTCTCAGTACATTACATTTCATTTATACATGTATGAACATTATATTCTTTAGCTCACATTTAAAACTGCATCGTTCAATGCCATAATTAATGTAACCTGCTTTAGAATTTATTCCTTTTGGTTATGCAAAAGTTTGATAAAAAGGTGAAAAAGTGACATCAAAGAGGATTGGTTACCTTACAGATATGAGTACTATTAAAAAAATAATCCAACACACTTACTAAAGCAAGATATTTGTGTCCTATTTTATCACAATGAAAGGTAACTTTTCCAGATGGCTGGGTTCTTTCTTCAATTGTGTAATGCACAACAAAGCTAAAAATATAAAGTTATGTCTGTTACCCATTTTCTCATAATTTATAATAGTAATAATTCCAGGTATGCTGTTTCTTTCAAAGTACAATGCATTATGCTACCAATATATCTTGGAATGTATATTGACAGACCTCTACTTGGTTTCATAAAAGAGTTAAAAGATAGAATTGACTTCAAAATTTATGACAGACAAATGGAAAAATAAATTAAATTCAACCAACCAGTCAGAGGTTCCAATGTACAGGTTTTTACCACACACATCAATACAGTCCAGCTAAATTGTAAAAGAAGGTGAACATTTATTGACATGTGAATTGTCTTATGATGGTTGTTGACAATAGTATTACCAGGTATCTGTAGTTATTGGAAATATCCCTTGTTTGGTTAGTCGTCATCATAATTTTAGTTTCAGGTAAATACCTATTCTTTTTCTCAAGATACCCTCAATTCACATTTTGCTTAATTACTCGATATTTCTAAATACCTCAGGGTTCAAATGATTTCCATTCAAGAGTATGAAAAAAATTCTATACTCTTTTTTTGTAATGCCCCCTCTATAGCTTACAAGGTTTTAATATGTCACATGGCTAAAAATAAAGGAGTCTGCAGGGGGTTTTGCATTTCAACAAACATGAAGGTACCCAGATGATAACACTTATAAATTGTTCAAGGTATTCTGAGTTACTTTCAAATAAAGAAAGATGTCAACTTTTCCCATTTATATAAATCTCAGTAACAAAACCTGTTTTCGTTCCTGTGATTTTTTTCTGAGTGAAAACTTATGTGTCATCTTGAATATTTTCTCTTTTATCAATTTCAATTATACTTTTTTCACAGTTGTATGTGCATTTTCATCAAAAATCATCCAAATAACTTAAGACAGACTATACCTTGAAGTCCCAGGCATATTTGATTCCAATAAATTGTATATATATGCACTTGTCAAACAAGTCAACGTGCAGACTATTGTGATTTTAAATAAAACATCCCTTTGAAACAAAGCGATCGACCAGAACATGCTTAAAGCCAGCTATCATTTGAAACATGGTGAACTAAAGTACAGTATAAAAAACTATTATATTATACATATCAAACTCCCCATCATTTATGCTTCAACATCATTACCTGTGTTTTCGCTTTCTCTGACATCAACTTGATCCGTTCGATTACCGGAACAAGCTCAAAGGCTTTGATACTCATTTTGACTTCTTTGTGAATTACACAATATCAAATTAAACTGGTAAACACGAAAAGAACATTTAACAGGGAGATAACGACCAAAGATTGTATGGAGGCCGCCATGTTTGTTACACGCCATCTATCACTTCCGCACGACACCTCCCACCATCTAAGGGGCGTAACTTCATTTAGGCCTTTTAATTAAATCATTTCTTGAAAAAATGATAAAAAGGGCATTTGAGACTTTTCTTTTTATTCATTTCAAACAGAAATAATACGAATATTATAATAAAATAATAATCTTGAAATATCCAAATTGATATTTAAATCTACAACCCATATGGAAAATTAAAAAATTTTTTTTAAGCCTAATTCAGTACAGAATTCCCTATCAAAGTATTTCCCTTGTGAACAGGGTAAGGCCATATTTGTTGTAAAAGAGAGCTCTTTACAGTCACAAACCATCTTTTGTAGACCATATACTCCCTGAAAAGTAAGTGATGACAGAGGGAATTCATTATATGAATCATCCATGGGCTAGTGATAATGGAGTCTTTTGTAGTAGGAAAAGATAACTGCATTGAAAACATATAGCTGGACCAGGAATCGAACCCAGGACCCCTGCAACTCTAGTCAGGAGTTCCTCCACTGAGCTACTCAGGCCGATATCCATGGTCCACATAGCCCCCGTTACCAGGTTAATACTACATGTACCTACACTATAGCTAGTTAAACTTGGATAAGAGTTGGATATACCGTGCTTCTGTGAGCTATGTTGCCCCTGGCCTCTATTTTATAAAGGGGAGGGGGTCTCAACATATCAAAAGACTTTATTTGGATTAAATTTTGTTTTAGACAGCTGTTAGAGTAGCTAGTTTACAATTATCTCTGCATCAAAAAACTTTTAAACATACATGTATCTGAGCTATGAATTTTAACACTTTACCTTTTGATTACCGTATTAACATGGTTTGGAAAGGCCATCTTTGATAATCCCAACCTTTGACACTGAAATTCAAAACAAATAGGGTTTTTCCTCTTGCCATAGCCAACCTGGGCACCGAGTGTCATCATTTATTCATGTTCAATATCATAATTATAATAAGATTCCAAATAAAATTCAAGCTTTCAGAAAAAAAAAATATTTATTTTCCAAAAGTAGATCAACAATGTGAAACAAAATGACAATGACTGTCTAGCACTTGTACATGTAAAAAGCACTTTATATATGCATGACTGTGTGTCTCATCACCGTAACAATCAAAGTGAAATCTAATTGAATTACTTTCACCATACACATTTTACTGTTCATTCCCAAAATAATATTCTAAATAATTTCTATAAGTAACATGTCACTTCTAATTGCAACATGTTACTTATAATGAGATTATTGTGCTGAGACCCATTAGAAAAACAGAAATTTCTGGTGGGATTTCCAGGAAAAATTAGCCAAAATCAAATTTTTACAAAGTCTTACAAATCTTATAAATTTTATATTCTTGAAAACAAAATTCAATACATGTATTATCTTTAAGATCCCTGAAAAATTTCTGAATTCCAGCAAACGAATACATGTACATGTATACAGTAAATGAATACAACTATTTTTCATTTCTTCATTACACATATAACAAGGTTATACAACGAAAAGCAACTATGGTCGCAGAGTTCATGAATTCTTTGACAAGTTAATATCAGACCTCTTTTAAATATGTGCTCATCTTACTTGGTAACATGGGCATTTTTCAAGATGACAGACATTCTACATTCTCAATAATGTCTGCACCATTTATATCAACATACAATTACATTTAAACAACAGATATTCTTTCACTCACATCTTTCTTTCTCTTCTAAATTAAAAAGGACAAAAGTTTATTGTTAGCTTTAACAAAACCATTTCTTGTCTCTTCGAAGCATGCAAGTAAATTTTTGGCTTTTCTTCACTTTTCATAGGAAATAGCATTCAACATATATTTTTAAAATGATTCAAATCAATTCTTACAAATTTTTTTAGCAATCAAACATAATTATATGAATAATTCCTATCTTAAATTGTACACATTATTCTACTATCAAAAAACAACTCGACATTAAAAATAACCTTAATGCCCAATGAACAAAGGTATGAGACATAACATAATAATTTGATATTAAACAAACACATACATGATCTCTTTGCATTTACCTTCTTTCATAAAAATTCTATTACATTAACTACATGTACCTGAATGCAAGAAAATACCTGCATTTCTTTTTTTAACATAAACACATGGAAAGGAAAAAAGCTTGTAAAATAATAATGATGCATGTATGTATGGCAAAAATCTTACAATGATCATTTAGATAATGCAATATGTTTATGTTTGCATCACACTTCAAGAGAAATATTGAACACCATGATAGTACATGCTACAGATCCATGTGCAGATATTTATCTCCTATCAAAGAGGTAGCTGGAACATAATACTGGCTCCAGAGTAAAATCACCACACTCTGTAACAATGGTCCAGAAATATAGCCAGGTTCTTGGTGCCACTAAATTCTCTCATACATCCTCAATCACACAGAATCAACAACAAATCCTTATACACATGTACTGGTCTGAGCATGAGCAATATATAAACAGATTCTTCTATAAGAAACATTGCCTAGGATCTTTCATTCCTAGGATCACTCCTTCTGTTGCCTAGGATCACTCCTATCATTGCCTAGGATCACTCCTTTCGTAGATCCTCCATCTTCTCTAGAAGCTCGTCAGCAGCTTCGGCGTTCTTCACACGGACCAACATGGCCGCCGGCTTGTTCTCCTCATCTTTAGGGCTGATCTTGGGGTTCGGCACACACATCATATATACATTGTTTGTTCCCTGTCTCTTTAGAGGAATAGATGGTGACAGGCTGATATTCAACAAAATATTTCCTGAAATCAAATTATTAAGAACTTCCATCAGCAAACTATGAAAGATCTGTTGGTTATAATAGTATTTCATTGTTGTTAAAAAAAATTCTCCACTTGTAAGTTGTAAATCATTTTTAAAGATGGAGAAAACTGCATTGTACAAGTTGAAAATAATTTATTGGCCAAATTAATCACTTTACCACTAACAACATTGAATGTACCGGTACAAGTCATCAGTGTTACATAAGTACATCCACACATTATTCAAGCTGACAGAATACCTAGATTAGTGTCGGCTCTCACTACTAGCTGTGCTTTCCCATCAGGCTTCTTCAAGTGCAGAAAACCAACTCCTTTCTCATTCCATTTCCCATCTCTTTGATAAAACAGTTTGCATCTACAACATATTGTAAATCACATTTTATAAAGATCTTCTTTATGTACACTGAAATTGTGTAAATGCAATTTGCAATATTAAACATTATATTGAGTACATTTGTATAAGTACCATGTAAATTAGCATTTGGCAATTAGCATTTACAGTCAGCATTCAGCAAAAAAGATGTTTTCATGAAACTAAATTGTAGTATTAGTCTTACTAGCTAGTTCTGAATCAAACATAGTGAATATGTTTTGTTATCTTGCAGAATTCTACCTATTGGACAATCGAAGCTAGACACTTACTTCAGTATCAGTATAAGACAACTTACTTGACAGAATACTGAGAGCCTTCTTCTGCTATTTCTGTGCTCTCTACTTTTGGTGGTTCATATTCTTCCTCTTCTAAAACGCAAGAAAAAAATTCATGACCAAGCTATAGTTCTATTTATAGCATTTCATTTCATATTTGATTCTTTCAATGCAACTTACAAAATTTCTAAAGAATAAATTGCATTAATATTCCTAAAGGAGAAATACTGCAATAAACAAAATACAGAGGGGCATGCTCACAATTTGGTCAAATTTCTACTTTTAATGTTTACAATGCATAAGGAATGCATTTCTAATGATCAACCACAATTTGAGTGTCAGTCAAGGTGTTTAAAGATAGTGAGCTCACAATGCAAGGTTCCTGCTATGTTTTCATTTACATTGGTTCAATATACTGATAAAAGGTTTTTTTCATGCTGATTTTTCTATCAGCTGATTTGTTTTTAACATAAATAAACAGTTCCTATCGTTTCTCACATCCATTTTAGGTCTAAACCTGGAATTTTCTTTCCAACATTCAAAATGTAAACAGAAACATGACCTGAGCTTTGTTTCCATAACAAAGAATATGAGCTCTACATTTACCCTATAACTGGATGTCTGTTAGAAATACCTTACAAATGCATTGTAAACATTTAAAAAAAAATGAATAAATAAATTTGAAACAAAACTGTGATCATGCCCCTTTAGGTGTTTGAATGTTGATTTTGTTTTACCACAATTTTGACTTTGGAGGATTGAGCAATATTTTTATTTAAAATTTTAAAAAAAGAATACTCAATTATAAACATCGAGCTTTACTTAAATTATCAAAAATATGAAAAATTCCCAAACATAACATCAACTTGCCTTGAGTACCCGCGGCATCTGAAGCTCCCGCTGGTCTGCTGAAAAATCCTGGACCAAATGACGAAGAGCCAGGAGCCGAGGTGGATGGGGCAAACGAAAATCCTTTTGTACTTTCACTGTTTGTAGTTCCACTTCCTAAACCAAAGCTGAACGCTGGTTTTGGAACATTACCAGTTCCAGCATTTGTACCAAATGAAAACCCAGTGGCAGAACTGGATTCATTTCCAGATCCAGATTTCAATCCAGATGAGGAGGAAGTGTCTGTAGTTCCACTTTTTCCAAAAGAAAATCCAGATGTTGTAGAACTTTCTTCTTTTTTGCCAAATGAGAATCCTGGTGATCCAGTTTTGTCATCACTTTTCCCAAAAGTAAACCCAGATGTTGTAGATTTGTCCTCACTTTTGCCAAATGTAAATCCACTATTAGTAGGTTTATCATCACTTTTGCCAAATGTAAATCCAGGTGCTGCAGGTTTATCTTCTTTTTTTCCAAATACAAATCCAGACGCTGGCGATTTTTCTTCACTTTTTCCAAATGTGATTCCAGAAGATGGCGACTTCTCATCCTTTTTCCCAAATGTAAATCCAGAAGTAGCAGACTTATCTTCACTTTTGCCAAAGGTGAACCCAGATGTCATACTGGAGTTGTTTGCCATCCCATTGGATTCAAATTTGAATCCAGATGCTGTAGACTTGTTTTCGCCTGATCCGAATGTAAATCCAGAAGTAGATGAAGCTCCTGTAGTAGTCCCACCAGTATTCAACTTAAATCCAGATCCTGTTGTGGCATTCGATACATTATTGCTTCCAAATTTGAAGTCTGGTGTGCCTAAAAAAAAGAAATTAGTCACTAACAAATGCATTTCCCACCTGACCAATGGCCAGATTTTTTTATATATATTTCTGACAAATTTCAAAACACTGAAGTTGCCCATACTGATTAGCAGAAGAAAATATATGCACATTCTATGGTCTTGACTCTTGACTCAAAATTGATTTTTTTAAAACACTGATAATTTATAAATGTCCATATAATTGCATGTATACACCACATCTCCAAGTAATTAGGTAATTACCTGCACTGGCAGCCTGTGAGTTGGAAGCTCCTGCCCCTGGCTTGCTGGTCTGACAGGCCACACACTTACTGACATCGCCTTTGTTCTGTATCATACATGTGTCACAGGTCCAACTACCAGGAGCCGGCTTAAACAGGGTGGACAAACTAGGCTGGGTCTCCTTGCTGCCAATAGAAGGTGCTGCAAAAACAACCCATTAAATCTGATTATTACTGTTGTCTTTTCATGATCCCATCTCTAACCAAATTTCATCAAGGTTAAGAAATGCATATATACATATGCTACTAAAATCAATTTTCAGATATAAACAAGAAAGGTTTCTAAAAGATGTCACACACTTCCCATCTATGTGAGGGTAAAAGCAGACAAGCAAGAAGTTGCCAAGATAATGAGCAGATGTGACAGTGTCGTTCTCTGTTCAGGGTACTTTGACCTTCACCTTTGACCTAGTGACCTTCAATGTAATATGGGTCTTAGAGGAGTACAAGTGGGCCCCTTTTGATGTATATCAAGCAAAGGGTTCTCAAAATATTCAATCAATAATTTTCTTTACCTAGAGTAGTTGGACTCTTGACACTACATTTCAAAGTAATCAAATTAAATGTAAGTACCTGCACTAGTAGCCTGTGAGTTGGATGCTCCTGCCCCTGGTTTGCTGGTCTGACAGGCCACACACTTACTGACATCCCCTTTGTTCTGTATCATACATGTGTCACAGGTCCAACTACCAGGTGCTGGCTTAAACAGGGTGGACAAACTAGGCTGGGTCTCCTTGCTGCCTAAAGCAGGAGCTGGAAAAAAAACAACAAACATTTAACCCTATTCATGGCAGATTTCTTCTATGTAGATGTAATATCTCTTTAAATTTAAGACTTACATGTTATCAACTAATATTTTCAAACTGTTATTGATGGATCTTCTTATCATTGCCTTTTATTGCTAGGAATCTCAATGGCCACCCCCCCCCCCAAAAAAAAAACCAAAAAAAAAAAAAAAAACAGGATATTTTGGACAATCTAAAAAAAAATGGTCCTTTACCATAAAAGACATTTCACAGTACAAATTGGAATGTTTAATTTGAAGCAATATCTGACCTGCACTGGTAGTCTGCGAGTTGGATGCTCCTGCCCCTGGCTTGCTGGTCTGACAGGCCACACACTTACTGACATCCCCTTTGTTCTGTATCATACATGTGCCACAGGTCCAACTACCAGGTGCTGGCTTAAACAGGGTGGACAAACTAGGCTGGGTCTCCTTGCTGCCTAAAGCAGGAGCTGGAAAAAACATATGTTATTCATTAAAAATATCAATGTTGACAATGCTATAAGAAATATGTTCCACTTTGAAAATCATACCACTGAATACCTGTACATTCTCAAATTTATTGCTGCAATCCTGCTGTCTACAGATTTATTCATTTTAACAACTTTTTAATTTTATATAAATTTTCTAACCAGATTTTTTCTCAGAATTGTCTGTCGTTTGACTCTTTGCTTGACTGGCACCAGACTTGTATGCCTCAATGGTTTTTATGTGTTTCTCATAGTCTGTGAAAATTGGAGTCAGGATGCAGTAGGGATTTTTCTCCACATGTTGCTTAATCCAGGCCAGCACACTTTCATTTAGACTCCTCAGGCTTGACATATAAGTGGCTTGTTCAGAGTCATTTTCCTTTTTCTTCTCGACCCCTTTTTTCTCTGGGGTTCCATTCACTTCTGTCACACTGCTCAGTGAAGGCTTCTCTGGCTTTCCGTTAGTGAAGGATTTGACGTTGGCACTAAATGGTGTGCTGGTCTGTGTGGGTTTAAAAGAAAATCCACCAAAGCCAGAAAAGGAGGAAGTTTTACCACCAGCCCCCTAATAAATAAAAGTTAAATCAAAATATGTAATCAACAATAAATAATGGGTTACAGGTAACACTGTTAGGATAATGGCAAAATAAATTCTGGTCTTCATACTCATTTACTCCCCCCAAAGTACAGCCTAATCCCCCTTAATCAACCATTTATCCTGTGATGGAGATAAATCTGTTGCATGAATTATACATTTATTCCCCCCCATACCTTCTTGAATTTTTATGTTTCTACGCATACTGATTTCAATTTCATTTGAAAATTTTTCATGAGATTGGGTTTGAAAAATGTGACTTCAATCATAAATACAGATAAACCATCAACCGCATAAAACATATATTTTACAATGCAAGTTATATTTGATTTATTGAGCAGACATGTCCTACATAAAACATATTACAAAAATAACACTGAAGTCTTAATAAATCTGTTTCAAGTACATTCTGAAGCCAAAGTAGGAAAAAGCTAAAATATGACAGAGTTGACAAGGCTAGTCATTGTTCTAATGGTAAGTGCTTTATCACAGGAGTGTAACGTAATACATTTTTTAACATCATATTTAATTTTTGGGCTGCTGATGTCTCACTGATAAATAAAATTCAACTTGAAAGTAAAACAAGTCAAAAGAATTACCAGTGAGGCTCCGGTCCTTTTTGCTGTCTTAATTTGGCGTCTTTGTAATTCAGATTTTGTAGCTACTGCAAAGGTTCCAGCCTAAGGAAAGAAATGGTAAGTTATTAATTTATAATGAATAATTCTTAAAAATGTATCATTTTAAGCATTTTTTTTACAATAGAAAGCTGCTTAAATGCAACATATCTAAAACCTAAGAATGAAAACCCCTTTTAGAGTTGTTCAAGTGATATGCAAGTCTTTGAATATCTAAAGGAGAGGTTGTTTAATTTCAAAACTTTTTCACAGCTTCCTCTTTCAGTTTCTTTTAAAAGCAATGCATCACAATTTAATTACTCTACATTAAATTTTTTATTTGCAGTAAAGTTAAAAACAAAATTGTATAATGGACACAAGTTATGTTCATGGTAAACCTTTGTGAAGAACATTGGATAATTACTTCATCAAGACTATCTAAATATTCCAAAACAACAAATTATACACAGAAGTGATACATGTATTACATTCCTCTTGCGATTGATTTACTCATACATCTTCTTATGTCCAGTCATGATCAAGTTGTATTAAATGGACGTACATGTATTAGTACCCAATATGAACCATTGCTTTAAAGTTGTAAGTAACAATTCAATGACACAAATGTAACAAACAGTTGGATGATTTTCTCCTCTGTACATAGATCTTTTTTATTTTATTGGGTTTTTATCGCTATAAAATTCACGGTAATATATGGTTTCATAATTTGCTTTTGTGGCATCTTCCTTAAATGTCTAGTATATATGAAACTAAGCCAGGGCTGGAGTCAATTACTTTGAAATGTAATTAATTACTTTCAAATACATCAATAATTTTGTCAATTACTTGCAATTACAATTACATTGCTTTTTTCAAATGTAATTAATTACTTTTAATAGGGATGGGACGATCCACCGATGCACCAGTGCATCACGGTATTTATTTTGACGATATTTGGATCGATACATTTACAATTAATACAACGATACCTAAGCGAACTTTTTTTTATTTTCCAAAAATATCCAAGCTTCATATATCGGCTATTTTTAGTCTGCGCGCCTAATATGAAAGTACAAAGATGGCGGAAAACGTTGTATTAAAGTTGTCAAAACTGTTAGGAAGCTAAATCTGGAGTGTGGACAACTTTTGGATTACTTGTTTATGAAAAAGTAGTGTATACGAGACTAAAGTAATTTGTAAATTGTGCAACCATCATTTTAAATATATCAAAATAACTTTGGACATGCGGTAAAACATGGACATATTGAATAAATTTTTAACCCTCATTCATGTTTTCATTTAGTTGCAATGTATCGTGATATGTATCGTATTGCATCTCATGTATCGTGATATGTACCGAATCGGCTAAGTACAGAATCGTCCCAGCCCTAACTTTTAATTACTTTAAGAAATGTAATTAAATACATTTCAATACTTTTAATATCTTAAGTTAAGAATAGATACATGCAAACAGACACACAAAACTTTTTTTTATGGTAATGTCTTTAAAGGTTTGCATTCATTTTAATCATTATTTTTAGATTTTAAAATTTCTATTTTAGAATAATATATAAACATAATGGGTACTAAATCCAGTGTCATTCGGTTAATATTTGATTCTGAACAAGACTTTTAATACTAAATTTATATTCAATACATTTGTTCTTGTGTATGAGAGGGCTTCAGGCCTGAACAAATTAGACCTTTTCTAGAGACTAAAGCTTTATTAAGCTTTCCAATTTTAATTGTGTGAAACGTTTCCTATAAATATTAAAGAGAATGATGCTTGGAATTGGTTTCCTCGTTGACATATCCAAATATTATACCTCCTCAACGTCATCTTCTTGGTCCCAGTTTCTATCAGTTAGTTCTCTTTCAGCAACACGTTTTGCCATTTTTCCCTATTATCAACAATCTATAAAAGTGAAAGAAAACTACGTCATAAAGTATCTGGAATAAAAAATTGTTTTGAATTTGTAACGATTATGAGAAATTTAAAAAATACCTATATCTGTAGCGTAACTGTGTTGTTTTCGCCTTTAAACCTGTCTTTTTAGTCAGTTTAAAGAACTCAGCACATGGGGGCTGACATTTTGAACTACTTTACAAGTGGCGGATGTATTATTGCGCACAGGGGTTCGTTTGCTGTTTGTCGGCCATGATATTTCATATTGAAATATTTGATTACTTAGGTTATCATAGACTAACAAAAATTTCCGATTTAAGTAGAAGCTATGAATGTTTCGGGAAGGATTATGTTTTTCAATATCATGGTGTAGGTAAAATGTGAAAACCATACCGAGCCGATCTCGTCCGATGTCGCGGCAACCACAGATTCACGAATGGTCGTAGCCTAAATTTTTCACCAAAAATAATACTTTTATTGACCTCTTGAGACTCATAAGACCAAACTCTAATTTAGACACCCCAAGATAAAGTATAAGAGAAATGCAATTAACAGACATGAAATTTAAGAAGAAATATCTGTCTAGAACTAAGAAACAACTGAATAGTTTTTGGAAACCACGGAAATGACACCATAGAAAAATATCAGATATATACCTATACAGAAATTGCAAACATTATTTAGTTTTAAAAATAACAAAAGGAAAGAATGGCTGTCTAGTGGTCATGACGTGGAAACGTATAGCAGAGAGGAAAAGATTTAAACAGAAATTGTACTCTATCAAAAAAACTAGTCTGAACAAGAAGATCCGAGAGCAAAATGAGGTAGACAAAAACACCCCAAAATAAGAGAAAAAAAAACCACGAGAAAATTTAAACAGAAAACCAGACAGACAGCACCAGGTCAGGCACGTAGCATCGTTTTTGAAAGGAGGGGGGGGGGGGGGGGGCAGACTCATCCAAAAAATCTTGACAAGCAAAAAAATAAGGGGGGGGGGGAGAGATTAAAGGTTACTTTCAATAATCCTGAAAATCCTAATCCGTGAGGGGGGGGGGGGGTATACTTTTCACTTCAATTTCACTGTTTATTTCCTTACTTTCAATTCAATTTTTACATGGTCACAGAAAAGTGGGGGGGGGGGGGGGGGCAACTCCATGTTAATTCAATTTTTTGTATGTAAATTTAATAAAATTCTTTGCTGCGCAAAAAAAGTGGGGGGAGGTGGGCAGGCCCCCCTGCCCCCCCCCCCCCCCCCCGTGCTAGTGCCTGCCAGGTAGAGCTAGGGAAGCTATAAATAAGACTTTATACAAAGCATCACGAATCAAATATGTGAAATATGTGGTAAATTTCAGTGGAAGTTTATATACAAAGATGAGAATAACGAAATATTTCATAAGGTAAAGGATCAAGTCGAGAGATAGAAAGAACACTTCTATTCTGTACTTAATCAGAGACATAAATAACATGTTATTTATGTCTCTTACTTAATTGAGAAAATTCTAAAACACAACATATATTGAAACGGAACAACCAACAGGACGAAATAAAGATTCTTCAGAAAAATCAGAGGAGGAGATCAGAGGATCTAATAACAAATTATTTAAGACCAAAGAAGCAGCTTGCTTACTTGCTTAAGTTTTCTACTCCAGAGAGAAGCATATGCAACTGCTATATACATTAGGATAAACAGCAAGGGGGAGGGAAGCATCCCTGTCTTACACCTATGGCAATGTCGAAAGATCCTGTTAGTTTTCTTTCGTGCATTTATATGCAACTTTGCATTCTAGTGAAGGTATTTCTAATAATGTTTATAAATTAACTAGAACACCACAGTGCTTCAATAGATGCTATAGTGTTTCCCTTTTCAGCCTGTCAAACGCTTTTATTTCTCAAAATCAATTCGTTGGATTGTTATTGGATAATATGCAGTGTTGCTACTAGATCAGCGCATGATCTGTTCTGTCTGAACCCTGCTTGGTTGTCACGAATTTACTGCTGCTTTGAGTCGGTGAAGTATGACTCTGTTAAGTTTTCATTTTTGGGGCGGTTTACAAGAAGTTCTTCCTCCCAGTCTGATGGTACTTTCTCTTTTTGCCAAATCTTGCTAAGAGGTCGTATAGAATTTTGGCTACCGAATTTATGTCTGCTTTTGGGCCTCTACAGAGATGCCGTCTGGTCCTGGGGCCCTGCTGTTTTCAACAATATTACTGCTTTCTTGATTTTTTTAACCGAAAGACGCTCACAGTCGACATCTTATAGATCGCCTGTAGGCAGTACCTTTGCTTTTTTTTCTAGTGCTTATTGGTAAAGCAATGATCTACCAATCTAAGCATTTGTTCCTCAAGGGTGTTTTGAATCTTATCTCTTTGATTTTTATTGGTCTAGTCTCTTTCCGATGTTTTCTAGTAGAAAAGTTGGATGTTATCGTGCAGAGCTTTAATGTTGTTCTGCTTGGCTGTTGCTTCTGCTTTCGTAGCTAAATTGCTGTTAAAGTGTCTTCTAACTCTTCTGGCATTTTTCTTGACTTCCATATTTGTTTTTTTATGAGTTTAACTTTTGCAAGTAGCAGTTGTTGATCTGAAGCTGCATCTACCCATATCTTTACTTTTACATTTTGTAGGTTTCTTCTAAACTGTCTTGCAGTGCAGGTGTGGTCAATCTGATTTTCTGTTCTTATATGTCTGTTGAGACTTATGTAGCCAGGTAACAAGGCTTTTGATAGAAGATAGCTCCCTAATGGCTAAGTTATTGTTGGCACATAGATTTGTAAACATTTCCTCAATTTCATTCATTGTGCCTAGACCATGTTTCCCCATGATTTCTTTATGGCTGGTGTTGTTGCTTTCCAACTTCGCATTAAAATCTCCCAATAAGACAGTCACATCTTTGAGACTGCATTTTCTGGCTTTTTTCTCAAATCTTACACAAAAACATTCTTTAATCTCTTCTTTTGATTCATTTGTTGGACCATAACAATGGATGATATTAAAATGTAGTCACTATGCTTTTATGGACAGACTTTAATCTGGCAGTGGTGATTCTTTCATTGTTTAGCTCCCATCCAATGAGTGACGTCTGTCTGGGCTTTCCTAGACATGATCATCATTATTTGGTACCTCTTCTAGGGTGTATAATTGCTTGTTCTTCGGTGTGCACTGAATATAGGATTATCTTTCCAGATTTCAGTCCAATCTCCCCAGCATCATTCCATCTTGCTTTCGCGATGCATATCTGTTGGTTATTCATTGCATTGTAAACGTAAATCTGATTTCCTAGTGATGTACAGGAACCGCACATTCCAAGTTCCGATGTTAGTCATTGACTTAAGAAGTTTCGGTCTTGCAGCTTCCTGTCTACAATATTTCATTTTCCTTCGCTATGAAAAACCCCCTGGCTCCTTATTTCTGAAATGTTTGTCGTTCCGGTTAGTGTTTCTGTAATCTAATCCGAGATACGTGTAAGCCTTTGCCTTTGAACAGAGAACTAACCCACTCAAAGGTTCCAGTAGTATTCACCAAAGCTCGAGGAAAGAGCAGCACAACACATATACCATCGCAAATCATGAGAGACCCTATAAGTTTTTTACTATTTAACTATGTTTTTTATTATGCAAAATCGTATTAGAGTATTGTCAATTGATTTTTTTGCGGAGAGACTCCAATAGGAAGTCCAAATTTGATATACTAGTATACAATGTATAATGCGTATTATATTTATTAATAAGTTTTTGCGGTCTAATGTAATCGCAGAAATTTGAGACACAGGATATAGTTTGATATCTTTTATGATCCAAACAGTTAAACAAAAATATGATACTAGCGTGTGAGTCTGCACATGCGCAGTACAATATCATGCGATCTTATCATTCTATCCTCTTAATCTTTCCCTGAAAGGTAGGTTTCATTTTCATAACGCCCAATTTGCAATAACACGATACAATAATTTACAGTTTTGTCCATGTTTGAATTTATTTAAACATATGGTTTTATTATCATGGTCTATGCTCATTTGAATGTCTACAAACTTGGTACATCGTGTAGTAATCACACATATTTTTAACTGCGTAGGATTGTTTATTATGTTCCACAACATAAATGGTACACAACTATTCGTTTTTTCCAGGCTGTCACCATTTTCTCTCAAATCTGAGGTTTTTTAAATCAAATTTATTCATCTTGATTGTAGTGAAAAACTGCACAATTGATAGACATAATTTAAAGCACTGAAAACTTTACAATTAGAGATTCCTGCATTAGTTGCTAAAAATTTGTAAACAAATAATTGACCAAATTATTTCATTTATCATAAAAGTGTCTGCTGATATTGCATCAAAATAATTAAATGCCTATATCATGAATCACTGAAATATTAGTCCATGTCTGTGGATCATAAATTAGGAATTTATTATTGAGTAAATGCATGCATAAAATTATAGATTTTGCAAACCTTCGTTATCAAAAAATCAATACAGAACACGTGGTCATTTGTTTAACACTTAATTGTCTTCATCTCTATGACCGTCTGTGTTTACCATCAAATTGGAAATCTTTAAGGACGACCAACATCATCGCAATTGATAAAAAGTAAAGCATGTTTTTTTTACTTTTCTTAGGAGCATCTTCATGGGGCATGGTCACGAATTTGGTCAAAAATTATTTTTCCAATTTTAACGTTTACAATGCTTCAGTAAGGCATTTTACAGGGACATAGACACGATTTTGGATCAAAATTAAATTTTTATAATCTTTATGTATAAAATGGTTTGTTTGTGAATGATTATCCAAAATTTGAAAGTTAGAAGTCAAACTACATTCAAGATACAGAGGTAAGAAGCCATTGTTTTGTAAATAAAGCTCGAGTCTTATATTTGTTTACAAATACTGTACAGTAAAGAAATTATATTTTTTTTGACAAAATAACCTCTGGCTAACAAGATAAACTGATTTAATGTGTTGCTAAATAAATATCAACTACAACAACAAAAATAGTTTAGAGTATATATCAATCTAACACATATGCAAATATTAACAGGACTCGAGCTTTGTTTACAAAACAAAGAATTCTAACCTCTGTATCCTTATTGTTACTCGATATTTAACTTTTAAATTTTGAGAAAGCATTAAAAACACACATACTGACCACTCTAGACTTTTAAAATGGAAAAATAATATTTGAAAAATGTGAGCTCAAATCGTGTCCAAATCCCTTGAATAGGCGACCAAAATTTGAGTGTCATTCGTTGAGTTATAGGCGAGTTACAATTAAAGCTTACAATTCTTTGCTATGTAAACAAAGCTTTTGAGTGTTGAAGTAAACAATCCAGGTTTAAACCTAAAATGAATGTGTTGAACGTATGGAACTGTTTATTTATGCTTAAAATGAATAAGAACATAAACAAATCAACTTGAAAAAGATTTTTTACATATATATTGAACCTGTATAAATAAAAACAGGACACGAGAGTCTTATTTACATGGCAATTGTGAGCCCTGTATCTTGCTTATAACTCTACGACTGACTACCAGATTTCATTTGGTCATTAGAAATGCATTCCTAAGGCATTAAAAATATTTAAAACAGAAAAATTGAATTTTAACAGAATCGTGACAATGCCTCTTTAAATCAAAATGGACAACTTGTTTGTAGATTGAAAATATGTAAATTATGAGGATAAAAATTAATGGAAATTAACAACTAAATTTTACCACATGTTAACCCAAATATATACGGTTGATATCGCTTATATATGTATTTTTTAACATTACACAGTGTATTCTAAGCACTGATCGTCTCACAACTGTAATGTTACGGTATAGAAAAGACCAACGCTTATCTAAGTGAGGGTTAATGATAAAATTTTAAACAATAAAACAAGTCGAACAGCTGTATTTTACACCTGATAAAGATATTAGAGTTCCAAAATGTTTTCAATCCATTCGTTGCTTAAAACCAGAAAATTAAACTGTTTTGTTGTTTTCTGCCTCTTTACAGGTTTGTTTCTAAATTACATGAATTTTCCGAATAGCATATCATGGAAAATGACCAGTTATCCAAATCTTTCAATACAGCAAAAGATCACTATACTCAAAACTGGGAAACTGGTCGGAAAAACGTGCTCCAAGAACTGAAGGAAATCAGAGATAAAGTTCAAGAACAAGCAAGGATTCTTTCCATTGGATCCATCACGTACTCCAGTATCAGGGTTGTAGGTGGAGGCCTCACCATTGCAGGAATAATCGCAGCTCCGCTTACCTTTGGTATTTCTCTTGGTCTGACCGTGGCTGGCATTGCAACAGGCGTGACTTCTGCTGTCGCAGGCGTCACACATGGGGCTGTTAAATTTGGGATAGTTAAACAACTGTGCGAGGACGCTAAAATAAGTTTGGAACAGCACGAGGAATCCTGTGACAATATGAAAAATATGTTAAAAATGCTTCAAAAAGAGGTCGAAGAAGATAATAAAGAAAGCGAGAACGTTGCAAGTGTAATCAAATTAGGGACAGCATTAGCTAAAATCATTCAGTCTGAAGCTAAAGGTGTCTCCAAAGGGGCTTTCAAATTTTCTACAGAGGCTTTGAGCGTCGCTGTGGCCATCAGAATAGTTGTAGATCTTCGATCATTGGTTTGGAACTCAGTTGACTTGTCCAATTTCAATGAAGGAAAACTGTGCCCAGAGGCACAAAAACTTCAGGATGTCATCGATCAAATAGAACGCGAATATAATGACGTAGCCGAATTATTCAAATAACGTTAACGGTTAAAGTGTTTCTAAATACGATGATACTAGTGTCTTGTTGTAAATTTTGAATTTACTGGGTTGGTATATATACAAAATTTACAACATGACAACTGTATATTTTGTATTTACACCCAACCAGTAAATTCAAAATTTACAACATGACACTAGTAGTCACACACTTCCCACTTCGTTGTCCAGACGCATCGATTGTATAATGCTGATGATTATTGTCTGTCTTGGATGAAGCTGTCCCGGTATGACATTATAATAAATGTTAATGTAATTCAATTATATGTTTTAATATGGAATACGCAATAATAATGGATTAATCAAAGTGTTTGTAAATTACACAAATAAAGTGAACCTTAGACCATTGTCTGAGTTTTATTCTACCGACACCGGCTACATTTATATGATATCTTATCAGACTTAAATATACTTTTTTAATAGATATCTCGTTTGAACACACAAGCAACTGTGCAATTTCTACATTTCTGTAACTATTGCATAATATCCAAGATTTCAAATAATATGTTATATGACAAAATTGATAAAGCGTTGCTCCAAAATCTCTGCGAGTGCTCAATGAGTCTGGTCATGCTTTCAAGTATGCTTCCATGAAAAATGTCGACTTTATACAGCCATTAGAAAGAAATGGAGTTCGAAACATCTGTACATTTTTATAACGAATAAATACTGCACACTTGATTCAATTGTTCTCGGTTCTAGGGTGTTTAGCCTGATAAAGTCCTCACTCTGTAGGTGTTGCTGTTTGCTCCTCTCATCTTTCACCGATTCCACATTTGGTGTTTATTTGAGGATTTGAAGTTTTCTGAGATTCTTAATGTCTCTTTCACATTTGCAGGTAGTTTGTGTAATTATTACTATTGATATTTTCATAGTCATATGTATTTGCTCTATCGTTTCCATTTGGTTACCTTGATTGGATTTTTTAGCCAACTTTATCAAGTAATATAAAAATAACGTTAGAAGTCAGCGACTGGCAGTCTTATTGTTAGCATATTTAATTATTCAGTCATTTTTAGTAAACCCTATCTAGTTTTACGCATTAAAAATGGGTCAGAGGTTATATTAAATAAAAATTTTAATGCATTTTTTGTTTTGTACAATAGTAGTAGTTCATTTGATTTGTTTCTTTCAAGTATGTATGATAAAGAATAATAATCCTCTAATTATTGTTGCGCAGCAAGTTGCATACGGCAACGATGGCCGGTTTTTTCCCATAGAAGCAATCCCTAAATCAGAAGGGGATTTTTTTTCTTTCGTAAAGTTTATGTATTGAAATAAATATTTTGCTATATGCTCAGGATTAACTACATTGGTATAATAGAGAATTGGTAATTGAAAATAATCTATTATTGAAATAAGCTTTTATTTATTGGCATGAACAATGTTGTCTTAAAATCAAAATATTAATATGCTTTTTAAAATTAAAAATAGAAAGCTGATTTGATTCCGATTTAGCATTGCTGCTCTGCTGAGCTACATTGTATAATCCAGCGCATGAATTCTTTTTTTAGTTTACCGGTGTTTCATTTCGTGAAACTATAAGACTCAAATATCAATAATTCTTATTCAATTTATTCAAAATAGATTTAATGTCCAATTCACAAACTTAAATTACAAGAAAATAAAAAAGAATTAAAACATAACGAAAACAAATATATAATACTATTATAATACGATATCGTTAAGTGAAAGAGACAGGAACTCGCATTTTACAATAGCTACATGTAATAATAACAATTAGATAAATTTGGTATTTTTTTCAGTTTTTTGATAACTTACAAATCCAAAAGTTATACAATTAACTTCGTTTTATTCTTCTTCTCAAAGAAGAATACAACGGGGCCGGTTATATACCGAGCAATTATCTTGCTGAAGTTTCACTGGAAGTATTAGTTACAAAGACAAGACCACGGATCAAAGGTACTGCTACATCCAACTAAGACATACGTATATCTTTAGACCTACGTCACTCCTTGCACATAGTTTGTTATAAATTAGCGAAAGTTTGCGATAGAAAAACACTGCAAACCAGAGACAGATTAAGATGTGTAAACATAGAAAGTATTCAGAATGTAGGCAAGTAAGTAGTCCAATCCGGGCATTGGATAAAGACGTCAGTCATTAAGTCGACACACTAATCAGATACTCCAGAAGAAATCAATGCATTCTGGGAAAATCATCATACGTGCTAGCTACTCATCATAACGGGTACTATATGCTCTAGGTCTACTTGGTTTTTATGCATAGATCTTGGAAAAGAACATGCAAGTCAGGAGAATACAAGACAAACGGAGATCTACATTTACATAGGAGCCTGCCGCCCCGCTAGCGGAGTAGCTGTACTTGTGGACGGTTCTTCCATGGAGATCTTGAACGGGGCGAAAGTTGTTCACAAGATGGGTAGTTCCATTGTCCGAATACAAGGAACGGAATTCCTCCATCTACAAAAATACAATCGAAAAAGGTTTTATTCAACATTCTTGAAAATCAAGTAAATAGTAAAAAAATTAAATGCATTTTAGTAATAATCATTCTCTTTTATGAAGACAGTCCAGATGATAATAATATCTTAAATGTTATAAGTCCCCTACCGGTTTCACCGGAGGGGACTATAGCTTTCCTCTGCGTCCGTCAGTCCGTCCGTCCGTCCGTCTGTCTGTCCCACTTCAGTTTTCCACACTTTTTTTCTTTATGCATTTGAGGAATAATATGAAACTTGCTGAACAGCTTCAAAATGTCAAACTACAGATCAAGTTCACAGGTGCTTGTGGACTGGACCGTGCACTACCCCCCCCCTTTTCTATATTTTTTTTTCAAAAAATTTTTTTTATTTCTTTTATTAATTATCATTAACAACCCCTTATATATGTCTCCAGCCGAAAAATAAAAGAAATATCACGACTTGGTAGCATTTTATAATCACACTCGTTTCCCCTATATATATAAAGAGAGAAGGTAAGCAACTCCCGTTTGTTTACATTGAGGTACCACCTGGGAAATTCAACCGATTACTATATCAAAAATCGCTATACCTTTGGTGTCATCTATTTTTCTCACTTCCACACATATCCTTCTATCTGAAAACTTATATAAATTAGCACGCTGAACCGTAATCTATCCAATTAATAAACATTTGTCACTCGCGACAACGATATTTTGAAACGTTCCAAGTAGAAGCTACGGAAGTTAGCTGCACAGCGACATCTATGCTAAGAACGATAACTCTTCCCGTGTTCCGAATGTCATTGACTTAACGGTAATGCACGAGAGGCCCGAAAAAAAGTTCGGGAAAAGTTTTAGATTAAATGCAAAATTTCAGCATTTGAATATCTGCCGTTTTCTATGCCAGCCCACCTATGAAGTGTCTGGGCTTTCAAATCCTGGTAATGTGTTGCTGCAATGCCTGTAGAGCAATCTATTGATACTTCTTTTTTTGAGTATACCTAATGTGTTTTGCAATTTTTTTGTTATGTATGTTTTGCCTGTCCCAGCTTGGCCAGTGATGACCAAGTTATTGCCATTAATTGCTGCTTGAAAGGTAAACAATTGATCTACATCCATTTTCTTAAATATTGCGCTAAAACTTTTCCCGAACTTTGTGTGGAAGTGAGAAAAATAGATGACACCAAAGGTATAGCGATTATTGATATAGTAATCGTTTGAATTTCCCAGGTGGTACCTCAATGTAAACAAACGGGAGTTGCTTACCTTCTCTCTTTATATACACGGGCCCTGGAAGTTATTGTAAATATATTGCATGTGCATGTATAAAAAAGTAAGGGTAGGACACTCTTTTTGGGGCGAAATCGGGTTTGACGAAGTCTGGGCGTTCCTCAAACGAAATTTCGCGATAAATCGTTCAAGTATACTTTACTTACGACATATGTATACATTCGTTCCGCTCCAATGCTGTTACGTCGAAGAAAAAGGTGTTTTTATACATCCAAGTGCCTAAGAATTTCGCTAGTCTGGTTTACATCCGGTTTAATCGCAGTGAATCGAAAGGTGAATTGAATGGTAAGTTCTGATTGGTCAATAATGAAATAAATTCTTTAATTTCTCATCGATATTTGTCAATCTTCTTCATTATTCTCGCATTTCATTGTTGAAAGGCCAAACTACCCAGTATCTATATGCATAACTCCTTTCAAACATTTGATACATACTCACCATAAATTGTTATCAGTTTCGCCACCTTATTGACGAGCAGATTTATTTTATTATTAACTAATCAGAACTTATCTTTCGTTTCACTGCGATTAAACCGGATGTAAACCAGTCTAGCGAAATTCTTAGGCACTTGGATGTATCAAAAAACCTTTTTCTTCGACGTAACTGCATTGGAGCGGAACGAATGTATACATATGTCGTAAGTAAAGTATACTTGAACGATTTATCGCGAAATTTCGTTTGAGGAATGCCCAGACTTCGTCAAACCCGATTTCGCCCCCAAAAGAGTGTCCTACCCTTACTTTTTTATACATGCACATTCAATATATTTACAATAACTTCCAGGGCCCGTGTTTATATAATTATATAGGGGAAACGAGTGTGATTATAAAATGCTACCAAGTCGTGATATTTCTTTTATTTTTCGGCTGGAGACATATATAAGGGGTTGTTAATGATAATTAATAAAAGAAATAAAATAAAATATTTGAAAAAAGATATAGAAAAAAAGGGGGGGGTAGTGCACGGTCCAGTCCACAAGCACCTATGATCAAGTTTACACTTTTGTAGCGTCTGATTGACATATTTTCGAGAAAATTAATTTTTTATATTCCAATTTTTTAATGTTCGGGTTCGTTATCGGGTTCGGTGTGTACTGAATAAACGAGGTCAGTATGTAGTCAGTAATAATATCGTGCGTTACTTGTACCATTCCTTTTATAATTTCTAACAAACAAATAAATTCTGTAAAATAGTGTCAAACATTGTGTTGTAAATTTAATCGGCAGGGTTTTTTTCGTATTATTACAATCGGGTTCGTTGTCGGGTTGGGCTGTTTAACTGTTTGGTTTGATTCGGGGTACAGAAGACGGTAAGAAATGATAGCGAGCGAAGCGAGCTCTAAGAACCAGTGTGCGCGGGAAAAAGAACGAGCTAAACCTACAGTTCATCAAACAAAATTTTTTGTCTACGTCCCATAATGCTCTCTAATGTTTTCACCCGTGGTGCTCTGCCAAAAATGGCTGACTTTTAACTCGTAATTTACGGTGACTTAAAGTTTGAAGACACGTTTTGAGTACCGCAAATGCTTTGGCGAGACTCAAAAGATTTGTTACATGCTTCCATACCTTCGAGTCGAGAAACGTAAACAAAGACGAACAAATTCATGGATGACGTCACAGCTAGTGCACTCGCGCTATATTTCCCGCGATAAATTTAGAGGTGGATCAAACATCTGTAATGAGTGTACTGGCTATTTCAGTATAGACTGCGATATCTGCCTCATTGACATATGATTTGTTTTTCATCTTTTTCTAATAAAATATTTTAAAGCTAATTGTGCATGCATGTACAGTAGGTAGGTAAAGTATATGAGTAGGAAGGAAATAAACAATAGGACATTTTGAACTAAATAAAAAGGAATAAAATGAAAAAAAAAAGAATCAGTTAAAAAAACTTATGTAGATATTGCATATAGCCAGACCATTAAATTTAATTGTGGGAAATTACACACCTACAAAAGGTACCAGTCTCTCTCTCTCTCTCTCTCTCTCTCTCTCTCTCTCTCTCTCTCGGGGTAGGGGGTTGCGCTGTATTTATCATAACCATTTAAGTCAGTACATTTGGCATGCTTATTGTAGAGCAAAACTCTGTCAAAAGTTCTTTGACGTTCGTTGATACCTAAATAAAACTATAAGTTGATGCAGGGCATGTGTAATTCTCGCTGCGCTCGCGAGAACGGTAGCACCGTAAAACATATTATTTTTATTGGTTTCAGAGAATACAATGTAAAAATACTAACTTCAAATAAATCTGTAATTATTTACATTGATAATTTGGTTTTTCAGTATTCGGCGGGATTTGTTTTTTCTTCTCACATTAATAGCGAGCGCAGCTCGCCGGCGCGCAGCGCCGGCGAGCGAAGCGAGCTCTAAGAACCAGTGTGCGCGGGAAAAAGAACGAGCTAATCCTACAGTTCATCAAACAAAATTTTTTGTCTACGTCCCATAATGCTCTCTAATGTTTTCACCCGTGGTGCTATGCCAAAAATGGCCGACTTTTATCTCGTAATTTACGGTGACTTAAAGTTTGAAGACACGTTTTGAGTGCCGCATAAGCTTTGGCGAGACTCAAAAGATTTGTTACATGCTTCCATACCTTCGTATTGAGTCGAGAAATGTAAACAAAGACGAATAAAGTCATGGATGACGTCACAGTGCACTCGCGCTATATTTCCCGCGATAAATTTAGAGGCGGATCAAACATCTGTAATGAGTGTACTAGCTATTTCAGTAAAGACTGCGATACCTGCCTTATTGACATATGATTAATTTTGTTTTTAATTTGTTTTAATATAGAGATTATATAAATATATACTAGCAAGAGCCATACTTTACTGTCATATCGATCCATTTTTAAGCTAAAATTTTGTACATGCATGAACAGTAGTCAGGTATAAGTATATGAGAAGGGAGGAAATAAACAATGGGACATTTTGAACTAAATAAAAAGGAATAAAATGAAAAAAAATAAACAGTTACAAAAATTTATGTAGATATTGCATATAGTCAGGCCATTAAATTTAAAAGTGGGAAATTACACACCTACAAACAGGTACCAGGCTCTCTCTCTCTCTCTCTCTCTCTTTCTCTCTCTCTCTCTCTCTCTCTCTCTCTCTCTCTCTCTCTCTCTCTCTCTCTGGGTAGGGGGTTGCGCTGTATGTATCATAACCATTAAAATTAATACCTTAAGCATACCTATTGTAGAGCAATACTCTCTCAAAAATTCTTTAACGTTCGTTGATACCTAAATAACACTAGGTTGACAATGATGCAAGGTATTTGTATTTCTTGCTGCGCTCGCCAGAACGGTAGCACCGTAAAACATATTATTGTGCATAACAGTGCATTGTTTTCACAAATTTTTACTAGCGAATACAGAATAGACTTGGCGAAATTACAGGAGATGAAATAAAGAGTAATATTTTACCTATTTTGCATACAATTTCTTTATCAGCTATATAGTTTAAATTTCCTCTGTTCTTTTATCTCTGATTAAAGCATGACATCTCGTTTACAATTGCTCTGAAATAGTTGTGTGCTTGGAAGCTTTCATAGAATAATACAAACCGGTAGGGGACGTGTATTGCTTATGCAATACTCTCAGAATGCTTGTTGATTATAGTAGATTATGAAACTGACCGACTCGGGCTGCTTTTTGGGGTGTTTAATTATTCTTGCTTAGACATATAAGCATTCTTATGATATACTATTCCTGGTTTCATTCAAAAGAAATGAATTTTTATTGAATATATATATTCAATACAAACAGAATATGCCAATTTATTTCAAGGTTTAAAATTTACTTATTGTGAACAATGCTCGTAGTTTCCAAAACGAGAACTCAGAGAAGTACCAAATTGCTGTACCTGTAATTCTGAGACACCCATGGTGTGGTCGAAAACGGTCCATGTAACACTTTCAAAACACTCAGGTGTGGTCAAACTTCCCTGATATCGGAAGTATGACGTCATCTTAGAGGAATCTATTACGTCATTTAGTTTGAATGTCACTAGATGATGATCGTCTAAAGTAAAGAAAGCGCAAATGTTCATTGCCATAGACAAATTTGTAAACGCATTATAGTTATTAAAAAGTCTTTGAAACTTTAAAGTCATACCAAGGTTATGTACATCGGAAATATGGGCCATGACTGAGTCTAGATGAGAATTGTTAGCAGCTTGTATCTGTAAAAAAAAAAGGAGATTCATATTATAAAAACAATGCCGACGACCATCCTGCTCTCAAATCAAATTCAGAACCGGGCAGTATATATTGTTTAAAAAAAATTGTTCTACAGCAATGCGTTTGTTCTTGCACATCAAAATGAGAAAAATAATAAGCAGTTCCCATTACATGTATTTGTTAAATATTTAGGGTTATTAAGCTCATCTTCAGGTTTTCTAGTTATTCGTGTACTCAAATAATAACTTATACTTCAAATAATTTGGGTAACTACATGCATGCCTGTTTATTATTTTAATTACAAACATATCTAACTATAAGTAATTGTTGATTGGAGTTTAAAGGGGCATGGTCACGATTTTGGTCAAATTCTATTTTCTAATTTTAATATAACAGTGCTTTAGGAATGCATTTCTTATGATCAAATGAAATTTGAGAGTCAGTCGTAGAGTTATAAGCAAGATACAGGGCTCACAATTCTTTGTCATGTAAGCAAGGCTCGTGCCCTGTATTAGTTTACATATTTTCAATATACCAGTAAAAAACTTTTTCAAGCTGATTTGTCTATCTTTTTATTAATTTTAAGAAATAATAAACAGTTCTTGACGTTTAGCACATTCATTTCAGGTCTAAAAGTGAACTTTTACTTCAACATTCAAAATGTAAACAAAAAGCTTTGTTTACATATAAAAGAATTGAAGGCTCTGTAACTCGCTTATAACTCAACGAATGGCACTCAAATTTTGGTTGCCTAATAGAAATGCCTTAATAAAGTATTGTAAACATTAAATCGGAAAAATAGTTTTTGACCAAAATCGTGACCATGCCCCTTTAAGGTTAAATATGCCACATATTGTGATACTGATTTGGATAAAAGTAGAGTATATGTTAAGAAAATATCGCTCTCAAACATTCATTCACATTCATGGTGTTTTACGTTCATAGGTTGAGTTTGGAGTGTGAAAGGTCAAAGGTGTTTGGGTCATGGGAGAGTTGTATGATTGGTTGATATTTTAGAAATACCCGGTAGTAGTGAATGAGTGGTGTTACAAGTTTCATGCTCTTCGCCAAATCTTAAAACTAATACACTTCACCCCAGACAGCCCGGAGAAAGGAAGAGTTTACCTTCTTTCCCCAAATATATCATCTATTTCAACATGACAAGTTGTAATGTTGTAAATTTTGTTTTTACTGCCTCAAAATTTACAACATGACAAAGAGAAAAAATAGTATGTGCGATTTTCGATCACATGAACAACTGTTGACATCCCAGAATTGAACCTAGTTTCAGTTTTATATTACAAATCAAGTTTCAGTCGTTACAAATATGTGGTAAAAAACTAGTTAACAGAATGCAGACCTATGAACATATGCCAGGTATATGTTTACTGCATGTCAAAAAACGATTATGATTGAAAACAACCGAACGGTGGTACGCATGCGCAGTATTAAGTTTTAAGAGGTCCATATGACACATACCTCAAAGAAAAAACCGAACACAGCTAGTCCGTCCGTGTGGTTTTTGGCGTCGTCAAAGCTAGAGTAGGAACTGTTGTGTGCAACGACATGAAGCTAAAAAGGGAAGAACAAAATATACAAAATAATGTCTATATTAATTAGTCAAAATAAGACTTTTATAAATATAATTATGATACCAGTGTTTGTCATTTACAAGGGTTGCATTAAATTGACTAAATACATGTCCATGGATCAAGCTTAACGTTGTGATAAAATACAAGAATTGTGATTATTGTCTTTGAGTCTTCATCTTAAAAATGGCAAACATATTTCCAATGTTAGTTTAGGGGCCGTAATTTATAATACATGTATATGGTCCTTACAATAATAAGAAATATTGAAATGCCATCGTAAAAAAAGTTTTTTCGCAATACGAAACATTTGATAATTTGATGTTAATATCCCTTCAAATACAGAGTTTGGTTGGAGTGAGCTGTGTCATAATCATATTTCTTACCTCCAATGGGTAGTGCTGGCTGTCTATCGTGTGTTCCGATCCTATACTGGAGTTTTCACCCCAGTGGAAATGGAACTGGTCAATGTTATAGGTCACCTGGAGACCCCCTCCACTAATCGTCACGCTGTGACCAACATCAATCTTTACTATATATAATGATAAAGCAAAGAAAGGTAAATAGGTCACATGGATTTCATTCAATTACTTATGATATTTAGAATGAGATTTTGAGTGAGTAGCAAAATATGTGATTTTCAGAGAATTAGTCTTACAGGAATGTCCTGTGTTGGTCATGTTTTCTGTAATGGAGTCTGTGTGGTGCATAAATTGAAAGGCCTCGTGGGTTGTCTCTGAGGAGATGCTAGACAGTAGGTCTATGGGGGATTGCTGCTGCCCAGCACACACGGGGAACGAGGCGGGCCATACAGTGGTGTCTGCGTAGCTGTAGCTAACCGAAGCTTAATCAACAAAAAACAACAAGATCCTTAAAGAGTTTGAATAAGACATAGGGAGTAAAAAAAATTGTCCTCAAGAATCAACAAATTCACAGATACGTGTTTAGGTTTGACGAACCTTCAGAAAACTTCGATATCGCTACGAGAATCAGAATTACTAGCGGAGAGTGAACAGTGGCCTGTAATGTAAAAAAAATGAAAGTTATTCCTCTGAAAAGCAATTTCTGAGCTTGAAATAAAGAATGTTTTATTCAAAATTCATTTATGAACAATGTTTTTATGAAAGACGAATAGGGCCACATTAAGATATTTTTATCTCGTAATAACTAGAAAAGATCTCGTTATTACGAGTTAATTATCTCGTTACTACGAGAAAAGATCTCGTTATCAATAGAAAAGATTTCGTTATTACGAGTAATTAAATTACCCGTTATAACGAGAAAAAGATTTCGATAATTATGAGTTATCCATCTCGTTACTACGAGAAAAGATCTCGTAAAAACGAGATAAGATACATGTATCGTTATTACGACAAAAATATCGTTATATTAAGAAAATATCTTGTTATTACGAGTTAATTATCTTGTTACATGTATTAAGAGAAAAGATCTAGTAATTACGAGAAAAGATCTCGTTATTACGAGATAAGATCTGTATAAAATGGTGCGTTTCTGGAAATTCTATCTTATATAAATAAATTAAAAGATCTTCTAAATTTTGAATTAAAGAAGATGGGGGAACAAATAGCGCAAATGCCCATTTGGTTAAGTCGTAAAATACAATTTCAAATTTAATTTTTTCCAACTAAATATACTTGATAATGTTATAATACAAGTTTACAAAGGCCCAATTTTTAACTCAGATTTGAATATCTGAACAAACGATAAGAAAAAAAATATAAAGATTTAGTGGTATTGAACCCTCAACATAAAAACCCTATATCTATAATATTATCTAATGTCTGACGCTCTAACCACTGAGCAATTTCAGTCACGAGAATCTCCATTGTTAAATGCTATATGCGACTACAACCACGAATTTACAGACTTGTATTATTTTTCTAAAACGTTCCATTGTTGCAATACAAAGTGACATTTTTAAGGTATAGTGGGTCATCTCTCCATGTTTTCGTTTTTTTGAAATCGGTTTGATTTCTTTAAACCTTATATAGACTCTGACAAAAATATTGAGCTCAGACCCACTCTATAAAAGAAAAAGCATTGAAGTTCTAAGAATGATACCATTTGGAGGTTTTGACACGCATGCGCCAGTTTAAATCAACCTATCCCAAATATTTAACATATTTAAGGGTTATAAATCGATGTTATGGTAAATATAGATTGTTTTGAATGATTTAGAAAGAAATTATGAGATTTGTTTATATTTTAATGTTATAAGATCTTAATTATCCTCATATGGGCAGTTTACACGCCTTATTCACCCATCTTCTTTAAGAAATATTAAAATCAGTCAGAAATACACTGTACATATTTCTATTAGTAATTTTATATTTAATCTACAACAGCGCTTCAAGTGTAGAATCATCATTAATTGTGTTCAGATTGAACTCTGTGTGTATACATTTATGCATGTATAATTTGGAACTTAATTAAAATCCTTAAAAAGTTCAATCGTTTTGTATTACAAATTTAATTAAGATAATATCACATATCAATTAAAGTATATTCTAAAATAATCAAAAACTGTTTAAATCTTGGTTGTATCATATTTTAGTTTTGCATTCGTTTATTTATTTTTTTTAAACAAACAATGTGCTACGCCCTTGTCTCTTATGCTTATGGAGCTTAGCATTTAGCTACTACAGTATGTGTACAGCTTTATATTATTGTGATTCATAACTGGGTTAACTTCAGACGACAAACATAAGTCGACTTTCCTTGTTAACAATCAAGAAATCACCTAAATATGGACGCAAAATCCTAACAAATAGTTCCACTCAATATAATTTATTTCATTAAATTAGATTGTGAAAAAAAAATATGCATTTATGTAAATGTGACAAATTCATAAAGCAGAATGATATTATGACTTGATAAAAGTCAACAAAGCTTGAAAAGAGCGGTTAAATCAACCAAAATATATCGATTTATATTTATATCTTTGTACAAGTCGACATGGTTTTGGCAATATAGATACATTTTGTAGAACAATGACATTTAGAGGTTTAACACAACTTCAAGAGGCTGTTAAATACGCTTCCATAATATAGATAATTTTCTAGTAATAATGAACTTTTTTTAGTAATAGTAAACAGTTTACGCTTTTTATAAACCGCTTCGCGTTTTATAAAGCGTAAACTGTCCCAATTAAACCATTTTATATCGTATAAAACAAATAAATATTGAATTTTAATTAAGATTCTTTAAGTAAAGTGTGTTGAAAGCTACGGCAGTTATTTAAGAAATAAACAACGTTATTTAGTGAACATGGCGTTATGAATAGCAATTGCTCTGTTGGCATATTCCATGATGCGCGCTAGCGCATCATGGAAAATATGCCAGCAGAGCAGTTGCTATTCATAACGCCATGTTCACTAAATAATCGTTGTTTATTACTTATATTTGCATTTTACCACTAGCAAATACCCTGTATTAGCCTAGACCTTGACTTTTAGCTATTACGTCAAAAATAAACATTCAGACTGTAATGTATCTTTTTAATTCACATAGATTTGTTAACAATCAATGATATGTTATAACAGTAATTCCTTTAAAATGTTATCAAAAACATGTTTTAATATTACATGTAAATACGTCAATTTTAATGGAGTTGGAGAAAAACACATGATGTATCGTATAGTGGTTTAAGGTCAAGATCTAGTAAATGAAAAATGCCTACAGGTTTATGAAATTCAAGATATGAATTCGTTTAATGATGCTTCATAACAATATCTTTGTTTCATATGGTGTACCGGGGCTTAAAGTTTTGGTAAACACAATGAAAAATCATGTTTTGAACTGTCATTTTCAATGAAATATGAAGGATAAAAGTAACAAATTTAGGAGTTCTGTCCATTTTTGACATATGAAATATATCTAGAATGCCTACAGTCTCTCCAAAAACGGCATTCAACAAGCCCTTGACATCCTCTTTAAAATGATGTCGAATTAATTATAGGTACCGGGATTACTTTTCCCGTGATTAACTATAGAATGTTAAAACATTGTTTTATTTTCTACATAATTCCTTTAAAGCCGTAAAATACGGGAAAAGATTCATCAAATCAATTATGACGTCATAATGGTTCTAGCAACAAAAAGGCAGTCTTGAATCATTTACTAGATCTTGACCTTAATCTATAACGTCATGGAAAAGTATATATATAACGTTACACCTTTATGACGTCATAGTATACTGACAGAGCAATTGCGATTATAGAGAAATAATTGCAACTCCTCCGTATGGGCTTACAGTGGGAAAGAACAATGGAAATGCAAATATAAAACTGTAACACACACATGGTGCTCAAAGGTTAAAACGACGAGTTCTACTATGACGTCACAAACGTCGAAATCCGTAAACTGCAACGTCTCAAGCAAAATTCAAAGTTCACGTTTGAGGCTGTTCCAGTGGCTCTTCTATTAATATAAACTTTCCCTTATATAGGATAAAATAGGAATTTTAAGGAATAAACCACATTTGCAGACAAGGCAAGAAGTAAAGAAATGTAAACATAAGCATTAAATCGTTATTTTTTTTAAAGATACAGCCCATAACTGCAGCGATGTGTGCATACAAATTTTCATAATGCGCTAACGCGCGTTACTCAATTTTTATGCACACACCTCTGCAGCTATGAGACTGTACATGTATCTTTCTAAAACAAAAAAAAAAAGACCTAGTGATTTCGATGCTTAAATATAAATTTTCAATTCATACTCTTATGTTCTGTTCTTTCTGGTATAATTATTTCTTAAATAAAATTTGCAATATTAATATTTTTTTCTCTCTCTCTCTTTCTCTCTCTCTCTCTCTCTCTCTCTCTCTCTCTCTCTCTCTCTCTCTCTCTCTCTCTCTCTCTCTCTCTCTCTCATAGATCGACTTACCATTTTTGAGGTTGTAACCAAAACCAAGAACTGCGAGATTGTAAAAGTTTCAATGCAATAGTTGGAAGGTAGTTTTGAAATGCTGGAAAAATCCTCCCTGTATTAAGATACGGGTATAGAGTTTTTATATGGTTCTAAGATTGAATTTGATTGGTCCGCATCAATAGGATATCATCTCTCCCCTAGAGACTTGTTCCCGCCAAACTGAAGGACATGTGTATCCTTGGTACGTTATATGTCATATTAGAGGTCACCAATCAGGCAATTTATGCAATAGTCATTGTGCAACCATAGTTTCTTCATCTTATAACAACAACGTGACTATGAATTTTATTACATATTTAACAACCAGAATAACCTAAGAGAAAGAAGTGCATTACAAGTATAGCATATCACTAATATTTATTATCATCCTTTTTGCAAATGTCTTAGGTTTTCCTAGTAATTATCCCCCTCGTATTCCAGTAATATGGTGGGTTTTTTTTTTCAAATTAGTTTTTTCGAATGGAATGACAAATTTTAAAAATGCTTATTCGTCTTATTTCCAATTTCATTAGCTTAAAGATTTTTCTCTTCAAATGTCAGGATTTGTCCTTAAAGTCTATGAGAAAACGTGTTAAAATTTACAGAAAGCCAGCACTACACTGCAATAGCTATCGTTATACGACCAAGTTATATTAGAACAGTACATGGTATTGTATTACAGCATAAAAATCACATTACAATGACTTTAACCCCTCCAATCTTCAGTAACATTCCGCATAACGTTATTCAAACTGGAATACTGACCTTGTTTTAAATATTCATGTCCTAACAAATCAATGGACAACAAACCTAGGTAACTAAAGGTGTATTATGGTGTGATGTTTTCCTTATTTCAGATGTGGTTCATTTTCCTAGTAATTATCACAACTCTATTCTAGTGACATTGTGTTTTCTTTTAAATAATTTTTCAATTGTTTATTTTTCAAACGATCGTATAATCTTTTCATTAGAATTCGATACATATTGTATTCAGTTTGAAAAGTAAGCCTAATTCTTTTGCATGTGACGTCAAAACCGATGGCCGTCAAATATAGGTATTGTCACATACTTTATATCCAGTCTTCGTATTCATTTATTTAAAATTGACTAAAAACTTTACAATTTTTTCTTCTTCAAATGTCATGTTTTTTTTTTCTTTTATATAGGTAAACGTGTTAAAATTTGAAGAAAGAAATCCAACACTTATTAGGTGTAGAGATCCACCTTAAACAGTACGAAATATATATTGTATTACAGCATCAAAATCACATTATTAGGGCTTTAACCCCTCCAATCTCCAGTAGCATTCCGCTTAAACTTATTTAAACTGGGATCTTGAGCTTGTTTTAAATATTTATGTCCTGACAAAACAATAGACAATAAACCCTTGTAATTAACGACTATTATAGTACGGTCCTGTAGATCAAGTAATTCATTCCTAAAGAACCATTGTATGGATCGTGGGGTGTCCACGTATGTACATCCAGTAAAGCAATGTGTTATACATTGAATAATTATTCGGAAAAAGGCACGGTCATAGGTAGAGGTTAAAATATACGAGTCTCTTTTTTTTCCAAGGTTAAAAAATCATTGAGAGGAATTAATTAAAAGAGTTGGGTTTTCCCTATATGTTACTTGTTTGGACAACTATATACATTGGAGAATGTTTATTTATAGTAATACACAACACAAACTCTTTACTTTTACTCTGGCATAGTTGGTAGGACACGGTGCTTATAAGGCATTCGAAAATTCCATTGATTTTTGGTTTGATGGTTTTTTCGTTAAATATATGCTATTTTCATTTTCCTTGTGTTATTGGATAACTGGTTTTCTTTATTCTTTATGTTGTTTGTTAAAGTATATTTTGCGATATTGACTTCCGGGAAAAAAAACCCAAGGTGAATGATAATTAAAAATGCAAATTCTTCTTTAATTTCGTTTGCCTTTTGTTTGTTCAGAAAAATTAACTTTATTACTGTTAATGTACATCAGTACGTTAGATAAAAGAAACAGCCAAATCGTCTTCCATTGGAACTTCCGAGTCTGTTATCATCGTGATTATTTCGTACAGTCCGTGATTCTTCTTAGGTTAATAAAAGTTTCGACCAACGATAACCGGGGCGTATAGAATTCAATCCTGTTAGTTTCTACAGCACCGTAAGAAATAAAGAGAATCTTACCTTGTGAATTGACCAAATTCATGGAATATACATGAATTATTCAATCTTCGACCAGCCTTAACAAGTTAATCAATTTTTTAAAGACTTATCCGTAGTAATTGACCAATTTTAAGTAAGCTGTTTATATAGCAATGATAAACGACGAAAATACAATAGAATACAAATCTTTAGTAAAACAGTCAACGGTTTTATTGCAGAATGACACGGAGATCTATTTTTACCAACACACATACTAGATACCAGTAAACTATAAAGATATAAAATTTAAATGTAATGCATATAAGTTTAAAAAAAACTTCGTTCCCCTTCTTTTAGATCAAATTCACGACTGATGTCAGATGAGCATTGACCAGATTTGAGCATCGTTGATTCTGACTGAGTACATACAATTTTCTTTCTTCCAAAATAATCGAAAAAACGTTACATATTAAATTCTATAAGATGCAATAAATCGGGTTACTAATATCATACCCAATTACACAAGATGTAAAAAAAAAACCTCTAAAAAATAAATACAAAACAACAGCAACAAAGACAGAAAAACAATCTATCATTAGCACAGCGCAACAATGAAATTAGAAAAAAAAACATGACGATACATGGATTAGACAATGATAAACAGAGCTGCCAGAGGGAAGATTGCCAGGGAAATTCCAAGAGGGAGGCGCGGTGTGTTGCTGGTGTATAAGTGGACGCTCCTCCCGTTGAGAGCCAGTGGGGGCCGGTAGTTGTTGACCATTTGTTTGGTGGTGGTAGTATCTTCATACAGCGTACGGAAAGTTGCAAGCTATACCAATAAAACAAATGTCAAAAGGTACTTTTTTTGCTGGATACATTACATTAAAAGAATACCGTATTCCCAAAAGTTCAGAGATTTTTAAAGAAAACAATGAACGTCAATAATTCGTTCCAATTTAAACTTACATTACATGTCACTTATAAAGCATTACTAATGACAGACCTGGCTTTCAGACATGCTCAAAGGTTCAGCAAACACTGTCCACGTGACGCTTTCGTCACAGGTGGGCGTGGTTAAGCTGCCTTGGTAACGGTAAAACTTCCCCATGTTGACAGTCATGAAATCCTTCAACTTGAACCCGGTGATTGAATGGGTAGCGTCTGAAATAATTGTACTCATTTTGAAATATGTGTGTTTAATAATAATGATAAAATAATGAACATGATGGTGATGATAATAAATCAAAGTACATAAGCATTGTTTGGTGTTTTTTTTTTTTTTTGCTTTATATTTTCTCAGAATTGGTTCCCACCTTTGTTTACGACATTCGAAAGAGCGCTAACAATTGGAGCGAAGTTGGCGTTGTCCGAACTGCCGACCTGCAAAACAATATCCGCTAATTAAACTTGTAAAGACCTTGGCATGAATAATTTAATTTCAATGTCAGAGCAAAAAAACCACAAATGGCCGTTCTGAATTAGGAAGGATTTATGTTATTACCGTAAAAAGAAAAGAAAATCAATATAGACAGATTTTTATTCAGCAAGTATTTTAGAAAGCGCAAGTTCAATTTAATATTAAAGATAAAAGTATACTTTAAGGCAAACAACTTCTAACACGCCATTTTCATAATTTCCGATTGCCAGTTCAGTGTTCACTCACTTTCTCTTGATCAACAATAATGGAGAGGAAGTTTAAGTAGAGCTCGTGACAGCAACGTCAAAGTACTCGCCCTTGGTGAAAATATGAGTTAAATGACAGGATGGCTTATTACATGAACTATGCAATGACAGCACAGTCATGGCTTTTAGGCATCAACTTGCACTTTATTACTTTCACTTTTATCGTATTCACACGTCCTTTAAGATAAGACATAATAAGGTATACTATGTGATCAAAATAGATTAATGGTTTATTTTATAATCTGACTTGAACAATATTTGCCTTACCGAGGAAGTGTTAGATTAAACTAGAACTACTTCTATAGTGTCGAGCTATAAAACTGATTCATTCAATGTTCATAGTAAATGTACAATTACATGACGTTTACAGGATGAATTACTGGTGGGAGTTTTATTCCTAATCTATCTTGATTTTATTACTTTGACTTTAATGGAAGAAAAATAATTAATTCAGGGACACAGCGGGTGGTTTTTAAAAGGTTCAACAAGGTTCATATTGAAAAATTCTGAACAAGACAAAAGTATATATATTAAACGATATGGGTATCAAAAGGTCATGGCATTTGCAGAAGTTTTATTTCATAGTGATTTTATAACTTTTATTTCAGAGGCCGATTAAAAATAATGGATTCGGGGACACACTGGGGTAGCTAATAAGATAAGGTTCAGCAAGATACACTTTGGGAACTCCTAGCTGAACATTTAGTAAACGATATAGGTCATCAAAAGGTAATGACATTTCCATTCCCTTCTTAATCAAAGATTTTTGTTGATAAAATGTATTAAACTGAAGTTGATAGTTTGGCTAATCAATGTACAGTAAAATACATGCAGTAGTTTGTATTTCACTTCAGAAAACATTTATGGGCGGCGAAAAGGGTAAAAAAAAAACCGAACAACTTATTTTTAAAGAGGTTCCCTCCTCTCTTTTTAGGTAACTTTTTTATGTCTCCTCTTATCTAAACATTTTCCATCATATATTGATTCTATTTGTATATTTATAATTAACAATGCCAAATAAACCATATTGAATAAAATTGTTAAAAAAATTATGTATTTACAGAGTTTAGTAAGGTACTATATTTCAGATCTTGTACATAACCAAAAATAAGTTGAACAGAACCTAAATACCTTGACCAACAACGAACTGCATGGTCAGACATTACCGACTACATTAGCAAGGTGTCTGAAATCTTGCATAAATGTGCAAACGAATGTATTCAATCATCATCTTTTAATCCTTTCACCCGACCTGGTGGTCCAAAACCGTAAAGGAATTACACAAAATCGAAACTCCAAACGATGATCATGGATGATGGAAGGCAGACCACGTGATATGATGTTCGCATCGTATCGGGAATACAAAAGAGCGAAGAGAAATTTTCGGAGGGCCCTTGACGAACAACACATGTGCGACGTCTATAGAGACATCGACGAAGCTGCGGAAATGGATATAAGACTCTTCTGGAAGTTAACAAAACGCAGGAAATGTAGAGCTTCTCAAATATACCCCGAGATCCAGGATGAAAATGGAACAACCCACACGAATCCAGAGGGAGTAACAGAAACGTTCGCCCAATGTTGTGAGAAAATATACAACCCTCTACAAGATGACAACTTTCACCACGACTTCAAATCTGAAACAGAGCTCGAAATTCGTCGTTAAACCGAAATATGTGAGAGTGATATCCAAGGCTTACCTGGAGGAAGTATCACAACAAAGGAACTCAACACTATAACCAACACTCTAAAGCGTCGCAAAGCTCTCGGCCATGACTCTGTTACAAACGAGCATATTATACACGGAGGGAAGTCACTAGTAACCTGCTTCGTGAAAATGTACAATTCAATAGTGTCCTATGGTAAAATTCCTTTTCAGTGGAAACAAGGATTGATAGTTCCACTATACAAAGGTGGATCAAAACCTAAAAACAAATGTGACAGTTATAGACCAGTTGCCTTACTGCCTAGTCTATTTAAAATGTTTGAAAAAATTATCATGTCCCGCATATCTGAATTTCTTATATCAAATAATCACTTCCCCAGTGCGCAACAGCAAGGCTTTTAAAAATCTTAAAGCTGCCGTACTGCCTTATTTAACTTGCAAGAAACAATTTACCGCAATGTGGAGCAAGACAGCAATGTATATGTTAGTTTTTTAGATTGCAGCAAAGCTTTTGATACAGTCTTGAGGCAAGGCCTCGTGTTTAAATTATATAATATTGTTGCTACTGGCAAAACATGAATGTTTATTAACAATTGTCAAGAAAACACTGCAAGTTCTATTGTTGTTAACTAAGTTCAGTCCTAATGGTTTCCTGTTAATCAAGGCGTCCGACAAGGAGGTGTATTATCCTCATTTTTGTATCTTGTATTTATACAGTATGTAGATGATTTTTTTAATGAACTAGAAGTTTGTTGTAAAAATACTGGCCGTGTTGAATGTTCAAAGTAGCTGTCCGCCTTAGCAGACGACATACCACGTATAAGTCTATCTTCAATAGGTCTTTAGTCACTTTTAATTAAACAATGCATATATATATTCAAAAAAATGGCGTTTTAGATTTAACGCAGCTAAATCAAGTGTGTTAATATTCTGTCCAAAAAATGTAAACTTAATAGAGGCATACACATGTTCTTAGGTCAGTGTTTGATTCCTGTTCAGGAGAATTACAATCAATTAGGTGTTATTATTGATCACAAATATAGACGATCTACATGGATTACAGAAGCATGCAACTAGGGCAGTAAATCGTACCATGCACTTTCCAATCTAGGCTCACAGTTTCTCAATCCAAAGACATTATTGCACTTATACAAAACTGTTGTGCTACATTCCGCTTTATTTGGATGTGAACTCAGGAACTGCTTATCCTCTTCTGATCTCCAGAATCTCAATACCCCCTGTATCCTCTTTATTGTTTGCACTACACCATTTTTGTGAGCTTTTGGCAATTTATTTTTCATGATCCTCTTAGGAGGGAAATAAAGAATGAATGAAAGAATCACATTATTCTTAAAATTATATTAATCTTTTAATTATCCAATAAAACCGCATTCAAAACTAGTAGATATTTTAAAACTATTTCAGTTATACTGTACATCGAGTGATTAAATGCCGACTAACTGCTTTACTACTCTTGCAACGCTAGTTTGTGTGTAAACAAAATGATTGAGGACACGTAGCATCGGGGTGGGGGTATCCCTTCAATATTTTTACCACAAAAATATTTTTGTTAAACTTACATAATTATATAAAGCCGAATAATCAAGGTGTTACCCCCCTCTACTTGTTTGGGAGCATGTAATAAATGAAATTCTTTTTGCTTGTTAAGGTTTTTAGGATGAGTCTGCCCCCCAACCTCAACTCCCACTTTTAAAAATGATGAACTATGTGATTGTATGTTGTAATTATTTATGTAAACAATGATACAAGCAAACATGATGCAACTGTTTTTTGAGTAAGTATTTTTATTGCATAAAAACAATTCTCAAAACTATTTCGATTCTTGTTACGATATCTCCAAGGTACGCTTTCTATCGGAGAAAAGGCATCCTAATTTGTTGGTACGCTTTCCAGGAGGTACAACTTCTCCTGATACCTCTTTGCACGCCATCGTTTTCATCGGTGTCGGTGAATTTTGCAAAAAAAGACTAAGGTTACTTTTGTTCAAAGCTGGTCTGTTTCGTATTTTAGCATGTTTTTTTTTTAATTTGTTGTTCGTTTTGCAGTAACGTCCTTTTTACCCTTTCCGCTGCCTACAAACATTACTTTCACTGAGAATAACGAACTCAACTAACTATTCTTTTAAAAATTAGTTGTTCGGTTTGCAGTAACGTCCTTTTTACCATTTCCGCTTCATACAAAAATTACTTTCACTGAGAATAACATACTAAACTAACTAGTTGTGCTAGTAGTTTCTGTCGTCTGCACTTATGGTGTAGTTATTTAGAATTAGGCAAGATCTTATGGACATGGAATTGCACCACGTGGATAGGAACCGGATGCACACGCTGCACGGGGAAGAGGAAGTGCGAGCCGACTTACCTGGAAGAAGAAACCAAGAACTGCCAGACCATCAGAGTTCGGCAAAGCTGTAGCCAGGTCCGCGTACTTTGTATTGTATGTCACAATGTGGAGCTAAAGAAATATACCGATACTATTATTGTTTTCTGTTGATTTCCATCTAAATCTGAACTTTTCATAAAATATGAAATCTTTAATTCTTGTAACAAAATTATTTTTCAATATAGAATTCGATATTGGATTGAACGATGCGCTTTGTGTGACGCGGGCCCGTCACTCGCCTCCATGGGGTATTGATTGCCGTTGAGGGTGTGTTCCGAACCCTTGGTGGAGTCGCTGCCCCAGTGGAAGTGTAACTGGGCGGCCTGAAATGTCCCGGTTAGTCCTCCACCCGTCACATTGATCGTCTGGGTGATCGGGACCACAACTAAAACAGCAACAAAACATGAAGGATGTAGCAATCAGTTGGGTAATCGGGACCTTAACTAAAAACAGCAACAAAACATGAAGGATGTAGCAATCAGTTGGGTGATCGGGACCTTAACTAAAAACAGCAACAAAACATGAAGGATGTAGCAATCGGTTGTCGAGCAATGATAGCCCTAGCTTTCACTGGCCTGACACAGTGTATCCGTTTGATGCAGTATGACCATTAATTTTATAAACCTTTCAAAATTTCTAGCAGGCAATCCAATTATAAAAGAGGGACCACATATTTCTTATTTCCGAAACACTACTATGTGTAAATCCTACGTTATTTCAATAATATTTTGTAACTTAATAAAATTTCTGGACATAAAAAATTAATTTTCAATTGGATTAACCACCACCCCTACCCCTTAGAAATTAAAGTGAGAACATAAGGATTGAAAAGTCAATAAATCTAGAAACAAGTCTTAATTCATATATATGACCAAAGGATCTTGACCTTTAACATTTGGCATCACAACCAATTGTTTGTATCAAGTTTATTGCGAAAGTCGGAAAAAGAATGATTTCCTGAAAACCTTTTACTGAATATACTGTATGTGCATCTATCTTGAACTTTAACTGTTGTCCTTAAATTAATGGATGTTATTTTAACTATTTGGAGTAATTATAATATATAGACTTTTGAGATTTTTAGAAAATCATTTTGACTTTTGACTTTAGAACTCAAAATCAGTTGAGGTCTTTTTGGGACCAAAATATTGAAGAAATAAATTTTATTGTTTTTATTATTATCATAAATAAAGGCTTTTAAAAGATAATCACACGGAGAGTACACACAGAATGTTGTAGTTGACCTTGACCTTTGTCTGCCTGACATTAAAACCATAAACCATTTATGTCTTTTTAAAAGTTACTTGTAAACTCGTCAAAAAGCTTTTTTACGGTTCGGAAACGAACGTATTCCACATAAACACAAACACACAGAAAAAAAGCAGACGGATTGTCCAGCAGATAAAGGGGGAGGTACTTCTCCGTTAGGTCAATAATATTCTCTCTCTCTCTCTCTGTCTCTCTCTCTCTCTCTCTCTCACACGTCCTACTTATGGTTTTTTTCTAAATGAAAAAAATTAATCGATACCTTATTGATTTGCCCTTGTGATACGTCACTTTGTCTGAACCTTTTAAACTTGAGAAGTTTTAAAGATAAATTAAATTTTTAATCCTCTGAAAAGTGAATTAAAAAGCTTTACCTTCTTGTACGAGAACAACCTAGATTTTGCAGATGACTTCACAATATTAACTATTGAAAATCCCTTCGTTTTCTTATTGTAAATGTGTTTTACATACATACTATTGTGCATGATGAGATCTGTTACACAGTATAATTCACAACTGCATGTAAAAGACTTCTTAAAGTCATTTACCTGTACAAATGAATCATATGACCATAAAAAAACTATTTCATATAGAATATACTTCTCATATATGTATTTTTAAGTATACTTGTATACTAGTTTATGTCAATATAATTCATAACTACAATTCGGGACCAGTGAATTGCTAGTTTTACTATCATTGCCGTAAAGACGAAACGACACTGACAGTTGTGACGACTCTGCAAGATTTTTGAAATAAAGGACTATTAAAAAAAATCAAAATTGTTCAATACAACCATGAAACTGGTTTCGAACCTATGACGTTTTAACCAATTGCACTATGTTGTCAGACAACGAAAAATAAAAAGTTACACATGTAGTTAAACTTTTTGATTGTTTTGAGGTAATTTTACAAGCCTCCTTGAATTGAAAGAAAATATGAATTACAGACTACTTATTAACGATGTTAAACCATAGTTTTAAAGAAATTCCAACATAATTAATTTCAATATTGAATATATGTTACCTTTACAAAAACTATGATGGTAAAGGGAATTAATCTGGTTACTAGGAATAAGAGGGGGCTACTGATGATCTCAAAAACTTATTGATTTGACCCTTCGTCCTCAAAAGTGTGTAAAGAAGAAAGCTTTAATTACTGATTTCACAGTTTTTCGCCGTTTGGCTGCAAAATGACAACATATTTAAATTTCATAGACGTCTATACTTCCATTGACATTCTTTAAGGTCAGACGACACGTTCCTCGAGCATCTTTTTTGTATCTCCTCGTTACAAAGAGTTCCAGTAAAATTATTATTATTTAAAATCGTCCTTAATTTGATTGAAATTTTATAAATATATATATATATATATGCCTAGATGGCCAAGTGGTTAGAGCGGTGGCCGATCACTTCTAGAAGCGCAGGATTCATAGATCGTGAGTTCAAGCCCCGGCCCCGCCTCCAATATAGTGAATTTTCCTGTGCTGTATGTTTTTCATATCAGCAATTCAAGTGTTTTTTCAAAAAGATTATATGGGAGATTGCATATTCTAGTATTTAGCTGGTAACGTATCCTAATTTTTTGCAAGAAAGCTTGTCAAAGTAGTAGTAAATCAATTACAAATTCCTGAAAAAAGTTATATAAAATTGAGGAACGTGTCGTCTGACCTTAAAATTGAAATGCCATAGTGAGTACATTTTACTTTTTTAAAAGTAATTAAGATTTTTCTAAAAAAAAAAAAAAATCCCCCCACAAATTATGAGGTGTTTTTAAATAAAATATTCTTCTCTTATTGTTCAACCATAGGTTTGTAACTGATTTTTTATAGATAGATATATATTCTATGAAACAATATGGAGGCTATTAGAATTCTAAAAAAGAATGACTTGAATACCTGGAGACTCGTTTTTTTTCCTAAACATAATGCACAATAAAATCTTATAGAACAATTAATAGGATTTCAGTTGCATATATTGTTTATAATTTATTTTCCTTCTACGGAGCGCAGATAATAATTTTTTTCCGCAGTAAATTAAACAAAAATTGTACGTTTGTAACGTCAACCGTGAAACGTTTTTGACGCGTCAAATTCTTGACAAACCGGATCCTCTTTATGACATTTCCGTTTCGATTTCTATTTCAGCATTTTCAAAAATCGAAAAAAAATAAAATAAATCCTATTTACCTGTATGTCCGTTATTCGTCATGGTTTCCGTTAACGTAACGTCATCCCCTGTGATAGAAAAGGCTTGATAGGTCGCTGACGTCATGGTTGACTCCGCCAGAGCAATGGGGGACTGACTTGTCCCCCCGCACTTACTGTCAACAGACGTCCAGGTAGATGTATCTGTGTAATCCCAAGAAGCACCTAAACAAAATACCGATATAAGGCAAGGGAAGATGAAATATACCCGACCCATGTTAACCGTTGACGCGGTAGTGTAAAATAGATACCGAGAGGGAAAATTGACTGCTTTTTATAGAGCTTTGATATCCGATGTTTTACGTTGCGCTTCACGAGTGATAGAACATATGGATTAAAGCTTTTTCTTAATAAAGTATATAGTCCGCTCGTACGTGCCAAATAGTTTAAACAATATTTATTTACAAGTATGCATTGATGAATTAACAAAACAGTCAAAAGGTTAAACTAGAGTTTAAAATTTCTCTTGCATGATTATAATAATGATTGTATATACATATTGAAAGTCCTTGACCAAAATAATCCTGCAAGTAAGATTTAGATCTATACTTAGAAAAATTTTTTTTTACATTGACGCGTACTATATACATTACGTTTTCCTGCGATTAAATAAAATATGTACATATTTCTTTTAATCGCACGAAAGGTAATGTATATAGAAAATGATGATAATTTAAGAATGTGTTTATATGTATTCACTATTGAACTAAAATTTAAATAATCTGCTGGCTGAGTTTTTAACAAAGCTAATCTTGCTCAACATTACTATGCGAAGTCCGCTTTATATCTTGAATTATAAACATTTTCTTGTGATCAAAGGATTTCAAAACAATGTACATGTACGCTTCAATGAAGAACGTTTGGTTTTTTCTCTTTTATGAAATAACCGGGTATGCCGTTTTCAAAATTACAGGTTGGTAAAAGCAAAAAAGTCATTTAAAAATATGAATCGGTGAACGCAATAGGTAAACGAAAATATGTACGGATATTTGTTAACCTTTTTTAAAATCTAAACTAGGCGTTTATCTAGACTATAGAAACATGCAATGTATAAAGTACAACTCTAACGGTTTTTAGTTAGATTTATCCATGAAGCTCACAAGAATTAAGACAGTAGAAATCAGATTGATATATGATAACATCAAAATACTGAATATATAGTCATTTCGTAAATGTATTTATGAAATCAAATGATGGTTGCCGTGTTCGATAGAAATTCGCGTACAAAGTTTGTGTATGTGGCCAACATACAGAACATATCCGCTATGTAAATATAGTCGTCTACGTAATGTGAATAGCAATTTATGGAGGATTTTTTTTTGTGGGTTTTTTTTTCATTTGTTTTGTTTTTTGTTTTTTGCATTGCTTGCTACCTTCATAAACCGTATTAGATAGATGATTCGTACCTCATGTATTACAATCGCAAATTTCTTTGCCCTTCCAGTGAGTGAAAAACAACTTCAAATATTTTACAATATTGTACGTAGACCTCTACACAGTATAGGAATGGAAGTGTACAAATTTGGGTAGCACTGTTTATCGAAGCGAGTAAACAAATCGAACACGTAGCTCTGTGTCAGCATATATTTGATATAATGAATTGATCAATCTTTGTAAAAAGATTCTCAGACTGATAAAAGTAATGAAGTTGTATGTATTCTTTGATTCTTTTTGCACAATAATTTTCAAGTGAACATTTTGATGCTCATTATTCATGGTCACATTTCAAGATTGAAATGATTATAATGTACAAAATACAACCATTACAACTGAATTGGGGACAAGTTTGGTGTCTAAGGGTAACGTAACTCAACAAAATGACATAACCATTTCATGAATGGACATTTTTCAAATAATTTCAAATCATTTAACAATGTTAAAAAAATATATTCTTTATATTTTTTTTCAAAAGCAGTTGAAAAATAAACCAACACTAGATCAAGACCGCAAATAAATTTCAAAATCAAAGTACTGAAGAACTGATGGGAGTTGATTTTATTGATTATTGTTCATTTTTAAATAAAGGATATGTAATTTCGCATTGCAAGTAGTTTCTTAGTGCTATATTTAAAGAATTACACACATTTATTTTCTTATATGAGTAATCGGGCTATTCCGAGCTATAGACGGAAAACCCATTATGAATCATGTTATGTAATATTTAAAGATAGAATTAATGCCATCAAATTCTACGATCAGTAATCAGCAATCGAAATATTTCTGGAAAATTGTACCCAGGCATTATTGAACTCTGGCGTAGGAATTAATACAAAAAATATCTGAATTGTTTATACCATTTAAAGTCTGACTATTATCAAGGTATTTATTAATAAGTGTCTTTGAAAAACAATGCTTCTGAATGCATTCAGAAATTATGAATTATTTTCTCAAGTTCTTAAACGTAATAAGTCTTGTCAGCGGCGGTGATTTGTGCTTAGGTCCAAACACTGTTTCACTTCCGGTTTGCCAGAGTAACTCAATTGGAGAGTTGATTAAAATCAACCCCCAAAAAATCAAAAAAATGGGAATGGGATTAGGAGTTAAAAGCATCTTTAATTTAGGTGTCTTTACCGCCAGAGGACTGTTGATAGCCCAACAGGATCAATTTTCACAATATTTAGACTCGTACATAGGATTTTTATATTTTTTAAGTTCTTACCCATGTCTTATCACCCTATTTCAGAAATTAATCATACATGAAACATTCATGTTGATTCCCAAACCTCATGAATCTAATGTTGTTAATGTGAGTGAAATGACTTATTATAAGCACATTATTTGTAACTTGATCAGTTCGGAACACCTTCTGCCACCCAACTATTAATATATTGTGAATAAATAATAAAAAGATGTTTCAACGCCAACTCATTTTCAAAATTCTACGACAAGCAAGTATTTAGATATTGAGATTCTTTGACACGTGGAAATCCAAAATTAAAGCATACGTAATGTTAGTTAAAAAAAATAATTACGGATTAAAAGGTCAATAGTGATAAGTTATACATTTTACGATCAATAAAGTCTATATTTCAGAAACAGGGTAATACAGTGATAAGATTGTGTTAGTCAGTTTAAAATGTTTATTATTAGTATAAATTCGGCAGTTATCAAATTCAACAAAATGGATTTAACAACCGTTTACATTTAAAATGCATTATATTGATCTGTATCAATAGGGATCTTTTTAAAAAAAATTCTATCAAACTGAATGACAAGTACCTAGCTTGATTCTAAAATACATCGAACAATCAAACAGAGAACCACGTTATTCCAGGCTATATATACTTATGACCGTCATTAACATGAAAATCTGAATAATTCGGCATCTCAAAATGCATTAATGCATATATCAATCTCAAAAGTGAACTTCAAAAGTATTCCAAAATTAAAATACAAAGGTCGTTTTTCGGTCCATAAACTGAAAACATCATTGCATTGATGAACATGACACGGCCGTAACGCACCCCTTTTGCAGTTGAGGCAAAAAGTGCATGTCTTGCACTTGAGACTATAATTATCGTTTCGAACAAGAACTTAAGGAGAGTATTAATAAAGAATTCTAGAACAACATCAAGGACAAACATAAAGTAAAAAAAAAATTCAAACAATGAAATGCTTTCTTTATGTGTTTTATGCGGGTGTAAAGGTATTCAACACATTGCAGAAGAAACACTTTTTTCTGCAACGCTAGGTAGCTAACTACATAGACCACATAAAAAATCGTTATATACTAGTATTTATATATATATGTACGTATCAGTGCAGTACTTTCGTTAGAATAGGAATGGAAAGACTTTTGATTAGTTCTTGGACGCGAGGTACTATTGTCTTTTTTCTTTGGGGGTTTTTTTCCAGGGTTTTCCTGTCTTTCTCATAAATAACCTTTTGCACTGTGTGGGCTTTGTAGCCTCGAACATAGAAATGGAATTTTAAGGTGGCTCTATACACCCACAGTTTATTCCAATTTTCCATAGAAGACCACGAAACATATACTTATCAAATATTAAAATGATGATAGGGATACTATAGGTATTTTTAAAGAATTTTTAAATGTTTTTTCGTGTTTTTGTAAAATATTTTTTAAAAAGATAGGTATTAACAAATTGAGAGAAATTTTTTTGTCATATGATGGATATTTCCTTCGGACACATAAACAAATATATAATACTTCTTAACAATCAGAAATGTTATTATTGCAATTTTTTTTAGTATTTCCCCAAAACATAATTTTTCATATTTTCTTACTCTGTTGACAAATCATCTGAAAAAGTTGCTTGATGTTATAAGAAAATGAATTTTAATAACAGTGACACAAAAAATGAATGAAAATCATTGCAAATAAACACAAAAAATATTTTAAATTTTATTTGGTATGAAAGTTCCTAAGGTAAGGGTTATCGTTCCTAAGTCCCAAGGCCCAAACACCTTGGGGACTTTTCATTTCTGAGATGAAGAAAATTTCCTAAATATAATGTTGGAATGATAAATACATACATATTTCAATATAGGCTTGTATAAGTGAATATATCCGCTTTAATGCAAAACTAAGTCAATGAGTGTAATAATGTAATAATGTGTCGAGTATTCCATAATATTCAAAAAGCTTCCTTAATACACTTGAAACAGAATTATTTATACATAATTTCATCGTTTTTGAAACGTTATTTTAATGGCTTTTGGTTTATATTGGGTTGAACATATTTGAGATATTCTTCAGTATTGCATATTAAACTTCCATAATAACTTTATCAACAAGAGATCTAAGCGTGAAAAATACTTTGTCTACGTCTATTTTTTTTTCAGGATCGTTGACAGTAACGTTTAATGAATAATGAAGATAGTTGATATTAGGAAGACTATTGAAAAAACTACGACCGGTACATTGAAAATACCGTTACAGTTATTGTTTCATTTTTTGTATTTGTCAAAATGTTTTCATTAGAAATAACGGCAATATTAATTGAATGGGTTCTTTAGTGTAAATGACTTTGTATAAATGAATTTGATCTCAATTTATTCATGCGAAAGTTTTCGTTCCTACGTCTGAAGAGGAAAAAAATATCCAAAGAAACCTCTGGGCCGCAAAGTCTGATGTTTGAGATCAAGCACTGTTCCATCCTCTGAATGCCTACATAAACTAAGTACAAAATACCCCCCCCCCCAAAAAAAATCTTTATTATTTGTAATTATTTTATTAATATACTGTATTAAGTGTTATTTTCGCCCCGTATTATTTTTACCCTTCTACACACTTGGATAAAATGACTGGTCTGGTTCAGAAAACAGGAGGAACGGCATTCAGCATTGAATGTCAGTCAAAAGCTTTCAGACTACCGCCATTAAAGATAAATGGTAAAACATTCTTAATTTCTTAAAACTCTTAATTACTTCATACATAAACTTTAAATTGTTTATTTGCTTTGGTGGTTTTTTTTTTTCAATATTACATAATGTATATCATTCATTTTAAAAAAATCTTGATTGCAGAGAAAAAGCAAAAGCGTCTGGAGGAAAAGCGAGAATGGACCAAGGCTCGCAGAGACAAGACTACTGAGGTAAAGAAATCGCAGGAAACCTCAAAGAATGCTTCTTTACACAAGCAGTTTCAAAGGGACTGATGAGATTGATAAGCTTCAATCTTTCTACGAAAATTAGACAAATCAACTCAATTTTATTAAAATGGATTCGGTAAACATATTTATTCCTAACGTTAATTGAAAATGTTTTAAATGATTGGAAACAGAAGAAGAAATCCACAACTTCTTCCTTCTCCTTTACCGTTGACTTGGACTTCCAGTTGACAGTAAAGGAAGAAAGTGAAAAACGCAAAGTGAAGGAACAAAATTGAATTGTATACTGGCACTGTACCAGTTATCGGCTAAACTTTAGTGTTTTCTTTTCCTATTTTCTTATTTCTTGATATTTTTGGATAAAACTTGCCATACTTTAAATAATGAACTCCTTATTCATCAATCTGTTATTTTATATCATTTTTTAGAACCGCAAACATCTTGTTTTGTGATTTTTATCAGGCCCCGAATTTGCCGAGTTTTTACGACCTACTGTACCAGTTATCGGCTTCGTGATAATAACATAGTAAAATCCCTGTACATGTTGATTTTATACTCTGCTAAATGAATTTTGAATTATGTCCCTTGTGGGGTCAGACTAAAGTAGTCGGGGTTGTGATACAGTATAAACAAAACTCAATTAATTATTCTTTTATTATCATACGGTAATTCACCAAATCGTACACGTATTCAATACATAATTGTGCAATCAGGCGTTCAGCTGTGCTACGAATCTCTCGGAATTCGCGGAAATGAGTGCTTTCCTCTTGTTTATACATGTTATATGTATTGATATTATATATCAAATCAAAGAAGGGATATAATAACCTATCACAAAGAGGTAATATTCTATTTCTAACTTATTACGTCATTTCCCCCACTGCTGAAAGTGCAGATATGTAAAATCAGCGGTTAACAATGATCGTTTAAGCTCATGTTAAAAACATATTCAAGAAAGTTTTCAAGCAAACCTACTTTTCTTTATTCGAGAAAGACGACTGAGTTAAAAAATCTTGGATTGTCCCGTGCTATAAACCCGAAACCTCAGTTTAGCCGATAACTGGTCTTAGCCGATAACTGGTACAGTACCAGTATGGTTCTTTCAAAACTTTTCATAACAGAAGAACAATTGTTCTATAAAAGTTTTTATATAAATTAAAATTCTGGTAGTTTGTTTCATTTTATTTGCTTCTATGTACCGATAGCTTGTCAACAATAAAAAGATAATAATATCTTGCACAAAAATGTGTTGTATTATTTTGATCTTCACAATCTCTCTCTCTCTCTCTCTCTCTCTCTCTCTCTCTCTCTCTCTCTCTCTCTCTTTTATAATTACTTTTAAATGCAATGACTGCTACATTATCTTCCGATTAGTTTATGAAATCAGAAAATTTTAAGCCTACTCAAACTTGATAATTACTGGTATCATATTGTATCATTGGAAAATCCAATTCACCATCAAAATCTTAATTCTTCCTTTGAAATGTGCTTTGTCAATATTTATACATCGTTAAAGAATCCAAGAAATAATCTAATCGAGCCATTTAATATTATGGATCGCTTTTCATTCTGGAAGGTCCATTCATGCTAGGCTGATACTTGAACATTTAATACATGCTGATACTTCAAAACCCCTTTTTTAAAGACAACAAGTAATCAAATACAAGTATTTATTGAGAATTTTGATTTAAACTAGTTTCAGTGGACCTTAGTCCTATCTGATCAATCTCCGAAACAAACAGTCCAGTGTTAAAGACTTTACAGGCAGCCACGTGTTCTGGGTTTTAACGTATTTCGATCCCGTGGCGGAGCTTCCTCTTTTTTGAAACCATCCCGAAGAAGTACCAGCACATAATATTAAAGTATCAGCATGTAATGTTGAAGTATCAGCACGTAATGTTAAAGTATCATCATATAATGTTGAAGTATCAGCATGTAATGTTGAAGTATCAGCACGTAATGTTAAAGTATCATCATATAATGTTGAAGTATCAGCATGTAATATTAAAGTATCAGCATGTAATGTTGAAGTATCATCATATAATGTTGAAGTATATTGTATCATCATATTATGAAGATTATCTACATAAGGCAGTTCTCAGAGTTTGTCGCTCAGAAACAATTTGTGCATTCATTTTATTTCCTATGTATAATTCCGTTTTAATTGTCTAAATTGAACTCCGCTAAAACAATATGTTCAGTTATACTGTCCTTTACAAAAATTTAGATTATGGATAATCAAAATTTGTACATGACAACTAGTTGTCATGTACAAATTTTGATTATCCATAATCTAAATTTTTGTAAAGGACAATATGGCTATATTGTTCGGAAAAAGCTTTTGTTAGGTTCAAATGATGGTTAATCTCATTTACTCGTTTATCTAAATTCATGATAGTAAAAACATCAAATGTCTTAGAGTTTTAGATAATTGAATTTCCACACCTGTCATCTTTATTTTGCTTAAAGCATTTACAGGCATTATATACTTCAAAGGGAATTAATTGGCTAGGTAATTTACTTAGGGATTAACTCAGGTGTCATGGTCTGAGCTATTATTTATTTATCGTTTTACACATGTTACATAATTTTTGTTTTATATACCGTTGAAATTCTTTTGTACAATAGTCGGAATCGGACAGCCGTCCCGGTATCACCGATCTGTATCAAAATTACTGTCAGATCCTTAATAAATGTTGAAACGCTGATCGGACTTTACTCGGTTACTTTTACCAAATTGAGGGCTACCACCCGAGTGTTGATCGGGTTATAGTACAGCCGAGTGTTGATCGAGTTGTACAGTAGTCCTTATTGGTGGTGCTAATTTTATTGTCGGTAATCGTCCCAAACCTTTCTGGACTGGACGTTGCCGGTAAAATCCTTACGGACATTCCGGGAAAAAGGATAATTGGTGCAGATAACCGGGTACGATCCACAGACCTCCGGACAAGCGAGTTTTCCCCAAACCTCATCTTACCAGGACCCACAGCCTCAACATGGACTGACATGCATTTCCGACCACAGTGGCAGTTTTCGGCGCCGGTGTGCAGTAGATGTAATCGACGGCATTACAACGCCTGCAACGCTTTGGAAAAACGATGTCACCGATGTGGACAGGAAGGACATTTTGGTAGAGCGTGCGGAAACATTGGATCCCGCACTGTATATAAAACCGAACCGAAAAGAAAACGAGATTTTCATCGACTCCGAGAACACAACGAAAGAAAGAAACTCGTCAGAGCACTTCCGTTTTCCAAGTTAAGTGACGCTGCTTTTAAACAATGTGTTAGTGATAAGTCTGTTTTAATGTTAGATTTAAAAGCAAATATGAAGAAATTTCAAGAAACTATCGCGACTTTGAAAACGGACAACTTGCAACTAGATTCAAAAGTGAAACAACTTTCGTCGGAACTGGAAGATAAAGACGACAAAATCAAATTTTATACGGTTTGTCTAAGTGACGTTGTTTCGGACGGAAGGAAAATGCGATCCATAAGTTCGGAGTACCAGTGGCTTCTGGACAATTATGAAATGGAACACATCATCTTGCGATCTATTAAAAGAAAATGTGTATGCAGGACAGAATCGGAGATCGACAGAGAGTTTTTACGTAAAGAACATCGGCGGATAAAGAAATTCGGAATTGACTTTGTGGTTAAATCATAACAATATAACATTAACTTTTTAGTCTTTTTGTAATGTGGACTGTCAATTATAGTTTTGCGTTAATTGTTAAGGAAATTGTTTCATGTATGCGGCATGTGTAAAATGAGTTGAAATTTTATTAGTTTAAGTTTGGGGACCAAACTTTTTGTAGCAGGGAGGAGTTGTCATGTACAAATTTTGATTATCCATAATCTAAATTTTTGTAAAGGACAGGTTATCGTGTCGAAGATTTTACTTCTGTTTATTTTGTTTTTCTTATAAATTTTAGCGCGATTTTAATCAAAATACTTTCTCAGGGTTTGAATATGGCTATATTGTTCGGAAAAAGCTTTTGTTAGGTTCAAATGATGGTTAATCTCATTTACTCGTTTATCTAAATTCATGATAGTAAAAACGTCAAATGTCTTAGAGTTTTAGATAATTGAATTTCCACACCTGTCATCTTTATTTTGCTTAAAGCATTTACAGGCATTATATACTTCAAAGGGAATTAATTGGCTAGGTAATTTACTTAGGGATTAACTCAGGTGTCATGGTCTGAGCTATTATTGTTACATAATTTTTGTTTTATATACCGTTGAAATTCTTTTGTACAATAGTCGGAATCGGACAGCCGTCCCGATATCACCGATCTGTATCAAAATTACTGTCAGATCCTTAATAAATGTTGAAACGCTGATCGGACTTTACTCGGTTACTTTTACCAAATTGAGGGCTACCACCCGAGTGTTGATCGGGTTATAGTACAGCCGAGTGTTGATCGAGTTGTACAGTAGTCCTTATTGGTGGTGCTAATTTTATTGTCGGTAATCGTCCCAAACCTTTCTGGACTGGACGTTGCCGGTAAAATCCTTACGGACATTCCGGGAAAGAGGATAATACTCTGTTATCATGTATGTACATACTTCTTAATTGGGAATAGGGTGCTTGTGTGCTTACCAATCGCACCCTTGTAGATCGCCAGTTGCAGTCTTTTTACATAAAGCAGTTGGCCCTAAAACTGCTTTAAGGCTTAAAACCTAATGAGTAGAGATTTTCCGTAAACATGACATTCCTTTAACAATTTATTGAGTCCCATATATTGTTCCACAGTCACTTAACATTACACTTTTGTTGCTTTCTTTCTTGTTTCACAACGGTACTAGTCATATGGTTGCAAACATTGCTGAAAAAATACATAAATCGCGTGTAGTCAGTTGGTGTTTTAATCTTTTCTCCAATGATCGCAACCAAACAACAGCAAATTTTTTTGTTTGTACCTGCTACAACCTAAATATTCTTTCTTTGGTGGTTCATGCGGGTATCATGCAGGTAGCGAGCAATATAACCCCTTCCACCGTGATAAACAAGATATCTTGCCTCCTGCAAAATTGAAAATAATTGGCTAACAGCAGTCACGTGGAGACCATGTAAATCCCATACACAGTCAGTATGAAATATATCTCCCGTCTCGCCAGGTATGAAATTTACTAGCCAGGTAGTCAAGTCATTCCGTACCTGGTCACTTCATGACTATGTATGTAATATAAAACTGTGTAACATTATACTACTAACTGTTACACGACTGTTGATATTTACATTTATCTTCGAGCGTCTCTTAGATTATTCATATAATGTAGCATATATTTCATGTTTTCAAGGTACATCACTAAAGTTTTGATCAATCACAAAATAATCCCTGCACAGAATAAAATAAGACATTACTCATGATCAACACATGCGTGAGTAAATTTCTTTATTGAATGCGCAGAACATTGCCATATGCATGCAGAAATACATTTATCTTGATAATTTCTTGTCAATAGAAGAATGAAAAATAGTATAAATGCTGGAGAAATGCCCAGTGGATGTAAAAATTCTGTATGACATCACTTTATTACAGTTGGTGAAAGTACGTAAAATAACACACGGTTTGTCTCTATGGCCTATATACTATTAGGTGAACGAGCCAGTAATTATAAATGTACGAATTTGGTCATGTCATCTATTCATTTATTCATTTATAACAATTTTTAAAGGATCGATTCAGTAAACAATTTACATCCTATTAAAATAACAATTAGATGGGTTTTTTCCAGAAATATATAGGATAATATACTCAGAAAATGTGAATATTCTTCTAATCTTCTCGAAACTAACATGAGAAAATGTGTGCAAAATATGAAACAAGAGGCCCACGTGTCCCATCGCTCACTAAACAACAGGCTTGTACCTCTTAAACTTTTTTAAATATGAAAATCTTGCAAAAAAAATTTATATATTCATGCATAAAACAATATATAAAAAGATGATCACTTTTTGGACATCGTATCCTAAAATCTAAGATGCATCAAATTACTAATCTTATTCCAAGGCCTCAATGTATGAAATCTAAAAGGAAAAAAATAGAAAATCAACAATGATAAAATGTGAAAGGAAAGTTATAATTACTGTGACCTACCTTTGAATAAAGATATGGTGAGGTTACAAAATACACTTACTTACAAATTAAAATGATATTAGTCCTAAGTAGATAAAAGTTATATAGCTGACTATAAATTAATACAAAACAGTAACAAAGCCATTGTGATCTTGATATATGTAAAAATATTAAGTTGCTTACACAATAATCTGCATTGTAGTTCTTGAGAAGAAGATTTTTAAATACTTCCATACAGAACTTTGAACCTCTTCCGGGACTCCAGTATTGGTCAGTTTAGAATCTAACCTATCCGAGGATGCTTTCTTGGTAAATTCACATACTGTAGCATTGAAAATTAAAATTTATTCTCTTACATTACATGATTGAATATACAGAAAGTGATAACGACTCAAACTTATTTCATAACATAGTTGAAACATTTAAAAACTGATTGACATGTCAACAATGATAAGTCTACGAACAATATAGTTCTATATTTTTGCGATAGGATGATACAGTGATATACATTGATAAGATTACGTTAGTCACTTTAAATTGTTATTATTAGTATAAATTCGACAGTTATCAAATTCAAAAGAATTAATTGAACAACTGTTTACATTTTCTTTAAAAGGTGTCTGTATCAATAGAGAATTTGTTTTTAATTTCTATCAAACTAAATAACAACAAGTACCTAGCTTGATTCTACAATACATCGTACAACCAAACAGAGAACCACGTTATTTCAGAATATACAGTTCAACTTCCGAAACCCGTTTTTTGGTGCAAGCATTTTCTGGAACAATAATCAACAAACACATGACGTAAAATAAAATTTCTTTTTATAGTAAGATAATTTTTTCTACTATACTAAAATAGTATTGACAATTATTTGATAAAAAAAAAAATATTTCTTAATACTACTGACTACATGCGCGGATCCAGATATTTTTGGTTTTCTAGGAGGGTCCAGGCATAATTTTGATAATTTTACGATATAAATTTGAGAAATTTGATTTTTCATAAGGGTCTGGACCCCAACGACATCCAACCTTCTCAAAGTTCCGCCCAAGCGGTACCTGCGCAATAATGATTAGAAATGATATTGTATCGTTAAAACTTTTTACGATGGCTTCAGTACTCTTATAAACGTCATAAAAGTAAAGAACTATATAATGATATTAGTCATATTTGGACCCAATAATTCGCAATTTTTTAAAGTGTTTCAGGTACATTAAATTATTGTGTTATTTTCAGAAAAGTTCATATAAAATATATTTTTGGAAATTTTTTGCAATCACTGGCAGTATATGACGTCAGAAGTGACGGTATTTGTATATTTGAATCAAAATTAGGGAAAAATTGACATTTTTCTAACCATTTTACGAATGGGAAATATAGAGCGACGCTTTGAACAAGAACAAATTTTTTGTCACTTACAAGTACTGGATGGATACATCTTTGTTACAAATATTTTGGTTGTTAACGCAATCGCTCAATGTTTTCCTAAAAGAAAACTGCTTCAAAACAAGCCGTTTTATGATAAAAATGCGAAAATGGCGGGGAAAGGTAAACTTGATGATGTCATCAATTTAAATTGCGGGCACTTAAATCAAATTGAAAATTATGAAAAATTTTGAAATATATATACAAATATGTACAAAGAAAACAAGGAATAACAGTAAAATGACTATGTTCATTAAAGGGGACCATTTTAGGCTCAAACCATATATAGTCCTTTCTAAATAATTCATTATCTCAAAATGTGTGAATGTTAATATCAAAGTCTCGACAATAAACTTCAGAAGTATTCCAAAATAATACAAAAGTCGTCCATATATGGTGTAATGCGGTATAAATAATGCTGTTTCAAATAAATAAAAATGAAACATGATATTTTGTATATATTTCCTAAATAATACTTTATACTGAGCATGAAAAATGCTTTGTCTACGTCCGTTTTTCTAGGAACGTTGAAAGAGACGTTTGATGAATAATGAAGATAATTCACCTCAAAGACAGACTATGGATACGCTATGATCATTACATTGAAAATACCATGACAGTTATTGCTTCCTTATTTTGTGTTTATGTTATGAATGTTTTGGCAAAATCAACTAAAAAAACTCGGCAATATTGATTGAAAGAGTTCTCTAGTGTAATGACTAAGTAAAAATGTACTTGATCTTAATTTAATCATAAAAAATTGTCATTTTATCTGAAGAGGAAAAATGACATTGCATTTGACCAAAAGAGAGATCAAGAATAATGATTAAAAGATACATTTAATTTGGGCCACAAAGTCACTGTGTCATGCACTGAATGCCTACATTTTGTAGCTCTGCAGATGGCGTTGTACTTGCATAGTGTTGGATATACTCTAGATGTATCTTTTTACCACCCTGCACATCCCTTTACAGCGTGTTTTAAAACTCTTTTTTTTCTTTTTACATAGAGTTACAAATTTCATCAGTTTACATCAAGACACAACAACAACCTTATTCAAAATCAAAAAAATTTCGTATCTTGTTTTTGCGATGTATAAATGGTCGCAAACTAGCAAAAAAACCCAACCAGATTTGTACTGTTGAATCATTATATATTGTGGGAAAACAAACCTCGATTTTTACCTCGATTTATGCCACATTTAATACAAAATCAATCACATAAAGTTCCCGTGGTTTCAGCTTGTATTTCAGTACTATCTTAGAAAATTGTGTGAAAAAACTTATTTCTTTTTACATATCATCTTTTTTTAAAATAGACTAAAAACGGGCATTGGGACTTGTAAAAATGTTCATTTAAAGAGACTATTGATGTAAATGAAATTTCATCTACATGCAAGAGTGTGTTTGTTAAAGATAAAATGTTACAAGACTGATTTAATTTTAGGTCCAGTATTTTTTCTGTAAAGAATCTGTCAAGAGACAATGCATTCACGAATTTATTTTCTCATTACGGTGATCCCAATTACACAGGATTCCCACACTGCATTGTTTGATTAAAAAAGCTTATTTCTAATCTGATAACTATTTAAGACAGAGATGACGCGCGCGACCGATAGCGATTTCCTCTTTGATGATAGGAATTTAAAAAGATGCATAAATCTGAATTATATCTGTTCATTGTGGGCACGGAATTAAAATACCTTATCGTAAAGAAAGCGAACCTAACGATTTACAAAACAGAAGAAAACAAGAATATAATATCAGACAGAATCATGTAAATATCACAAATGATGACAATTGGTACTAACTTCATATAATTCATATTTTATATTTTAATTTTATTTAAATAATTATATTAATACCATTTTTTTAAAAAAAGATACTCCTTTGTTCTTTTCGGCTTTTATACAAGATAAAATTCTTTAAAAAATTAAAACCATCCAGTAAATCATCCATAGGTGTCCATTTTTAAAAATTATAATACAAAAGCTGTTCATTTTAAGAAAACCCTAAGAGTGAGGTGAAACATTTAACTGATTGAAGGCTTCAGATAAATTGCAAACAAGAAAAGACATACATTTGGCAATAACGAAAGAGAGTTCATATTTACTTAAAAATGATACAGATAGCGCGATACAGCAGAGAAACACAAATAATTGATTAATAATCCAATATTTTATTTATCGATCTACTCCATTTTTCAGAATCACGAATCAAAATTAATCCACTTGATCATAGCAATTACCACAAATCAAGTCAGATATGAGCAGAACGTAGACATAGAGACAAACTTCATTACACATATGAAACTCACATTATTCACAATTAATAAGTTAATTCCGGTCACCCGTACAATATAATCTCCCTGGAAAGAGTTCATAGAATTAAAACCGTGACCTTCATCCTCCTTCATACCCCTGGGATTCTGTATCCGAGATGTTAATGCATTTCTTTTTAATATTTGTTTTTATCATTTTATGAAGATCATTATGAAGAATGAGATGTTGGTGTTGCTTAGTAGAAGAATGAATGAATATGAATTTGTAAGACAGCTTTATAAACCCCCTGCACATGAAACTATCCATTAAGTGAACAAAAGAATGTTTTACGCAAGACTTGCATTAAAACCTTGCACCTTTAAAGATTTAAGTCTTTAAAGCAAACATTTGACCTTCAACCTCTTCCACATCCCAGGAAAGAATTTTGCATCTGAGGGTGTCGATGCATTTTCTTGATTGACCCTTTATGGTTTGTAGTCTGCTTACCAATTGTATGTTTATCGAGCGCACCTAATTTAGCGAAACTGTTGTTCGTCTTACATCACCCAACGAGAAACGGATTAATTGATTCAATGGATTACAGCAATAATTTAATAATAATGGAGACCAAAGGGAAAAGGAAACCCGATCGACCCAAGAGCACCTGGAGAAGGACCGTGGAAAAAGAAATGAAGGAAAACAAATTTACATGGGGAGAACTGGAGAAGGTGGCTCAAGACAGAGACAAGTGGAGGAGTCCAATCCTTGCCCTATGTGTCCCCGGGCATAGCAAGGACTAGGTAGGTAGGTACAGCAATAATTTTTTTCATTTATTTCAGTTCCTAGAACATTTGTGAATGGAGACAGAGGAAAGAACTCACATCTTCTCTCTGTTTTCTTCTGCGATAAATTTGACTTCATTTTACAGGAAGATCTGTAAAAGAAACCAATGGGAGATCGCCAGACGGAGTTACCGAAATCAAATTAACTAACTATGAGTACTTGTGTTTTTTACGGATAAATGATTGTTTCTAAAAAAATGTTTGGTGGTGTCATAAATATGACATCTAGTCTCTGAAAAAAAAAGTTTACACAGTAATAAACTGTTTGTTCTCTTTCAGTTTTGCAGATTTCTAAAATCATGAACTACGACGCTGTGTACCAGTGCATTTCTCTAACATTTACGTTTAAGACAGTCGTATTACTTAAACAATGAACAAAAGGTCCAGATTTTATTCTACATAATAATCATATGCTCCTGTCATCATTATCATAACCTCTAAAATATGACCTCTTGCCTGTTCAAAATACTATTAAGAAATGGATGTTTTTCTTTAATGGGCTCATATACCGGGTATTCTTACGTACATGTATATATTTGGATTTAGAAGGAATTGCATTCCACATTAAATGCCAGTCAAAATCATGTAGACTACAGCCATTAATTATAAGTGATGGGCCATTTTTAATTCTTTGGATAATCATACGTCAAGAAGTTTTTTGTAGATTTGTTTTGATTGTTTTTTTAACGATCATTCATTCTAAATAATATTGATTGTGGGGAAAAGGCAAACGCGTCTGAAGGAAAATCGAGAAAAGGCCAAGGCTGGCAGAGACTAGATTAATGCGGCAAAGAAATCTCAGAAAACCCCCCAAAAGGCTGCTTTAGACGTGCAGTTTAGCGAGATTGAATCTGTTCCTTCTTCATCTCTGTGAGAACTTTTTGCATTCCTTGTTTACCATTAGGTGCATTCATCTCTACGTAAATGAAATTAAAGACTTCAACGTGTGCAAAAACAAAAAACAAAACAAACAAACAAACAAACAAACAAACAAAAACACGACGGCATCCTAACATTCAGACATGTCTTAAACTTATTACAACCAGACACTCTTAATAGCGCAATTGGTCAATTGCCTATATGTCATACCTAGTTACGAGTATTTCGGCGGTATTAATAGCACATATCCTTTCATATTTGTAATAAGGCTCGTCGGGAATTCATCGTATATATAAATCAATTTATCTCTTGGAACTTAATTTTCTTTTTAATTTCTATCTAATGATTAGTATATTTACTTACTGTATGCAACCATAGGAGGTGTTGTGAGTAATTTTTGCATACTTCATCATGTTGTATGTTATCCAAGTATTTCATTATTCGTTTCCTTAACCCTTTTATACATGGGTTAATTTTGGTCACCAAACATATTGTACAGCCTTTTTATTGTTTTTCTTCTTTCGTTTTTTGAGAAGATCCATTCTATTTGCAAAAAGAGTTTCTTGCATAATAGGTTCAATTTCAGATTGCCTGTAACCTCTTTTTACGAGATGAGTTTTGAAATCTTTAAACATATTTTGTAATACAGCTTCATCACTAGTATTTCTCAGATGTCTGTTACATTATTCTTTAATTAGGCCCTTGAAAACTGATGAGCTATGAGCACTTTGTGCAGGCATTGGAAACTGTTAGTAGGTTTAATTTGTGAGCGAATGTCTAATCGCTGGCTATCTGAGAATCTTGTTCCTCTGTATATCGCCGTGTTTAAAAATTGACACTGGTGTGAGATAATTCATAAGAAAACCTCAAATATGTATGACAAGAGTTTTCAATGTCAAAAAATTCTTTAATTTCATCGGGGCTTCCAATAATAGAATAAAACTGTCATCTCTATATCTGTAGTGATAAATAAGTTTGTCGGCTTGTTGAATTTCAGATATTACATCATCAGTGATATATTTCACACGTATATCTGTATGTCTATATGTCATTCATACATATATTTGTAATTTCCGATGACGGGCCTGTCCCCATCGCCGCGCCTATACTTTGTTTGTAATATTTTCCGTTAACCTCGAAAAAAATATTTTCAAGTATGCATCTGTGAAAAAAGACTAGATCAGAACTGCAAGGTCGAGGTAATTCTAGACTTGAATTGTCTGCAAAATATGCTTCCTCGACAGAATGAAGCATATAATTCATCAAATTCCATGTTGATGTACATGCTAATCACGTCAAAAGTAACCAAAATGATATTTTCAGGTACAATCAGAGATTCGTATAGTGGCCGATATGGGAAGGACAAAAAAAAAATACCACGAGTTGTGTTTGATTTGCTGGCAATTCTAAAATGTAGACAAATCTTATATTTAATGTTTAATTAAAATATCAGATGATACCAAGGTCATAAAAGTCAATTTATCTTAATTGGTCGAAAGGGTTGAAAAGAAAGCTGAATGTGAGGAGATTGTGGGATTTCGCGCGGTCACTGTTGAGGGCCTTCCGAAACTAAGGCATTGACTGTGCAACAAAAAAAAACCCAGACGGCATCATGTCTTAAACTTATAAGAACCCGACACTCTTAAGGAAGCATTTGGTCAATTGCTTATATGTCATAAAAATAGCACTTGTCATTTCAAAGTAATCCTGTTCAAGTTCAGTTTATTTGCTCAAACCAAATGATTTGGTACAAGAGGACCATATAAATAAAATACACAAAAAAAATCGTCAGAGGTATACATACATGTACACTGTCATACAGAAGAAAAAAATAGGAGTACATAAGAACGTATTATAGAATCAATGCTTGAGTAAGACTATGTATTAAGGCCCGACTCGTAATGAGTTTTCCTTAAGCATAAATCAATTCATCTCTTTGAACTTCATTTGATTTTAATTTGGATTTTATGATTAGATCACCTATATTTTTGTGTTTACTGCCTGCAACCATGAGAGGTGTCGTGAATATTTTTTTTTTGCATACTTCGTAATGGTGTATGTTATCCCAATATTTCATAAGTCGTTTCCTCAATCCTTTTACACATGGATTAAATTTGGTCACCAAAACATTTGGTACAACCTTTTTATTGTTTTTCTTCTTCTGTTTTTTGAGAAGATCCATTCTATTTGCAGAAAGAGTTTCTTGCATAATAGGTTCAATTTCAGATTGCCTGTCACCTCTTTTTACGAGATGAGTTTTGATATCTTTAAAAATATTTTGTAATACAGCTTGGTCACTAGTATTTCTCAGAAGTCTGGTACATTCTTCTTTAATTAGGCCCTTGAAAACTGATGAGCTATGAACACTTTGTCTGTGCAGGCATTGGAAATTGTTCATCAGTAAGTTTGATATATGAGTGATATATATTCAATATACATGTATCTTAGAATCTTGTTCCTCTGTATATCGCCGTGTTTAAGAAATTGACACTGGTGTGAGATAATTCATAAAAAAAAAACCTCAAATATTTATGACAAGAGTTCACTATGTCAAAAAACTGTTTAATTACATCCGGGCTTCCAATAATAAAATAAAGCCGTCATCTCTATATCTGCCGTGATAAATAAGTTTTTCGGCATGTTGAAATTCAGATATTACATCATCAGTGAGGTATTTCACTCGTACATGTATATATATATATATGATTTACATAAGGGCGTGCCCCCATTGCCGCGCCTATAATTTATTAGAAATATTTTCCGTTTAACTAAAAAAAAAATATATTTTGAAGTACATGTGTATGCATCTGAGAAAAAAGTTATATAAAAACTGCAAGGTCGAAGTATTTCTATACTAAATTTGTCTGCAAAATATACTTTCTCGACAGAATAAAGCATATTATCCATCAAATTCCATGTTGGTGATCATGTCAAAAGTAACCAAAATGACATTTTCAGATACAATTAGAGATTCGTATGGTGGCCGTTATGGAAAGGACAAAAAAATACCACGCGTTTTGTTTAATTTGCTGGCAATTCTTAGATGCCGGTATAAAGAAGAAGAATGACCCCTGTAGAATAATGACCGGGGGTCATTTTCGACGTTTTCGAATAATGACCCTCCTCCCCCAATTGTAGAAAAATTAGATTATTTTGAAGAAAAACGTCCTTAAGTTCATTTTTCTTCATGTCAAACGTGAATAAAAATGACCCCCGTTGAAAAATTAGCCCCGCCGTAAACAAGTATAGATATGAGTAACCCCTTATCCAAGAAAAAAAAATGTATTCTACTTTTAAATTACTTGAATTTTCACTCTAATCAGCCCATTAACAGATATAGGTCTTTTCTCTCGTCGACATTTGGCGGGAAAATGACGCTGTGCTCGCGTAGAAATTTTGTAAAGAAACAATCCACTAGTTTACCTTTAAAGTTTATCAGGTTATTTTCCTTGGATATTTAAAAAGTCTAAAAATGGCTGTGACCATCGAGCAACGGCATCCTCACATCCAGACATGTTAGAACCCGACACTCTTAATGAAGCATTAGTCAACTGCTTTTATGTCATAAATAATTAAGAGTGTTTCGGCGGTATTAAAAACACTTGCCATTTCAAATTTGTAATCAAATTCAAGTTCAGTTTATTTGCTCAAAGCAAATAATTTGGTACAAGAGGACCATATAAATGGAATACACAAAAGAAAATCGTCAGAGATATACATACATGTACAATGTCATACAGAAATAAAAATACGAGTAAAGAAGAAGGTATTATAGAATCAGTGCTTGAGTAAGACTATGTAATGAGACCCGCCTCGTCAGGTGTTCTCCTTAAGCATAAATCAATTCATCTCTTTGAACTTCATTTGATTTTAATTTGGATCTTATGATTAGATCACCTCTATTTTTGTGTTTACTGTATGCAACCATGGGGGGTGTTGCAAATATTCTTTTTTGCATGCTTCTGACCCTTTTACATATGGGTTAAATTTGGTCGCCAAAACATTACAGGTACAGCCTTTAATCTGTTTTTGAGAAGATTCATTTTATTTGCAGAAAGAGTTTCTTGCATAATAGGTTCATGTTCTGATTGCTTGTAACCTCTTCTTTCAAGACAAGTTTTAAAATCTTTAAATAATACAGCTTGATCATTTGTATTTCTCAGACGTCTGGCATATTCTTCTTTAATTAGGCCCTGGAACACTGATGAGCTACGAGCACTGCCGTGTTTTTTGTCAAACCCCTTCGTCATTATGATAATTTGATTTTTTTTCCACCTCTGTATCTTTTGGTTTTTTAACTAAACAACAAGTAAGATGTGTCCACTTTTAATAAGAGTTGCCGGCGTCGTATATTTTAAGGTCAAATTGGTCAAAAATTAATCCGCTTTTAATATTTACTATTCCTCAAAGTAATTTATTTAGTAATACGGTCATACATGTACCATACGCAAATGGTTGATTGGATTATGTACAAAAAACATCTTTAAAATGCATGTACATGAGCGAAAAGAATAATTACTTGAAGAAAATTTTTAACGATTAAGGGACTAGAGGTAGGATTTTTTCATATAGGGGAAAGCCGGAACTTAAACCAATATGAGCTGCATTTTCATGTTGAAATATTTTTTTTTACGAAAATGTCATTTTCTACTAAAATGACAAAAGATATAATGTTGTTTTTTTTTAATTTCTGTTAGCCATATTCGTGAGAAAAGCCGGTTAGAAGTATTAATTGGAGCAAAATTGAATTATTGTCGTCCTGTACAAAAATTGATCCGCTATATATTCCTCAGAAGAGAAACCTTTCTTCTGACAAAAATTGTTGGTTTTTTCAAATCTTATTTATCATAATAGTTTAAGTTACATGCAGATTTATAATACTAGCAGGTTTTTGCAGCAAAATAAAATTCTTTAAAATACAGCTAATATTGCTTTAAAAGTTAACATTAAAGGTTCGGCCGGATCATTTTACGGGGCGGACCTTCAAGTATACAACACCGGCACATATCGGCCATTGTCAATTCGATTTTTAGTATAATATCAGACGTGTCTTTGATGTAAGAATTCTGTTTCTGAACAATGGGCACAAGGAACTGATCACATTAGTGACCTATATTTCCCGTTGGTGTGCCGCAAATACAGCTTCCCACCACACTTCAAATTGACATTTTTATTTGTGCTTAAAAACCGATAGGTTTCCTTTTCTAAAGTTTTGTTTTGTTACATCTCAAAAACTTTAGGGTGCTCTAAAGTAGAGCTTCTAAATCAGTTTTTTTTTTATCTGGACATAATCGGCAGAATCGAATTGTCTCACACCTTATGAGATATATTGATCTATGTCCATTACACATTACAACAATTGTGTTGCTTTTGTCCACCTTTTTAATTACAATCTCAAGATCATTTGTTAATGAGACAAATGGTTCCCTCTCATGTTTATTGAGATTGTCTTTAAAACGTTTGATTGTCATTGATGTTAATTCGAGTTTAGTGTTCATTTAAACAATAAAATGCTTTCTTTGGTGATTCATTCGGGATATGAAGGTAGCGACATTGCAGTAAAAATACATAACCCGCGGGGTATGCCAATTTTATTTGTAAATTTTACCCAGATGAATCATCAAAGAAAGCATTTTATTGTTTATATTAACATCTTTCTTTTAGCCAATTGATAAATTGATTATGAAAAGTAAGTAACATTCACTAAATTAATGTTAATGTACGCAAGTACGTTAACTAAAAGAAACAGCCAAATCGTCTCCTGTGAGACTTTGAGTCTGACGTCGTCATGATTATTTCGTGCAGTCCGTGATTTTTCCTAGATAGTTGTAGGTCTCGACCAATCGATAAACTGGGCGTGTCAAGTTTGGTCCTGTCACTTTCTTCTCAGTTTCAGCCGCTGTAGATTTCGACCAATCAATAAACGGGGCGTGTAGATTTCAATCTGGCTGTTTCTATAGAGCTATGAATGAACTCTAAGTTTCCGTAAGAAATAGAGCGAATAATACTTGGTAGGTGTAAATATATCGATATACTTTTCTAATGCATCATACCGGTATGTGTGCTCTGATATGCAACCTGAGCGCTGTCTAAAGGGATGGTGCTAGTAAGTTGTCATCGGAATTGCTGAACATATATTTGTATCTTAATTTTCGTACAAATTCGTTAGAATTACGTTTTTGTCATTGTACGACTTAGGACTTGGTATAAATTTTGGTCCTTTGATTAGAAGAGATTGTTCAGCACGTGTCAAACAATGTTTTGACAAGTATAAAACTTGCATTTCAGTTTACAAGCAGAGAGAGAGAGAGCTCTCTCCCCCACCCTCTCTCTCTCTCTCTCTCTCCTATATCACTTGGCAATTAGTTTCAATGTGCAGTTTCACATACACCGAAAAAATAAGCTTCAATTCTTGCTTCAAATTCCCATCCCCTACTTGTGATTCGTACATTAATATGAATTACTTCTAGCATTAAAACCATATTTATATTTAATCCTAATCATAATTGATTATAATCCGAGCATTGGCGTTTTCATTAGTAGAGAGAGAAACAAGACTTGAAATGTCTCCCTCATGTATGGTGTCCGGATAGGGCCATTTGCGTTAGCGCGACATCGCGTTCAGATAAACGAGACATCGCGCTAACACACAACACGCCGTCGCGCTAACGCAACATTGCACAAAACGCCGTCGCGCTAACACACAACACGCCGTCGCGCTAACGCAACTTTGCAAGTGTCACAGTCTAGTAGGAAGTCGTGTTACCGGAAATATCAGACTGCGCATGCTGAAATATGTAGGTCTGCACGCAAGCATGGATGAAAAATAAATAAAATGTACTTTGAAATATATATATTATTTTCATTTATTATTAATGCATATGAATAAAAATATAGTTACTAGTGTGTCACTGTATAAGGATATGAATTATCATAAAATCTACCAATTAAAAAATTTACCTTAAATATTTAATATTATTCATTAAATCAACAATAATATATTCATGACATGTTATATACCTGTAATTTTACATCTTAAAATTTCTTTGCTTTTGTAATATACAGAGCACCTAATATTAGTATGAATTTGTGACATGTACATGTTATAAATATATTATTGCTGAATTAATTAATTATATCAAATATTTAAGATAAATTTATCAATTGGTAGATTTATAAATAATTTAAATGCACTCTAGCATATCCTTATACAGTGACATACTAGTAACTATATTTTTATTCATATGTATTGATAATAAATGAAAATAATATATGTATTTCAAAGTACATTTTATTTATTTTTCATCCATGCTTGCATGCAGGCCTACAAATTTCAGCACGTGCAGTCTAATATTTCCGGACACGACTTCCTACTAGACTGTGACACTTGCAAAGTTGCGTTAGCGCGACGGCGTGTTGTGCAAAGTTGTGTTAGCGCGACGGCGTGTTTTGTGTTAGTGCGATAGTGTGTTGTGTGTTAGCGCAATGGCATGGTGTGCAAAGTTGTGTTAGCAACTCGGCGTGTTGTGTATTAGCGCGACGGCGTGTTGTACAAAGTTGCGTTAGCGCGACGGCGTGTTGTGTGTTAGCGCGACGGCGTGTTGTGCAAAGTTGTGTTAGCGCGACGGCGTGTTGTGTGTTAGCGCGACGGCGTGTTGTGCAAAGTTGCGTTAGCGCGACTTCCTACTAGACTGTGAAACTTGCAAAGTTCCGTTAGCGCGACGGCGTGTTGTGCAAAGTTGTGTTAGCGCGACGGCGTGTTGTGCAATGTTGTGTTAGTGCGACGGCGTGTTGTGTGTTAGCGCGACGGCGTGTTGTGCAAAGTTGCGTTGGCGCGACGGCGTGTTTTGTGTTAGCGCGACGGCGTGTTGTGTGTTAGCGCGATGTCTCGTTTATCTGAACGCGATGTCGCGCTAACGCAAATGGCCCTATCCGGACACCATACTCATGACATCATAAACAAATGTGTATAAAACGGCCACTCGAATCGAATAAGTAGCGAACAATAATTGATGACGAAAGCAAACCCGCAACCTACGTTAAAGAAGTGAACATAAACAGCATGTATGTTCTCAGTAAAGATGCATTACATTAACTCACAAAAAGCAATAAAATATATTTTCTTTGTTGGTTTACATTGGTAGCTGCGAACATTTTAGAATTAGAACATAAATCGCTGCTGATATATTTCTTGTAATTAATGGCTGCAGCAATTGTGCAAATGAAACAAAGAAAGAATTTTTGGTTGTTATCAATAAAATGCTTACTTTAGTACATTGTAGTTCGTTGCATATGAAAAAAGCGATGGATATATTTCGTACTTTCAACTTGAGTTTGGTTGCTTATCAAACAAAGTTCCTTTGTTCCAACGATATTTTGATTAACTGGTAAAAGGTCTTCAAAGTCAAAGAAAAAAAACCGCCTAATGTGGTGAGGTCCTATTTAGGATGACTTCCGATGGAATGATTCTGGAGCGGAAGTGATTTAAAAATTCCGGTATACAAAAAGAAAAAGTTTTGAAAAAAGTTCAGAATCAACCTACAGTCTTTGATGACATTTTTTGGTTCACTTACACCAAAGTACTGGTGTTTTTTGGTGCATTGAGTATGATGTATCTGTGGGGACTACATGTATGTCTATTATATGGAATTAGTGATACCGGTAATGCATAAGCTCTGCAATTGTGAGGTATTTTAACCCTAAGCCATATTTCCTTGCCGAGTCTTGGTTAATAGTATCAATACTAAAACCTTTTGAAAATGTACAACGATATTGGAAAGTAACGCGGGCACAAAAGAAAAGCATTATGTCAGCAAATCTCTACCAGAATTTGTTAATTCTGGAAGAAGTTTACCTTATTATAAAGAAGAGCTCTGTAAGACGTTAATGGGTTAATTACAGATCTTCTTGGATTTATCAGGCGATTGTTAAGAGATAAAGCGTGTATCCCTCCAAGCAGCTAGCGTATATGTCGATATCACTAAACATTTCGTATTACGTGCATAAGCATGGATTAGGAAATATTTTCAATATGTTTGTACTTGTTAACATGCGGAGGACAATTTTGGAGCATTGCAATCCGTCTTCTTTTATTGAAATAAACTTGAATAATACTGAGACTACTTCGCTATAAAAACATAGGTAATCACAGATTACAAAGCTCACCGAGACGAGACATCACCCTTATGAGACTTCACCTTTATGAGACCACCTTTATCATATTAAATGAAAATCACACTTTATGATCTTGGATATTCATGGATTCTGTTTTGACACAATATCGTATATCATCTGTTAAAAAATTGTATGATAATCATATGTCCATATGTTAATCAATACAATAATATAAAATTAAGTATTTCATCCTATCATATTTACAACATATATCACATGCGCGGATCTAGAGGGGGGGTCGGGGGGGTCCCGACCCCCCCTGGAAATTGAAAATTTATTAAATCTACATAGTAAAATTATCGCGAAAATATGCCTCGGACCCCCCCCCCCCCCCGGCAAACACAATTATCCTTCGGACCCCCCCTGGAAAAATTTTTTGGATCCGCGCATGTATCATATAATACTATATAAATAGTGCCTGTTTGGGAGGGTAACAGTTGAAATTGACACCCTGAGAAAACCATTGTCAACCGACGCGAAGCGGAGGTTGACAATGGTTTTCGAGGGGTGTCAATTTCAACTGTTATCCTCCCAAACAGGCACTATTTATTTTGTTATACTGAATGTCTTTTTTAAAATTTTTAAGAAAATTTTACTGCTTTTATATAGGAATAACGTGAATTCTACAGCGAACCGTACGCGCATAATTTTCGCGCATGTAACATTTTTTAATGTTACCCGTTGCCAAGTGCGTTGCTAACGCTGAGGGTAATAGTAAATATTATTAACTGCGTCTTAAGCAATCAGATTCCAGTATTTAACATGAAAGTATAACAATATATTTTATAATATATTATGATATTGTATGATACTGTATCATATTTGATACATAATATGAAATTGTATCATATGATACAATATAATTTGATACAACATTGTATCATATCAAATGATACAATATTAGGTGATAAAGTAAAATATAATATAATACAATATTATATTATACATATTGTATCATATGATACAATTATATATTTGACAATATCATACAATACAATTTCATGTGATGTGATAATATATGATATTATAAACCAATATCATATTATACAATATCGTATGATACGATATTATATAATATTACAGTATCATATTATACAATTTCATGTGATATAAATCTATATAACAGAAACGTATATTATATTATATTATACAATATCGTATGATACATTATTACAGAATATACAATATTGTATCATAGGATTCAATATTATATTTTGCAATATCTTATGTAATAGGATCATTTGATAAAATAATAAATTAATAATACAATATAATATTATACAATATTGTATCATAAAATACAATACTATACATAACGATATCATGATACAATATCATAACATAAAAAATAAAAAAAATGATACAATATCATATCGTATCATATAACTTTTTATAATATTACATATGATATTATATTGTATCATATTAAACAATATTGTTTCATACCATACAATACTATATCATAGGAATCATGTTATATCATTTATCAACAAACACATCTATCTATCGAGCAGGTTTGAGTGAGGTTGGAGATTTCTTTAGCATCCTTGATAATGGAGATCAGACTCTGCATCTGAAGCAACCTCTGCGTTTCATTTATAATATAGTTAAATCAGCTATGCAAGCAATCATCTATAAAACATGTGACCTGTTCCAAAAAAACTAAACCTCATTCAGCATCCGAAACCTATGGCTCAGATTCAGCATTCAAGCCTGTCAGGTGCATCAGTATACATAAAACGCATCTCCATGCAAGTTTGGTGAAGTTGAGACCAGTAATAACTAAGATATCATCATCAGAGGGCACTAGCAATTAAAACCTTAACCTGCTCCAGCATCCGCAACCTTTGGCTCAGATTCAACATCCATGCCTGTCAGGTGCATCTGTATCATAAGACACACCATCTATTCAAGTTTGATGAAGTTAGGACCTGTATTAACTAAGATATATTTTTTAGCATCCTTGATAATGGAGATCAAGCTCTGCATCTGAAGCTTCCTCTGTGATTCATTCATATTACAGTTTAATCAACTATGTAAATTTGAAATAGTACTATTATCTATTAAACATGTGACCTGTAGCTGTTCCAAAAAACTTAACCATATCCAGCATCTGAAACCTATGGCTCAGACTCAGCATTCAAGCCTGTCAGGTGCATCAGTATCATAAGACGCACCATCCATGGAAGTCTGGTGAAGTAAGGACAAGTAATAACTAAGATATAATCATCAGAGGGCACCTGTTTCAAAAACTTTAACCAGCTCCAAAAACCTAAACCTCCTCCAGCATCGGAAACCTATGGCTCAGATTCAGCATTCAAGCCTGTCTTGTGCAACAGTATCATAAGATGCACCATCCATGGAAGTCTGGTGAAGTTAGGACAAGTAGTAACTAAGATATAATCTTCAGAGGGCACCTGCAACAAAAACTTTAACCAGCTCCAAAAACCTTCACCTCCTCAAGCATCCGAAACCTATAGCTCAGATTCAGCACTCAAGCCTGTCTGGTGCATCAGTATCACAAGACACACCATCCATGCAAGTTTGGTGAAGTAAGGACCTGCAGTAACTTAGATATTGCTATCAAGGGCACCTGCAACAAAAACTTTAACCTGCTCCAAAAAACCTTAACCTCCTCCAGCATCCAAAACCTATAGCTCAGATTCAGCACTCAAGCCTGTCTGGTGCATCAGTATCATAAGACACACCATCCATGCAAGTTTGGTGAAGTACGGACCTGCAGTAACTTAGATATTGCTATCAAAGGGCACCTGCAACAAAAACTTTAACCTGGTCCAACAACCTTAACCTCCTCCAGCATCTGAAATTTAGGACTCAGATTCAGCATCCAAGTCTTTCAAGTCCATATGTAGGTCCAGATGCATCATCCATGCAAGTTTGGTCACGATAGGACAAGTAATAACTTAGATACAGGACCAGCAACAAAAACTTTAACCAGGTCCGGACGCCGACGCCGAGGGTATAGCATAAGCTCCCCCGACTTCGTCTCGGTGAGCTAAAAAGGAAAAAAAAAGCTGTAATTTCCACGGCGGTCAGAAATCGATAATATGAAGCAGGACTTCATTACGGTCTTTCTTCAATGTCATTCACAGGTGCATGTAGTCAAGAAAACGGTCTGTTGTCAATTTAGGATTCTTTCAGCTGAAAATTTGGCACGGTTCTTACTTGGTATAAAACTCAAAGTCACTTTTAGAATGACTGCACTGTAGCTTGTATCGTTATGAATATTGAAGATAACACAAATTATGCCAACCTCAACACAATTGTGAGTAGAGGAGTCCGACTTCCTTGATCTGATGACTTTGTGAAAAGTAAATACCCATCAGAATTTGTAATTTATTGGTGAAGTATCTTTCTTTACAATTTTGTGCTCTTGAAAAACACACAGAAATCATTAACATTACAGTTAAATGCATTATTACTTTTAGAATAAGAAAAAGTACAAATAGATCTTTAAATTCAAAAAAGTCACACACACACACAGAAAAAAATCAACCCAAATGTATGCATATGTAGAAATCTTCAAACAAAGGGCAGTCAACTAGTTCCTACATTATATAGAGGCTACAATGACAAAAATATCAGATCACTAAACCATCACCATTATTTACAGGAAATGAATGAGGTTCATCCTCCAACATGTGTATAATATTTCCATTATACATGTTTATACAGGACGTACAAAAAAATGCCACTTCAAAGTTTTATAAAACTGAGGAATAATTACTCCGATCATTATTCACTTCTGGTATGGATATACCACAAATGTCCAAGTCAAGTGTGAACACAACACTACACACGTATTAATTCACCATTTGTTCAATTTATCACATCCTCAATATTGAGACTGGGTGAGTATATCAAAAAGTTCTGACACAGATCAAATTGAAACTCAACAAATGCAACAAAGTTGAAAATGTGAATTTATGAGGTTTGAATGTACTACATGTATACTGTTTATACAATGTATATAAATATGACTAGTCCTATGATAGAATGTCAGTGTAACAAACGGCTTTAATTAGTGTCGATTTATTCACACTAGATCATTATGACTAATATACCTGAAGAAAGGAAGCACTTTTTCAGCTAGCACTAGAGAACAGTCATCCAAATCCTTGCTCAGGATGTTTGTCACACAAGGCATTCCACAACAAGATGGGGGTTGAGAAGGATTGTATGATATCAATATGATGGGTCATGAATATAAACATTTATAATGAATATAAAATTGAAACTTTCAATATTGATTCTTTTACCCTCAAACAAAAGAAATGTCCAATCTAATTTTGGATGACACATTTTGGATTATCTTACAAAAGCTTTATATGATCTGAAGGAAGAACAGTGAATCACTGTTACATGTATATAAACTACTGGAATGAATTCAAGGATTTGGATATCCACAACACACACGTCAACTATTAACAGCTGACATTTGGCAACTTAATATGTTTATCGGAATGTACTGATTTGATTAAAAATCTAATTACCTTTTACTTTCTAACAATTAGGGCTTTTTTAAAATCCATTATCAATCAAATAAACTGATACAACCTACATGAGCACGCAATTTGTGTAACATCATGCATACAGAAATCTATCAGGAAGTAAATAAAATGGATTTGTAAATGTATGCAAGTATGAGATCCATATAATCCAGAATAAAATTAAAGTCTTTTTGAAAATCTATTAATACTTTCTATTAAACTTTCATATCATTGTTTTCAGCAGAAATCACTAAACATGTATGAATGTATTTTAACTTCTGGCATCAAGAATACAGTGCAACTATCCATAAAACTAAAACTAAATATCCATGAGATTCTACCATCAAACATGTAAATTGTGCAAAATAAAGAGTAAGCTCTCACCACACAACAACAAAAACTTGTTCAAGCTACTTTCCACTGAATATAGAAATTAATACATGAACAACAAACGGATATAACTGATGTAATTATGCAGTGACACTACTGATATCTCACAGTAATAAATATGCTTCCATTTTCTAATATGCAACTGCATGTTATCTTTTGCTGGAAATTATGAAACTTTAACCAAAATGTATATGAAATTAAAAAAATAAAGCAGACAGCACTTTGTTTTTCCTTTGGCACCAAAAAGCTAAGACTTTAACAGAGCTACCGCAAATTAAATTTGTTTCACAAAAAAAAAAAAAAAGACGGGGAAAAATTTCCCAAAAAAAGAGAATAAAATAGCAGCCCTTTCTAAACCAAATTACATGTAAACTGGACAGCACTTTTCTAAAATTTATATCAGTGTAAATTAAAAGCACTAAACTGACATCAACAAAAAATGTATATTTGAAGTACATAATCATAACAATTCATGGTTAAAAGAAACAAAATAGACATTTGTTGCATAAACTGAATGTCAACAGTTTCCAAACTGATATTTTTCATGAACACTAATTACCAACAGAGTAATGTAAATTGGACATACATGTATTTTTTTTAAAAATGCATCAATAAAAAACTTATATTGTAAAACTTTGTCACATAAAAAACAGCTGAGATTTTTTTCAACAAAACTATTAAAATGCTGCCCAATGCAATGCATGTTTGTCATATTGAAAAATGAATAATTACAAACTTAAATGCTGACAAGGTCTAAAACTTCATCTACATGTACAACACATGTTGCAGACAACATGGAAATTATATACAATGTAGTTATATTGTTTTTTTTCCTTCAAGTGTCATGATCAGATCAGTAAACAAAACAATGGACAATAATAAAACTCGCAACACATGGATGAATTAAAACATTTCCAGTTACATAGTAAGTGTAACAGACATCAAAAGCTATTCTATCATAAAGCATTTCTATACTCAGAAGTTTCAAAAACTGTGACATAATATAAGCAGAAAACAAAACCTAAAATCTTAAAAAAGAAGAAATAAAACATCCCTTATATCACCATTAATGAACAAATTTGTAAACATTTTATTTACAACTAAAAATTCCCTTTCAGGGTACTGTAATTTGGATTAAAAACTTAAGCATTTCGTAAAATTTCAACACTCCCACAAAAAGGGCTTTAAAAAATAACAGTCAAACCACACAACAACAGACATTGCATTGAAAACATTAACATCTTTGAGGCTGAGCAAATGGTGGACTGCATTACACTTTTAAATAAAACATGTAATTAACCAGATCTTTACCCCAGATCTTTTCAACATAACATGAAGTTCCCCTGTCCAAACTGTTGATAACTCACACTTTTGGGTCCCTACAATCAAAGTTTGGTATAACGGTGCTGCTGAAGTTGGGATTGGAAATGATTCCATCGTCTGGTTCACTGATGTCAAAGGTCGGCACTTTGTGGGCGGGGCCCCAGGACTGGGATGGCTTCAACAGGAACCTTACTCTCTGTAAAAAACAGTAAAGTCATGATCATTCATTTATTAAATAAATTTTTATTTATCAAAAAATGGGTACATATGCAGTTCATATCATAAATGTCATAGTTAAACATTAAGTTGCATCATTGTCGGAAATGTACAATAAAGCATCATGTATAGAAGGAACTAATTAAATTTAATTCATTAAGAAATCATTTTAATAATAAATTTTCATACTCAAAATGCTATCTGTATCTTGAATCAACTACCCATATGTAAAAAAGTTGATAAATTTCAGTATAATCTAACATTTCCCCACTTTTGAATGATTGTAAGTTGAATTTGTGCTCTAATACACACAATGCTTACATGTAGTAGATGTTTACTAAAAATTACCTCCATGATAGACATCTCTTTGGGTCCTTTCAAAATCTTAGTAATGGCAATAGTTGAGATAAAGATAATGGGAACTAAAGACAGAATCCATCCTATCCCATTAGACCACATCGGATAAATGTAATCTCCAAACTCCAGCGGCTTGTATTGAATCAAGTTGAAAACAAATACGAACTGAAAAAAGTGAGGAATGCTGGAGGGTTAGTCAATATAAAAAAAGGACAAAGTCCTCTTGATGTTTCAATTTTAAGGAAAAACAAATGTAATGAAAGATTAGTGAGCTTCCCAAGACATGGCATCATTTTTTTCACCAACATTACATAATATTAAAAGAAAATATGTTTAATGAACAAAAATGACACTAAACCAGTTAATCTAATAATTGATTAATCTGATAATTTTTCTCCGACAAACTGACTATCAGTTTTTATAAAAGTGAAATCCACTGTAACATTTATCATATAATACAATAACAACATTGTATAAAATGAACATATTAAAAACATTGAACAAAGTAAATTATACATACTGCAAGAGTCATGGGTGAAAGGAATTTCCAAAATAATTTGAAAAAATTGTGGAAAGCATTTCCTTTGACTCCAATCATCATTTCAATGTCGCTGATGAATCTATCCCCACCTGATCAAAATTGAAAAATATCATCTGATAATCATCAACTCCATGTATACAAAATAGAGTTGTTTTCCCTTGGACTGAAAGGTCACACTTTCATTGGTTTAAACATAGCACATGATTGCCTCATATATCTCTATATTTGTTCGGTGAGAAATAATATTAGGCAATATGGCTGTCATTGGCCGACGCTTCGCTTCCTCATTTCAACATTTCATAGTATTTAATAATACATAAACTTCTTAAAGTATTTGGAGTAGTTGCCCTTTGAAATTCTTCAAAATTAGAGTAGTTGCCCTTAGAAAATTGACGCCACATTGTTTTGTCTGGAGCAGAACAAAATGGCAGCGTCAAAATTTGCTCAAATCTATGCTGAGGAAAGGGAGAAAACATTTGAAATTGAATAGCAACAAAACATTGTAAGTAAACATGGGTGAAGCAAAGATTTTTAAAGAGTATTTGAAAGGTGAGATTGAAAATTTTAAAGAGATTAAATGAGTTAAATTGGACGAAATGTTAGGCATCTTGTACATTGCTTTGCGTAGATCATCGCTATTTGTGAATAAATATGTCGCTTGATAGTCCGCGGGAAAACAAAACACTTATTAGGTTAGTTACTGACTCACTCCGGAAATATATTGGGTTGATCAATCTCATAGACGGCTCGGCTTCGCCTCGCCATCTATGAGATTGATCAACCCAATATATTTCCGAAGTGAGGCAGTAACTAACCTAATAAGTAAAAGTATCTTCCTCATAATATGTACAAAAAAATTCCTTTTCTTTTTCAGTTTAAGTATACTTTTCTTTTTAAAATTCAGCTCACCATATATCCATCCAATGGTTACACTTTCCAAACCTGCCATCAAGAAAACTGACCAACTGGACACATAATTATCCATAAGCTGGAGAATATACATGCCTCCCTACAACAACCAAATATACAAATTAATGCAGCTGCTCAACTTAAAATTGTAACAGTATGATGCAGTCCACAGAGTACTCACATTGCAAGTTACAGAGAGACCTCCAAGGAAACCGATAAGGCATACCACTGCCACAACATAGGTTTTCTTAGCTCTCAGCTGGGGGAAGGTATCTTGTACTGCAGTCATCATTGTCTCCAGCAAAGCAAACTGTAGGCAAAAGTAAAGATTTCCTTTTGCTATTTGTACCCCAAAAATATGAATGCTTATACATGCTTCAAGCAATGTGAGTGTTAAATATTCATCATAACAAAGATTTTCATTTTTAAACTCCCATGCCAAAAAAATCTTAATTGATAAAACATGATTCTCACCTCACTTCCCATTCCTAATGTGATCATCATCACAAAAAACAAAATAGACCACAATGGTGAGATAGGGAGCCTGGTCACAACATCAGGGTACACAATGAAGGCCAAACCAGCACCTTAAGTTAATAATCATTGATTTTACTTTATCTTTTTAAAACAAAAATATAGAGATTTAGACAAAAAAATAACATCTTCAATTAACAATATGATACACTCTGCAAAGAGAATCTATATGTACATGTACTCATATCCACTGGATTTGCACTGTCATGTCATGCATTAGCTTTACAATCATTATCAATAATTATAAAATATATGCAAGACAGGCAAGAATCACACTTTTTAAAAGAGGCATTGAACTTGTCCACATTAGGGTCATAAGCATACATGAACACAATGTGACGTATGAATATCGAACATATCTCTATAGGAAAATTATGGACCCAACATCACTTTTTCTACTGGTGACCTTCTTCAATAACATAAGGCAAAGGACAAGACAGACCTTTAGGCTTTAGGTCATAAGTTATTTTTGAGTGAAGTAGGAACTCTCAATGACTCTCCATTACAAGTATAGGGTCTAAACAAAATCGCATGGAGTACAGGACTGAAGAACAGACTAAGTGATTCCTGTTTGTCTCTCAGTTTTAGCTTTCTGGGGGTGTCATATAACTGAAAAACAAACCTTGATCCACAACTTTGTCAATAGGCATCTGAAGGTCATGAGCAAGGTAACCAATGATGGAGAAGATGACAAAGCCAGCAAATATACTGGTGCAGATGTTTCCAATACCCACAATCAAGGAGTCTCTGTCAAAGAGAATCATGTACCTTAAAGTTACACTGAATACTATACAACTCATCAAAACCAAGTGCTCCATGATCAGCTGATCCAAAAGGAGGCTTGGATCTGTCATTCTTAAAAGGTGAGACAATTGCTTGAGTCGACAAAGGTTATTTGACAGATCTACCTAGGAGCTGATATATCTTGGGTAAGTACTTACTTGAAGCAGTTGTTGTGAAACTGATTGTAACTAGACAGTGTAATAAGACCACCCCATGCTGGACTGAGGGCAAAGAAGATCTGAGCAGCAGCATCTGACCACACCTAAATCAAAGTATACTGTTACTCCACTATTCTCAGTCCTTCTATCAGAATAATATCAATATAATAATAACACTCTTAAATATAACTTAAAAGTTAATCGTAAAATATCCTTTAGCTATGAACTTTTCAGTACATGCTAATCAATTAAGATTTGTATTTACCTTTGCTTCTCCAAGCTTGTCAAAACGAGGGGTAAGGTAATAGATGATGCCATCTGCTGCTCCAGGAAGGGTAACTCCACGGAAAAAAAGAATAACCAGCACTACGTAGGGGAACAGGGCTGTGAAGTAGACCACCTACAAAGTACACATAGATGACACATTAGTGGACACACGGTATTCGTTTCCTTACTCAGAGTCAAAATCTTTTTCAATGTTTATTTTCAATTCTGAATTTCTTTCATTGAGTTTGTTAGGAATGCATATAATTTAAACGAAAGCTCTGCATAAAATGCAGTTTACTGTAATAATATGATGTTTGCATGAAATACAAGAGTTGCAAAGCTTAACTACTGGTAATATTTCAAGAATGTTGACACATTTCATAGAAAAAGACTTTTTAAGCGCACTACCTTTCCAGTAGATTTGACACCTCTGCTGAGAGCTCCAAATGTCATTAACCAAGCACACAACAAACATAAAGTGATTTTCCACTGGGGAACTCCGATGTTTTCAATACCATTAGACTGATCCAGTACACCACGCCTTAAAATAAACAAAAAAACATCCTTAATACGATCAATTTCAGACACATTTTAACATTAAAACATGTATTAGACAAATTATACTGAAGTAAATGGCATAATACAGTTTGAATTTCTGAGGTCAGTTATAAATGCTTCATCGCTAATGTCTCCTTACTCAAAGAAATCCTGAGCAGGGGGATGTCTGGTGACATTCTGGGCCAGTAGGCTGAGGTTTCGCTCCAAGGACACAGTAGCATTATAACAGACTTGTTTGTAGTACACTTGCCCCGGGACCTGATGACACAGGTCTGCCTCCTTGAAGGAATAGCAATCTAAAACCAAATATGACATATGTTGTAAAATCTAAGGTTCTTTCATCAAACTCTATCAATATCATTTTTTATGACAACTAATCGTTAATAATTCTTCATTTCAGAACTTGCGGGGAGTTATCTCCCTTTTATTTTATCAGAAAAATATTTCACATAACACCACTCTGAGAAATATGAGGTTCTAATTATCTTGTACTTACGTTCACTAGCCCATTCCGGGTGGCACTTTTCCCATGGCAGCTCACTGGTGAAGGAGGTGAAGAGGTAAAGGATACACCAGGCGATGATGACAGTGTAATATAGGGATACTATTCCTGATACACTGATCATTCCATAGCCCATACCTGTGGAGAGATACAAGGCATGTCTTACTTAAATAAGATAACTACTCTAAATTCCTTATATTATGTGAGTACTTAATTCCGCTCCGATTCAGCTGTTTCGTATCAAACAGCAAGAATGTAAAATCGCTAACGCTGAACATTTATTAATATTTCCTAGAGTTTCCCACTCTCAGAAAATTATACACGAGGGGTGCTTCTCGTGATTTTACGCGGATATAAAATCCTTGCATTTAATTAGGAATTCACAGTATTGGACCTTCTTGCTTGTTGGAGCAAAAAATTCAACATGTTAGAAACATTAGTAGAAAAATCTTTTTAATACATGTTTCAATTCTTAATGATGTGCCATTTACCAGTATGCTACTACAACAAAGCAAACGTAAAAGAATACTGTTAACCAACTTTTATTTGCAACGACCTTATTTAGATATACCAGATAAACAGGTTCATGGTGACTAGTTTTCGTGACCAAGATGTAGAATATCTGGGCAATACTTTTCAAATGACATGATGACTAATTTTGCAATTTTTTGCAACATTTAGAGTCTCAGGAACCATGCAAAAAATTCTCGTACGCAAATACAAGTTAATTTACCGTAACCAGTGTAAGGTTATAACAATATTTTTTTGATGGAAGATTATGTTCAATACACATGAATTTCAACAACATAATCCACATCAATCAATCCTCTATTCTTAAATATGAACCCTCGTGATAATTTCAGCAGTGACACTATATCTATTACTGAGGTCAAGTAAGTATTCACCATGAAACAATGGACAAAGCCTGTCAAACACGACCGATGGTCCCAGTGCTGCATACTGTCCCAGGGCCAGCTCCAGAAACATAAGGGGAAGTCCCAGCAGCAGCAGCATCAGCACAAAGGGAAACACAAAAGCACCTGAAATGTGTCAATTAAATTTAAATATTTACATTTTTCAGTGTCTTTGCCAGTGATAACACTACATATATCTATTTTGTACTACTGGCACTGTACCAGTTATCGGCTAAAATTTAATGTTTTTTTTCGTATTTTCTTATTTCTTGATATTTTTGGTAAAAAATTGCCATACTTTAAATAATGAACTCCTTATTTATCAATCTGTTAGTTTATATCATTTTTTAGAACCCAGAACATCTTGTTTTGTGATTTTTATCAGGGCCCGAATTTGCCGAGTTTTTACGATCTACTGTACCAGTTATCGCCTTCGTGATAATAACATAGTAAAATCCCTGTACATGTTGATTTTATACTCTGCTAAATGAAATTTGAATTATGTCCCTTGTGGGGTCAGACTAAAGTAGTCGGGGTCATGATACATTATAAACAAAACTCATAAAATTATTCGTTTATTATTATACGGTAATTCACCAAATCGTACACTATTCAATACTTAATTGTGCAATCAGGCGTTCAACTGTGCTACGAATCTCACAGAAAGTAATGAATTCCTTTTGTTTATACATGTTATATGTATTGATATTATATGTCAAATCAAAGAAGGGATATAATAACGTATCACAAAGAGGTAATATTCTATTTTTAACTTATTACGTCATTTTCCCCACTGCTGAAAGTGCAAAGATGTAAAATCAGCGGTAAACAATGATTGTTTAAGCTCATGTTTAAAACATATTCAAGAAAGCTTTCAAGCAAACCTACTTTTCTTTATTCGAAAAAGACGACTGAATTAAAAAATCTTGGATTGTCCCCTGCTATAAACCCGAACTCTCAGTTTAGCCGATAACTGGTCTTAGCCGATAACTGGTACAGTACCAGTATAGTCAAATAAATTAAAATGATGCATAATTAACCACAAGATGTTTGAATACAACTCTTTAACTGTAAACAAGTGCATTGGAAACTACATTTATGTGTATAATTACAGGTAATGTAAATGCATGTACATGTAATATGTTTTTGGATATAGCTGTTGCTAAAGATGAACTTAATTTTTACTTCAACTAATCCACTTTAAAGAATGATAAAACCTTGTTTTGCCTTAGCCAATCAAAATCCATCGCACTCTAATCATAACTGCCTCGTGATGTTTGTGTTAACATTCATGAATACTTAATAGCCAATCTTTCCTTAAAATTTCATCGATAAAGGTATCATTTTGTAACTTCTTAATACTAGTTGCTACAAGTATTAGTTCATGAATAACCCTACATTTGAGGAAAAAAACAAAAGTGGGCATCTAAAAAGGACCCTAAACTTTCCTTTTAAATTTTGACTTTCTCATATTAGTACATGTATTAGTTTAAATATCCTACTTAACAGAACATTTAAGTTAATCACACACCATAAAGCATGTTTATGTATTGTTTGTGGATAAATGGTACTTGGGCAAAAAGTTCAATCAATTTTTCTCCTTAAAAATATATACCTCTATTTGCATCATTCAACTAAAACTACCGATCTAAGGAGAGGTTCATGGGCCATAACTGGCACCTATGGAATATAACATTTAAAATATGCACCTCCTCCATTGCTGTATGCAAGATATGGAAACCTCCAAACATTTCCCAATCCGACGGAGTATCCCAGAAGGGACATAAGGAAATCAAATCTTCCCGTCCAGTTTCCACGATCCTCCAACTCCTTGACCTCCCCCACCAGGTCATCATCCAATGGGGTCAAAACAGCTGTACTTGACACATCCTGAACTAGCGTGTCATTTGGGTTCTGAAAGACATTTATTGATTATCTTTAGCAAAATAAATTATGGAAATTTATTTTTAGACTTTGAGTAAATTATATTTCATAAAGGTGTACTAAGTAAGTTTATATCTACTTGTACTTTATTTTCCAAATAGTAAAAGTATATGACATATCAAACTGAGTAAAATCTTCAAAGACAAAGCAGTGATAAAGAAAAATAGCATTAACCGGTAACTTGTATGATTGTAAATTACTTTATTTTGGTCTAATGTTTAAACCACGTATTTATTACCATTTATTTACTAATCCACATCGAATGATGGATCACTGTAGCTAATATGCCAACGACCAAAAGTATCCTGATATCAGTGACTGTGTAAACAATGTCCTTAAACTGCAAATTCTTAAAAGTGACTTTTGCTTTGGGCATCATGGTAATTTATTTTATATCCTTGCCAACACATGCTAAAAATGCTTTGACTACAGGACTTTTAAAATGATCATTGCTAGGAATTCACTTTTACCTTGCAAATTCATGTGTTTTTTTAGACAGGGCCAGTCAACACACATACGGATTTATCAGGATAATCTTGAAATATTCTTAAAGATGATTAAGTAGAAGTATTTCTAATCTGCGCAGATGTTTAAATCCTTATTAAATAAACATTGGTAATGACTACCTAGAAAATTGTTAAATGCTTAAAATGCTCACACCATAACTGCACATGTTCCTGCATATACTGTCAATAATGTGTGTGGGTGCATTCGTGTGTGTGGAAAAAAGAAGATTGGGGGGGGGGGGGGGGGCTCTTACCACATCATCGTCGAGGTCCCTCTCTGGGTAATCCTGCTTGTAATATGCGACCCCCCACTTGCCCTTTCCAGCAGCCATCTCACTCTTCTCATGGTACTTCTCCGTTCCTCTCTGAAAAGACAAAAAGGGAAATTTGATTAACTTTTATCGGATGCCTCAACCACATCAACAGTCTGCATGTGTACAGAACTTTTTTTTTCTACTATGATCAAAGTCCTTAAAATTCATATAAACTTGTCATATCTAATTTGTTTTTGTTTTTGAATAGTGAATACTCTTCTCCAAACAAAATAAAAAAATATAATTAGTGGATGTAAATAAAGGTGCAACACCTTTTGACCTTGTGATGCTAATCACCCTTTTAATTTGCTTTGAACAACTGATCAATAACAGTGATTGATATCTGCCCAGGTTTCCTGTCTATTAATGTCTCATCAGAAAATAAGGAATATAATCAATGTATGTGACCATTTCACCAAAAATCTGGGGCAAATTAGATGAAATTTATCATATTTTTAAACATAATTTGCATATTGTGTAGGCCAGTCTCCCTCTAGTCCCTGCTGTATACTAGCACTGGTAACGTAATAGTAAATCAATACTCTCAGGATACATTCTCAAGGTTAAGAATGTTGACACTAGCATTGGGCACAATTCCAATTCCAAACAATCTTTGTAAAATACTAATACACTACAGGATTAGATCCGACTCCAACTGAACATACCGGTATATGGCAGTGGTAAAAAAGTATATCATTAGAAAAACAAGCAACGAAACTTGTCAAAAGTGAACTGCCTGGCTAACTTACTAGGTCAATAATATGTTACATTATATGACATTTACCCTCCGATTTGGACGATTGAAACTGTTCATGTATATTGATAACCATTTTAAATTACAAACTATTAAATTTCATTCAAATGTAAAATCACAAATTATCAAAATTCATCTAAACACCTGTAAAACCATAAAATTACACCTAATGTTTTATCTGGTAGTAATTTTCACTATATAAAGCTCTCTAGTTTAAATCTTATAAACATGTGCATTAACTTGGATGTGTACGGTATAAATCAAGATTTGTCTTTCCTTTCTCACCTGGCCATCCCGCGCGGACTCCATAAGAGGTACATTGGCAGCTATATCTGGAATGCTACGGTTATTTTCATTGGGAAACTGACCCAGATTTCCTGGTGGGATTCCACCTTCACTTTTAGACCTTTTCTCTTTCCTGTCACTCATTCTTTATTTTTTGTAATGTATTTTTTTAAACCAAAATTGTGGTGACAACTTTTGATAAATATGTTCAACAATACAACACAATTTCTATTCACAGTGCAAATCAGTCCAACATCTGTTACAACTGGGAATATATATTCGATCCGATTGTTTATGAACTTCTGTCAACACTAAGCTATACAAATGTACCAAAACAAACACAGCTTTTATATAGAAGTCTATTGCATCATTTTCTTCAACACAATTTGTTTTTATGCGCTGTGCCAAGAATTCCTTCTGGTCTGATCTCAATCACAGTTTCATACCTAACAGTCCAACTTGGCAATTAAAATGCATATAAAAAATTCAGTTCAAGAATCTTGGCAATCTTTAGTAGTCCCCTGTAATACACAGTCACTGTGAAAAAATAGCTATAAGATTTGTTACAAAGCTTCTTAATTAGATTTCTTTAGTGTTTAGCTTAATCAACTTAAAACTCCCATGGAAGAAATAAATCAGGGTGAAATAATGAATGTAGACTTTCCTAGGCTAGCAATCCCTGGTTGAACTCGAGCACCTGTCTCAAAAGCAACATATATATGTCACCTCAAAAAACTGACATCACATGGGCGGACCATACCCTCTCATCCAGAAAACTTTTTCCTATAACAAGCACTGGACATTTACTGAATGGAATCAACACCAAAATTCTTTTTGCCTTGTAAATCCAAATATCAGTGTGTCCAGTCAGGCAAATGAACAATCAATGTGTTCTAGCTGTGTGAACTACAATTTTTTTTTTTATTTCAAATAAAGAAAGTGTGAACAAAACATTAATCTCATAGTAAATAGCATGATTAGTGACTGGGAATGCTTGGAGATATTAATGCATTCAATGCAAGACCCTCGATGGGTCAAATATCTGCCATTTAAAAATGATCTCTATGGGGCAGTTTTTCAAGTCTTAATTTGGAAATACAGGGAAAGACTGTGTTGGTCAACAGTAGTCAAACTGGGAGAGGCTTATGACATAATGTGTTGCCCGCATATTTGGGCCTTTATTTGAATTTAAGTGACCATGTCAAAGCCCCAGAAACTGAGAACTTCCCTTTATGTTGTCCACTTTCATAGAATACACAAATCAGTTTTTGTCCTGAAAAGTCTTTGTATTGCCAGAACAGGTCACCGAATAACATTGTGAATGTGGTAATCTAAATTTAAATAGTAGCGGACAAAAGAATGAGCAACAAAAACTGTGAAAATGAATTTATATTGTGTCTTATTTACTACTAGATGTCCAGTAATTCTGTTGTACCAAAAATTTCACTACAATTCTTTGATGAAACTTTTCAAATTCATCTATTCGTACCACAGCATCAGACCTCTTCCACAAGCAGGTGCTGGGAGGTAACATTAACTGGAAGTCTGTACAGGTAAATGACACGTACATGTCCTTCTCAAGTTTGTGGACTAATTTGTATCGGGGGAACTCCAGCTAGGGAGATGACAGCAGACCTGGTCAGGCACCTGAGGATGGGACAGATCTTGTCAGCCAAAATAAATGAAGTCCTCCACAGGAAATGTATCAAATTCTGCTCTGTACCATCTTCTAAGATTCATATCCTCTCTCCAAGAGATAAACAGCAGCTGTATGTACTTATGCAAGGGATGGTCCTTTTTTTCCTTTGTCTTCATTTTTTCAAAAATAATATGTTGATCTTCATATTTACCGGTATACATACACTCTCATTATACAAAAAATGATATTTATACGGACACTTCCTGTCAGAAAGTGAAAAATAAACTAGACATCTATTAGACGGCAACCATCTCCAAGGGCCCTTCTGTATTAAAGGACATTGCTTTTCTAACAAGCACCATATAGTTGAAATATATAGCAGATAAGTCCAAAAGAAACAAAAAATTGGGTCTGGTCAAGGATTTTACATAGGTCTGATATGATCTTGACATTTGACCTAAGAAACTTGGTTCAAGATCACTGCACACTTTTTACCCAAACTGAGACATACAGATTACTAAAGGGCACCTGCTTAGCAAGGCCAAAATTAAGTCTTGTCACTTCAAGGTGATAAAAAAGTTTTAATATATCAAACCAAAAACTCAGATGCATTAAAATTAAACAATGTGTCCTAGCTTTTTTATGCCTTAAGTAATGAAATTATTAAAAGTTATCTATTCATATAATTAGCTTTCCAGCACCCACAATAGACCCAGAGTTTGGTTTTTTTCCCCTAAACTTTTAATAAATCATATGGCTTTTTGGTATTCAGCTAGAGCATCATAATCAGAAAAATGATGATGACATCGGATTTGATATTTTCTCAAGTTTTGAGTGATATGCAAATTATAATGTCTTAAACCTAAACATTAACCCCGAGTTGGTTTACATGTAACATAAATTTAATTTGCAGAATATTATTAAGCATTGGGGTCAAATAAAAATGTGTCATTATACATTGAATTGAATTTATTTATCAAATTTTTAAGTAAACATGGTTATGCTCCATGAAGAGATGGAATAATCATAAATTATATCAAATATGATTTATTTTTTCAATTTTGATTTAAAGTGCATTTGATTTTTCATTCGGCTAACATATTTATCAGTTCATATAGAAACTGCAATTATTGGCATGATAATGGGAAAAAAGGTACATGCATGGTATATTCTTTTTTTACTGTCTCTCGAATTTTCTAATAGAAGATTAATTATGAATAATTTATAAGTAAGGAAATCGTTAATTCATTCATTCTTGAGATATTCTTCTATTGGTTGCTAATACTCTGTTCTTCCCTCTATTGTTAAGAATTACAATGGTTACATTGCTCTAGGCATCATTTTATTCAGATTGAACTCTCATGACCTTTGACTTCCGACTGCGGCGCAGACGTAACATGCTGCACATCGCACATTTGATGACGACATGTTGTAAACAATAGAAAAAATGGCACAAAATCTTCGTTATATCTATGGAAATTTAGAATTTTGGAATTGAAAAATATATAAAATGTGACAAATACACTAAAATTCATGGAAAACTTGTATTCTAATACACAACAGATGTACGCATGCTGCACTAAGCTAAGAGGCACATTTTACTGCCTCATAATGATACGGAAGAAACTCGTACAGATTAATCATTCAGTTTTACAAACATTGACAATGTAGTACGACTTGACGCTTATCTTTAAAACCAGACATGGAAAATCGCCAAAGCACATGACAGGCCAAAACACATAGAATAATCTTTTGTATACAAATTTTGTATAAACACGTGTCACGTGGAATCATGTTTCGTGAAAAACAAAGCAAACGGAATGATATTACTGTCAAAATTTGACTAACTTACCAAAAGATCGACTTGTACTTCATCGTCGATATCGTCATTTGTCTCGTTCATGCTGTCATGCTTGGTATTTTTGCCTTTTTTGTACAGCTCTTTCTGTCCGCTGCTCGCCATGGTAGGGGATTTGTTTAGGCCTCTTACGCGTGCGCGTGACGATTCCCGCCATCATCAGGAGGCGAAAAAAGGCTTAGGCTCAATTCTGTAAATAGTAAAACCTTATATTTAACTGTCAAAGAAACAGTTTATGTTTCATTATCAGTTACATAACCCAAGTTTATTGTATAAAGCACAAAATCAGCACACCATTCTGAGAAAAATATGCTGGAAGTCCCCAAATATGAACATAACACTGAAATTAAATAAAGAAAATGTTTTCGATTGTATTCCATCACAACAATTATAATAGAGATCTTAGGTCACACAGAAGTATATAAGTTGAAAATGATGTAAACTTAGATATTTTAGCAGTACAACTCTTTATACTTTCCTATAGTATCACTACGTATAGGCCTATCCCCTCCCCTCCTTCTTCTCTCTCTTTCTCTCTCTCTCTCTCTATTTTTTTTTAAGAAAATACAATATATACACATTTATGGATATCGAATTTTAACCAAAAAACAAAAAGCAAAACCACACACACCAATGGAAAATTATTATTACAGCAATGTGATGTTATATGATAATTCTTTATAAAATAATTTTCAATAGTACAAAATTTATTATACCTCTTCCATATAAATGAGTCAAACCCGTATCTTTATTCACACATCTGTTTATATTTATTTAATTACTGTTAAATCTGGCCCCCTCCACTTTCAATTCGCTTCCCGTTGAACACCTATGGGGTGCCTCTATACACTCCACACTCAATTCATTCACAAACCTTGGATGATGCAATCTTTAGGCTTTAAAAAAGCACTACTGGATGTGTTCTGCATTTTGGACACAAAAAAATTAATTAATATATGCAAATAGCACAGTACATTAATTATGAATATAATTTTTTTTATCTTCACAGCTTGAATTTATAGCTGCCCGGTATAATTTTAGTGTGTATAGCACGGTTGATTGAAATTAAAGTTTATCAGTCATGCATATCTGAATATAGGCACAAAACCTGTGTGTGTGCACACATACAAAATATATCATGATTATAACAAAAGCTTTAAAGGCCTTGGACATTTGAACTTTTAACAGTTTAATGACGTCAGTACGTTTTCTTTACATTGTCGCTGTGCCAGTGATGATATTGATTAATTTAACACAACATATGCATATATGACCGAGCCTTTTATATATAAGGAAATCACGCGCGGATCCTGAAATATTTCACAAGGGGGTCCAAGGGATATTTTTTGCCGAGGGGGGGGGGGGGGGCTGTTAGGCCCTCCAATCTTATCCATACCCCCTCGAATTCTATATGCACCCATGGGAATTGTTTGCAATTCACACTGTGATAAGTTAATGTTGACATTTCATGGAGTTTCTCTCCAGTCCCTTTTATTCAAACACATGTTTCAACATACCATAACTGTTAAACAGAATTAAAAGAAACAGTTTTCTTTTTAAGTTGATGAATCCTAATTAAGCATCCCAAAGATTAATCATTATGTATACATTCTGTCGGATTAATTTAAGGAGGCCGATTTGGGTTTTTTTTTGCGGAAAAACTACAATAGCATAACTCTTTATTTTTTAACCATATGTAATTTAAACCAACTCTAGTTTATTTGCGAAGGTTCATAAAAATCGACCGTCTGGTTCTTTTTAGGGACCATCTCAAAATAGAGGTACATATACTATAGGAATATATAGGAAACTGTCATTTTCCGCACATCAAAGCAGTTTAAAAAATACTACAATAGCTTTTTTTCTCAAATTGTAATATATGATTAGTAATATCATTTCCTACCTTATATGTAAAAAACACAAAATTCTACCGTCTGGTTTTTAGTGGGGGCCATCTCAAAATATTAAAATGCACCAAATTTTGCTATATATTTGGATCATCACGAATGATGATTGATATAATGGATTCATTCCAAAAATGAGGAAAATGTCCTCGAGGATAGCATCATTCTGTATATAAAATTTCAACAGCGCACAATTTTTACTTTTTCTTTTATGTTATTTTTTATAACGTACTCCTACAAAGCTTCATTTTATCATAACGTCATAAAAGCGCAATGGCAATGCTCCCCTACCGCACAACGTAAAAATCGTGTTAAAAATAAAAATTTCCTTTAAAAATCTAAATATTTTTATCTGTATTTTGTTTATTGTGTTCAATTTTATAAATGATATCGAAAAAAAATCATAAGAAGTATAAATCAACTGTATTATATTAGAATGCGCAAAAACATGCGCAATGCAAACTAAAGTCGGCCTCCTTAAATAAAAATTAAGTAAGTCGCGGACCTGATTCAGTCATTAGAACATATAGAATCGGAAACATGTTTCTAGATTAGATTTTTTTAAAAGCAATTGCGAATTCAAAGCATATCGTGATAACATTTAATCTTTTGAACGTCAAGCTCAGTTTTAAGTGGTCTTGACATACCTAGGGCCTTTAGATTTTTATTTGCATTATTCTAACACCGACATTTTGAGAAATCAATCTATTTTGTGTACAATATAAAACATCGATTGTATACAGCACTTTTTAAGAAAAGGAGGGCGCGCAAATGAGAATAAAAAAGTTTGTCATTAATTGAAATTCTTTCATACGAATATCTTTTCTAGCTACAATACAAGCCTATATATAGTGGGTGTCGTAGAATATAGAGAATATGACACATGGTAAAATAGAACCATTTTAACAAGAGCTTGGACTTTGTGTAGTTGTATCAAACAGTAATGTGACGTAGGCCTGTCTATTTCATTGTTGGCCACTCAGCCATGGCTCTTTGAAATCAATAAGATTTGTCTGGCTTTTGAGGTAAGACCACGCAGTCGATGTATATTTCGCTTGAAACATTTTTAACTTGTTTTGACGCAAGAAATACTACTGAAAGTCCAAGGTCTAATTAAAATGGTTCTATATAGAGAGGCTAAGAAAGCAGACTCAAAATAATAGAAATATTGACAACTGGTCATGAACGTAGAAATATAGCCAACAGAACATGCCGGTATACGATGAGCCAAAGAGACAACGGGACATGCAAATCCATGTACAATGCCAAATTAAAAAAACCACCAAACAAGCAAACAAAAAAAGAAAAAAAAAGAGATAACTGGTTCATTATAACACGTGCCTTGAAAACTACAACACGTGTTAGTATGTTTCGTTTTATTTTTGAAACACCATTCACATGCTACTTTAAAAAAAAATCGTCTCAACTTCTTGGCATTGTTATGTTGATTAAGAAATTCTAATTTAACGAAATGTTATGTTGTAAATTTTTAATTTACCGGATGGCAGTAAATACAAATTTACAACATGACAACTGTTGTAGATTTTGTATTTTCAGCCACCCGTTAAATTCAAAATTTAGAACATAATTCCAATTTAAAGAAAATGATACATATATGCATGCATATGGAAGTGGAAATCATTATAGACAACTTGACAGATGAGAGTAGAAATATAGACATCGAACGAGACATATTTTACACTAGAAATATAGACAACGAGACATATTTTACACTAGAAATATAGACAACGAGACATATTTTACACTAGAAATATAGACAACGAGACATATTTTACACTAGAAATATAGATAACGAGACATATTTTACACTAGAAATATAGATAACGAGACATATTTTACACTAGAAATATAGATAACGAGACATATTTTACACTAGAAATATAGACACCGGGACACGTGAAATTAGACTGGAACATAATGACAGATGTAATACCGGTTTATACAGTAGACAACATATGAAAGCAGAAATGAAGACAATGGACATTCGACAGCAGAAACATATATGAAGTAGGAGTATAGACAACAAAGTATCGACAAAAACATTTAAACATTCATCAAAAGACATATAGACAGTTATACATGTGTACATGTATACATGTACACATGGAAACAAGAATATAGATAGCAGAAGAAATTTTTAAAAATGGACAAAGTAAACACAACGGGATACTCGACAGTAGAAATATAGACACATGGACATATATGAAAAGTAGATCTAATCAAAACTCCCATCTTTTATTATATAATTTATTGAGCATAACCAATATCCATTTGTTAGTATTCATAAAAAAGAAGTATCATGACACTGAAAATTAAGGAAACATCCAATAATGTTTTTTTTTTTCCAGGAACTCTTTGAGAAGTTGCAATATCCTCTGAACAACAACCTACACAATATATGGCGAAAACGATTTCATGTCCCAAGAACAACATTTGACGTGTGTCAGATTTTGTTTTGTTTTTGTATGGGTTTTTTTTCAACATCAAATGCGAGGGGATGACTTGAATCTGCTTCCAATAATATCCCCCATTTTTCTATATCTATAGAGAAATACAGACAACTCGGCATTCCTCTTATTCCGCGCTGCAAGTCTAAGGGCAGACAGACGTCGCAAGAACATCAGCATGTGCAAGTTGCATCATTCCGCCTCAGTCAGCATGACCCTGGAGCCCCAGTACCTATAGCAGACGAGACTGAGAATGCTATGTCATAAATCTGATTATTCATATCAAGCTTGTGCACTTTTATGTATTATTTCCTGATTGTCTCCATCAAATTATAGGGCCACTTAACGTGTGTACTTGTTTAAAAGTTCGTATGGAACGAGAAAATTTATCCTTAAATAATTTACAAGAATGCAGCTTTTCAGTACTTCGTGATTTTATTTACGGAGCTGGAAGGTCAACAAATGACCAATCAGATTTACCTTCACACTATATAGTATTAATTTTCAGATATTTTTTTTGGGGGGGGGGGAGGGGTCAATGGCTACAACTATTATTTGATAAAAAAAAAATAATAATAACTACAGTATATTACAAATATTCTAATTTAAAAAAAAAAATCGAATATTTTTTTTTATATCTTTATATAGAGCTCTTCTTGTCAAGGAGATTAATATAGTATAAAAATGGCCAAGATCATCCAGCTCTCTTAATGCTGCGTCCGAACACATTCCCGTACCTTTAAAAAATATAAAAAAAAATAAATGCAAAAGCTAAACAAACAAAAGACCAAGCAGAAGTCGACCACGATCCCAATCCTGTTATAGGTTCAAAATCTAGACTATTTTGATCGATAAACATGTATCCATGTTTTACAGCGTAATATCCTGTGTAATTCCTAGAATAAATGCATTGATATGTCTTCTGGTAATTTCTGGTTAAATAGAAATTGAAATTTGAAATTTGAATTTAAATTTTAAATGGTTATCATTTATCGTATACCGTGTATATAGCATAAGGCATCGGTTCTGATTCAGATAAATTAATAATTCTTGTTTTAAAAAACTTACACGAACAGCTGGATTATTTTAGAACTGAAAAAAAAACAACCAGAGTCTCTTAGATTTGTAAAGTCAAATTTTCTAATGCTGTTGACATTTGCAAATGATTGTATGCCATCCATTACCTTGTTCTTTTCATGCTTGAAACAAAAGGCGAACGAATTTAGACCTATTTTATCATTAATTTCAATGTTGTTTCTGCTTTGAAATTGCTTTGAAATTCCTCAATTTCTTAGATCTTATGCACATCTTAAGAAATAACAACTGGTAGAGACATTCTCTTAATTTAAATTCTGATACGGTTTTTAATTAACAGTGCGGATCGTCTCAATGTGAAAATATATGCATGGAAGGTCGTGATGAACAAACAAGTTATCTCGGCGACAAGTGCTCTGCATTCATACAGTTGTAACTGAAATGGATTTCCATTTTAGTCTGTTATGACATTTCTGTACAACATTCCACTGTCTGTCGTCCTTGGACGTTTATACATGTACTCAATCTGCTTATTGTTAATTGTCAGGTTCTGGCCGTGTTAATATACAACAAGATCCCCCATTTGGAAACCGGATAAAACCAGCTCGAGTCTAGTCGTCAGTTTGATGATAATATGCTGTAGTACTTGAAACCGATGTGTAAGACCTCACAGTCTCACTTGTTTTATTTGCTATACTTCCTCACACAGACACGCTCACCCACTCATATTGCACGCTGTGAGTATACATGTATGTTATTATACATCCGATGTTATATATGCTAGTATATAACGTCGTCGTCAATCTGGGCCCACCATGGGGATAAAACCATCGACATAAGGTTAACAGTATTAGCTTCAGGTTTGTAGTTTTCTCAGTAAAACAAATCGTAGCATACTGTACGTAACGAAAACACGTGTCAGTATAGTACATTTAGGCCAAGGGTATCTCCTCCCTCGCCCCCCCCCCCCCCCCCCCCAATACAAAAACGACAAAAGCTATATGTGTATGCATGCAGAAAACAGTGTACTCTATGAAAATTTTAATGAAAATAAATGTATTAAGACCAATTCAAAAAATAATAAAAATATTTTAAGAAAGATATCTATTTAATACGTGTATCATTCATCCAATTGACATCACACATCAGAGAGTAATTACAAAAGCTGGATCTTTCAGGAACTTTCAGAAATACCTCAGAAAACACATCATTTAAAGTATTTGTTGGCAACTCAATACTCAGAAGTATAGTCCAACGATTTAGACAGCGGCTCAAAAACAACTTTAAACCGCATCGCAAAGCTAGCAAGATATATATTGACAGGTTTTTATTCCACACAAAGGAGTTCTGTATGTAATTTTGAAAACGTTTGATATTAACTAAATGATATCAGTAAAATTTATCAATTTTTCAATGGCAGTTCGATCAGTAATAGGTGTTTGTAAACGAGACCCTTTTGTAATAAAATAAATGCCATTATAACGAATTTCAAATATATATTGCAGTAACCTAGTATTTATGAGAGCATATCTAGTTATTAGGCATACAAGTTTTTGTATATGACATTAATAATTATATTTCTTTTGCATTTTGTAAGCTATAACAAGGAATCACACGTACGCATATATTTCATATAATTCATATAATCACAACCCTAAGTCAACATTTACATTTTGAGGACAGCAACCTTTTAATTTAAGGAAAGTAGACACATGTAAAAGTAGATGCCATTTCCTTTTCTTACGTTGTTTTCATTTTGTATGTTCCATGTATCATCAACGCATAATTAATGAGCTGCCAGCGGGGCGAAAATAGATATGGACCTCATTGAAATTCGTAAATTTTTCTTTTATAAAAATGAATGCGATGCCAGAATTCTCATGTGACATCTCTCTTATGCAAGATCGGACGTTGTCTTTTTCATCCCCTACGTTTTCCAGATTTCCAGATGGCACATTCATTGTACCTCACAGAGTGTGAGTGAACTCGATACTACGTTTTTTACCTGAAAAAAATTTAAGACTGTGTTCGAGTTTACGAAAAAAAAATATCACCGTGTATTGTATACATTTCTCTGTCTTGTCTTGAAAAAGTGCTGATGCCAGATTTTTAATTTCAATATACAGTCAAGAGTTCACCATTCATAAGTCACCAGCTTCCCAGTTAATCTGTCAGTCAACAAACAGTACTCTAGTGGTCAGTAATACAGTAAGTTTGACTGTCGGTCTATCTACTCAATATATAGATCATCCAGTATAGATCAATCACTTCGATCATTTAGTCAGGCAGTCATCCAGTAGGTCTTATACATCAATCGACCATAAAGTCAGGTAGTCATCTATTTGGTCCTATACATCAATTGATCATATAGTCAGGTATTCATCCAGTAGGTCTTATACATCAATCAATTATATAGTCAGGATATATTCAGTAGTCTTATACATCGATCGATCATGTAGTCAGGTAGTCATTCAGTAGGTCTTATGCCAATGGATCAGGCAGTCATCCGGTAGGACTAACATCAATCGATTATATAGTCAGGAAGTCATCCAGTACGTTTTATACATCAATCGATCATATAGTCAGGTATTCATCCAGTAGGTCTTATACATCAATCGATTATATAGTCAGGATATATTCAGTAGTCTTATACATCGATCGATCATGTAGTCAGGTAGTCATCCAGTAGGTCTTATGCCAATGGATCAGGCAGTCATCCGGTAGGACTAACATCAATCGATTATATAGTCAGGAAGTCATCCAGTACGTTTTATACATCAATCGATCATATAGTAAGGATATATTAAGTAGGTCCTATACATCAATCGATCATATAGTCAGGTAGTCATCCAGTTCGTTGTATACTTCAGTCGATCCCAGAGTCAGGTAGTCATTCAGCAGGTTCTATACATCAATTTATGATATAGTCAGGTAGTCATCTAGTTGGTCTTATACATCAATCGAAAATAAAGTTGTCATCCAGTAGAGCTTATATATATCAACCAATCATAAAGTAAGGTATACATTAAGTAGGTCCTATTTATCAGCCGATCATAGATTCAGGTAGTCATCTTGTAGGTTTTATACATCAATCGATGATATGATCAGGTAGTCGACCAGTAGGTCTTACACGTCAATCGATCATATAGTCAGGTAGTCATCTTGTAGGTCTTATACATCAATCGATTATATAGTCAGGTTGTCACCGACTAGATCTTACACGTTAACCGATCATATAGTCAGGTAGTCATCCATTTGGTCTTATAACAGTCAAATATCTTATTATTCCGTCATCCAGTACTTCTGACTTTAATTAATGACATGACAGGGTTATACATCTACTGATTAACTATCTAGACGACTGAATGCTTATTCTCGACAAGTAAACATCGAAAGCACGAATAAAATGCATGTGTAAATAATTTAGTACATGTATAATATGGTTTCCCTATTTACAACCTACCGACAATGTTTTTCAACCTGGAATACGACAACAGAGTATTTGTTTTGTTCAGGCTTCATATGATCAGCCACCAGTGACATCGACATGTGCAGTGGTACGTGCCTTAATTACCATTCAACGATGCACCGCCTAAGGGAAAGGTTAAACCTCATACTGATTTATATTGAACGACCTTTTTTTTTAATGAATTTCACTAGGTATATTGTTTGAACAGAATCCTACTCGTTTAATCAAAGCATACCAGATTTAAACGTTATGTTAAAATAATAATACGTATAAGTCTATGTATAGTAAATGCATTTGGCCAACACGTTTTCATACGTATAACAAAACTCGTTTCGTACGAACGGGGTTCATAACTTTGTAAATGTTACAAATGTGTGTGTTTTTTGTTTGTTTGTTTTGGGGTTTTTCGGGGGGGGGGGTCCCTGGCAACATTTTTAGAAACCCATTGTAATGTTATTCTTAAAGAACTCTGATATAACGAAAACTCGAAAATATCTACTTCCATACTAATTTAATTGTGTCGAAGTGTTAAAGAATATTCATTAAGGTTCCGTTCTAATACTGTTTTTTGAGAAAGCTTTTTCAACAAGCTTGTATCAAAGTCATTATAGATTCATTTATAAACTGTATATTACCAATTCTAATACTATTGTATATATTTAAACAAATTTGTCTTAGGGTTAATGCGGATTACGATTTAAGTAAAACTTAGTGACTTCATTATAATCGAGGTTTACTGTACATATACTGTACATACGTGTACTTGTACAACTTGTGATTCATACATATGTTATATTACGATAAAGTTGTTGTGGACACAAAAACAATGTTCAGAATCAAAATTGCTTTAACAAGACCTGTTTGTCCTAAAAAAGCAAGATATAGGGCAAAACAGATCAAGTTGAAATCTTTTAATTAATTTTTTTTTTTGCGGGGGGGGGGGGGGGGGGTTCTGGCTGTACTTTATGTGAAATTAAATATTAATATTTGGATTCTAGTGACCTGTGAATAAATTATAAATCCAAAGTTTTAATGACATGAATGCTAATTACATAAACAAGAGTGAAATGAAAATCAATATGTCCATGGACCGTTCACAAGTAGTAAAGCAGAAAACTGTAACGGTAGATATGATCTCCATAAGCCTGCACATCAATGTCAGTCCATTTGTATTTAGCTCACCCCATCCTTAGACTTTAATATTTACAATTCAGTCAAGAGTATTTGTTCTGTTGACACTTGAAAGATTCATTCACGTGCCAGAAGCAGACACACGTTTATATTAAGTTTTGAAACGTACAAATAATTAAACATGTATTTACAAATATTAAAAGTGATGAACATCGAAGCCAACTTTAAAGGTATGCATTTTGATATTGTGCTTGCAATTTAAATACAAATGCAGGATTTAATTTTTAATACGCTTTTAACATGGTCTGAAGATCAAAGTGTCTAGACCCAAAATGGCAATTGTTTGGGTTTTTTTTTTATTCAAGGGTGAGTCGGTGCTTATTGCATGTTTTGGTTCTTAATATGTTGCTGTGCAAGTCCGGACAGTGCTGTTACCTTTAATCACTGCCGCAGGCCTTGTTATTTAACTGGGGCACCTATCAAAAAAAAAAGGACCAGACGATATTATAGTATTTGCGATTGGGGTTGTAAATTTTGTCATTTTTCTAAAGAACATACCTTTATAAGAGGACTATAACCAATATTGGCAAGAAATATACATGTATAATACAATTTAACACCAAAAATGGAGAGAGAAACTAGATCTCGTTACGAGTAACGATTAGGTCTTCCGCCCGATTTTGTTTTCATATGATACGATGAAATATCTATATTCTCTGCCAAATCTGCGATCTTGGTGAATCTAGGTTTTTTGTCTCGAGACCGAAAACGGACGAACAAAAGAGGTTTATGAAAATAAAAGCTAGGTTTTTTTTATACATTTGTTTAGTGTACACCACTGTTAATCATGGAAGATGAAACACCAAAGATAATCAGTTAAACTTGTGAAAAAAATAAATTGTTTGAACTCTGGTGAGTACCGGAAGTGACGGTTGACAAAAGAAAACCCGTTAAATATATCTTCAATCGATTGTCTATCATTTATAAAAGTTTGTGTCTCAATCACTTACAGTGACTAAAATCTCGCTGGTATCAATTTTGTAAAAAAGCTAGGTACCAAAGATATTTGAAATCTTGATTGTTTTCAAGTTATCTGTAATACAGTTTACGAGTGTCTTGGCCCCTCATTTAAGGGGCCAGTCCCTTTTTCTTGAGTTCAATCGAAAGGTCTCACGAATACTAACATTTTTTGTTCTTACACCCATCTAAAATTGTTGTTCATTTTTGAGATACAAATGATTGAATATTTTAGGGGCCAGCCCTCTAGATCCTTTATGGGGACAGACAGACAGAGTTTTGATTAGTGGAATCGATTAGAATCATCAATGCAAACATTTTCTTTTCTACATTGCCTAACAAAATATGTCTCCTTCTCAAGATATATTGCATCAAAGTTTAAGTACTTTGGTCCCTTAAAATCCCTAATTACATCATAAATGGGTGTAAAAATGATTTTACCTGATAAATATTGCTACAATCAACAACTTTGCTTCTATCTTGCATTACAAAATTTTGATCGTTTTTAAGTTATTTGTAATAGAGTTTACGAGTGTCTTGGCCCCTAATTTAAGGGACCAGCCCCTTTTTCTTGATTTTATTGGAAAGAACGTTTAATTATCTACTACTTTTGTTATATATGTCTTAAGAAACTACCAACTGATAAAAAGATACAGATGAAAACGTATGAAAATTTTGAATGAAAATTCGTACTCAATTTTCGAGCCCAGGCGAGCTCCAAGAAATGGCGCCACTGGCGTAAAACAACATAATAGTGCACAACTTCAAACTATAGACTACCTATCCTGAAAATTTCATAGTCATATCTCTGATAGTTTCTGAGATCAGCTCTGCACAAAATAGGTCGTGAAAATGTGCAAAATGGCCGATAAATCGGTACCGGAAGTGACGACAGAAAAAATCTCAAAAATGTATAAAGTTTACATCAAGTCCCATCTTTTGTGAAAAAATGATTGAAATCGGTCGAATAGTTTTCGAGAAATCGCGTGCACAAAATTTGTGGAAAAAAATAATAAGAAGAAGAAATCGTACGAAAACTATAAGGTCTTCCGTTGGAAACGGAAGACCTTAAAAAATCATAGATAGTTTGATCAATGTTTACATTGCTGTTAAAAGGTTTGTTATTTTGCAGAAAAGTTGCTTTGATGGTTTGTCATTGGAACTGGTTTTCCTTACATTCTTTAATACTTGGAACACATATTCATACAAGATGAGTTGATAAAACTTTTAAAAAACCTTTCGATCGATGACTTTGAGTCATCATGAAATACCCAAAAATAATCGACAATATGTGCACTATTGCAAACGTTCTCAGGCTGCGTTTTAAATGCATTCAGCACAGCGTGAAAAGGCTGTTGATAGCATGTTTTGTAGATTTAGAAACAGATGACATTTTGCTAAAGTTTTGACAGCATCCTTGATGTGAACTTTGACCGAGGGTGACCGGGCCGATCCTGACGGTTAGTGTCAAAGAGACCTCGAAGGTTACGTCAAATTAGCACCCCTTCAGACCGCCTGTCACCCAAACCATTACAACTATTTCTGTATAAAAAAAAAAGAAACAAATAGACAAAACCAAAAAATCCAAAAACCTAAAAACTATTCGTTATTTTTTTTTTGTTAAAAAGCGTAATTCAGGTGGTATGCAGATCTGCTTGTTTAGGCTCATTGATCGCCACGTTCTCTTTACCTCGTGAGGTTATTTGTCAGAAATGAACTAGAGCAGACATACTGTAAATGCACTTTGAGGTCAAAACACCACTTTCAATTTTCATAAACAACTCGAACAAACAGGTTTATGCATTTCTGTATTACGCCATATGGAGCTGAAACTTATTTCCCTACATGTGTAATATAATTTATTTTACAGGAGGTGGGGTTAGGGACGGGGAGGGGGGGGGGGGGGGGGTGGACTTGATTAACAACAAGTCAAGCGATGTAACTCTCCTACAGTTTATACCACCATAACTTTTGTTCAAAATCAAGTGACCTCCCTTCGTATCTTTGAGACTTTGACTCCCCTCTTGATAAAAATTTCTACACAACATCTCAATTTGGAAACAACGGAAAAATGAAAAAAAGGTATATAAATCCCCAACATGTTCATGATTTACAGGATGTTTTGGAGGGGTGTGGGTCGGGGTTAAAAATGGTTCGTGCTCCATTTTCTCTTCTATAAAAAGAAACACACGTATATTGTGCATTTGATTGTATCAACATTGTTATCAACGAGAGTCAATAACGAGGGTTCTAAATTGGGTTGGGTTATGTGGTGGATGGGGGTTCCTATCCTTAAGCACCTCTTGGGGCGAAAATTTTAAAGGATAATTTAACAAATCTATATATAGGACGATAATACACAAAACTTTGCACGATGATTATTTTTGCAAAAATTGAATAAAAAATCTGTCAGTGATACCGAGTATGATAAGAAATAAAAACACACAAAAGGTCAAGGTTAATCAATGCATACCACATATCTTTATTTAGTAGATTATCTTTCTTTTTATATCGTTGTTGGACTCATTATAAGCTCTTTAAAGGAAAAAATACTATGTAAACCGATACAAAACCAAACCAGCGCAAGTTTGCGCGTACAAGTTAGGTGAATTCACTCTCTCCATCAAGCAGAGGAGGAGGAGGAGGAGGAGGAGACATTTATATTACTTGCATGGAACTTGATATCAACAATACATAAACAGAATTTGTTTAATATAAAACAAAATCTACATGGGTACGTATACTTATGATAATTTATCTATTATAAGTATATTGTTTGGGTAAATAAAAGTCTATTTATGATTAAGAAAACAGTTTTCTGATTTGAATCTGTTGTTATTTCTGGTACCAAATAAGGTTTGTTACTGCTTTGTGTTAGTTTGTTGTAAATGTTGTCAACTTGTCATTGCAGCTAAAAGTTGCGAACGATCGCAATCCATGTATACTGGTACTGTACCAGTTATCGGCCAAGACCAGTTTTCGGCTAAACTGAGAGTTCGGGTTTATAGCACGGAACAATCCAAGATTTTTTAATTCAGTCGTCTTTTTCGAATAAAGAAAAGTAACTTTGCTTCAAAACTTTCTTGAATATGTTTTATACATGAGCTTAAACGATCATTGCTGATTTTACAACTTTGCACTTTCAGCCGTGGGGGAACTGACGTAATAAGTTAAAAATAGAATATTACCCTTTTATGATTCGGAATTATATCCCTTCTTTGATTTGACATATAATATCAATACATATAACATGTATAAACAAAAGGAATTCATTAATTTCTGAGAAATTCGTAGCGCAGTTGAATGCCTGATTGCACAATAATGTATTGAATAGTCTACGATTTGGTGAAACACCGTATGATAATACACGAATAATTTTACGAGTTTTGTTTATAATGTATCAAAACCCCGACTACTTTAGTCTGACCTCACAAGGGGCATAATACAAATTTCATTTAGCAGAGTATAAAATCAACATTGTGATTTTTAGACGGTGGCTATAAATAGCCACGGTCTATTGCTACGGTCCTGACCGGAAGAGTATTTCTCACGGGGACCCTAACGGATAACGAACGATAACTCTGTTAGGTATGCAGTGTTACACGCAATGTTTTATCTATGTGTCGATTTCAGTATGATAACTAATTTTAATCTTGTCAGATATTTTAAGCATTATAGCTGCTAATCATTTTGTACATATATTTAAATAATTTATGAAATTGTGTTTTATTTTAAATGAGCTGTTACCCTGTCTGCTTACGCGGTATCGATAATTTATGCACCAACTGCCAGTTGTGACGTTAAACTCTGTATCAGGACTGCATAAACTATATCACTGCGATAATTGGCTAAGAGATCTCACAATAATCGCTTCTTGTTTTTTTTTATGATGTAAACAATTGTCAGAAACACACACAATTTAAAAAGGTTTGCCATTTCATATTTCAGCAAGTATGCTTCATCGATAAATTCATTCATTTTCAACGCATTAATTTTAGTTGAGGAAGAAAATTTATTTTTTAGTAGCTTATTCTAAAGAATTCACAACAGATACTGATAATGAATATTAGATAAGTTACATTTTATTGAACTTCAACCGATCAATGGCACACTTTCTTCTACAAGTGTTCATGTGTTTTTTTAACAAACAAAAAACTTGAAATTTATGATACAAATGTGTTTAATTTTGGACTATCCTATGATTTACCTTATTTTGTAACCCACTCAGTCTGTAGGAACATTAATATTATTACAGGCACCTCAATATTCATCAGACAATATTTACTACTGATGTCGACGCTTTACTTGCTGCTGACTTTCTCTCAAACACGCTAATCGAAAATTCACGTGCAAATCAAGTCGCCATTTTACATGTACATGTATAAACAAACAACATTTTACGATGTTTTAAAGATTTTCAGTTCAGATTTTTGTAAGCAAATAAGGGATTAAAGACATGCTATAAAACGTCTTGTGGATTTCACGGCGTATCAGCTTGTGTATCTCTAATTTGCAGCAAACGCTAGCTTTTTTGTGAGAAAAAACAATCGGTTAAACTCATGCAATATTCCATATACATTTATGGTACTTTGTGAACGGTAATGTAAGATATAATATTTTTGTTCAATTAACAGTTTCTGACGAATTTTTCACACTAAACTGAAATAACGCAATTTGATGAGCGAAGTACAATCTGTGACTTTAATCCATATGCACCCGTCTCTGCTATTAGAGAACCTTTTCTTTGGTTTTGGGGGATTTTTTCGCAAACAGATAACATTATTTACACATGTACGTAAATATCACCCCTTTTGTTCTCAAATAATTTTTAACTTGCGAGTACAACTCTATTATGAGCTTTCTTCGACATTTGTTTCCATTTACAAATAGGCGGGCCTATATAAATGCGCCAGTTTGTTGCGACTCGCAATCAAAATAAGTGTCATCACTCAACGAAATCTGCATCGGCCGTAGAGTATACATCCATGCTATACTTGCGATAAATAATTAAACATGAAGGTAAAAAATGTGCTTCATAGATGACTGTAGTATTCTGCTGAGCTACAGAACTATAGCTTTCCGGAAATATTGCCGGGATTTGCGGAGCGTAGATCTATTGTATAGACTATAATACATGCAAAGAATAAAATGAAATTTATATACACAGCTGTACGGTCAGAAAAACATGCGTTTAACTTGGATTTTGTTTGTTTGGTGTTTTTAAAAACTAATTTTGAATAATTAATCTATATTTCTTGTAAGTTTACTAGAAAAGTTTAATGTTGCAAGTAAATTATGCGTGTTAATTTGTACTGAGAAGCGATAAAATATACATGTGACTTTCCCAAATTCATTCAAATGATTTGAATAAATCTATAGCTAAATACAATTACGGTAGACAAATGTACTTTAAAACGTTGATTAATGAAACTGCCGCGACTGAATATTGTATGATATTTTTTTCTCAAATTTTTATTCACTTTCGTTGTGAGCAAATGGAAATAATCCACTACAGTCGAAGATAAAATATTGATTGACTCTTCTGTTTCATGATGACGTGCATTCCAAAAGCAATACCAGTTTTATCAAACAGGTTCTTGCAAACCATTCCGTTTTCTGTACACCTAAATGTATAACTGACTATGAGGACAAAAGCAAGTGTGATAGTCCACAAGCAAGTGTGATGATGCAATAGTTAGTAAAAACCTGATAAGTATTTTATCATACTAAAGCTTTATTTGTTCTCGTTACTTTGAGAAATCTACAATATCTTTAAAGCACAAAAGTCCAATCCACACTTTTCAAAAGTCAAAGACCCAAAAGTCAAAAGGGAAAAAAAACAAAATTCCTCTTCTTTATACAATGAAATAGTTTGGCGTACTGTGATGAAATCGCTTTGGATTTGATTTATTCATTCAGTATGTGGTGGCAACCCACATATTTAATGAGTCATTCTGGGGCAATCAAAATACATTTGTGTAGTACATGTATTACCGAAAACGGAGTTTTAATATCAACTGATATAGATACAAACATATAGATACAAACATATAGATACAAACTTCTATACTACAAAGGCTACTGTGATAAAGCTATGGATTTTCCCCAAAAGATGACGATAAAGAGACACAACATTTGTAAAGTGTGGATTGTGAACACAACTACGATTGAATCCACAGAATTATCCATGTAAGTAACTCACGACAAGTTGTGCTAGTATGAGACGATGGCTGTGGATTTTCGACAACAATAATTTACATACATGTAATATGCCACTTTCAAACAGCGCCACCGTCTAACAGTACTTTCAGTACTTTGATTCTATGTTATTATCACGAAGCCGATAACTGGTACAGTAAATCGTAAAAACTCGGCAATTTTGGGGCTTGCTAAAAAACACAAAACAAGATGTTCTGGGTTCTGAAAAATGATATAAACTAACAGATTGATAAATAAGGAGTTCATTATTTTAAGTATGGCAAGTTTTATCCAAAAATATCAAGAAATAAGGAAATACGACAAGAAAACGTTAAATTTTAGCCGATAACTGGTACAGTGCCAGTATAATTGTTAGTTACTATAATGCACTGATCAATTTTTGACACTTTTTTTGATGGCGGTTTGAGTCTTTCTATGTGTTCATACTCATTATATAACAAATTGCTCTCAAATGCCTACTAGTAGATTTAGTTTTGATTTTGTTGGTAGCAGGATATATGAAAGAGTAACAGCTTTACAGATATACATATACTTATATACAAGATTTTTTCCACATACCCGGTACATGTTTCCGAGTTTCCCCTTGACAAATAAGTAAAATAATAACCGGGATGTCCACCTTCCATTACACATTTACTGTTAGTTTAAGCACTGATACAACGTTTCGGGTATATTTTTTTTTAATTCAAAGCGTTACAAATTACATTCTCTATTTAAAAAAGACAAAAATTCTCATATATGTATTGCAACAAATGTCTTATAACCTTCTGCGAGGGTTCGCAGATTTGATTCTGTACCACAACTGCTTGACCTCGCTTCTGTAATGAACGTCTGCAAACAGATAGATACAGGGATTGATGACGCTGTTCAGCAGGAGCGTACAAGCCAGGGTTCTGACCACGATGCTGATTTTCTTATCAATAAAGCAGAGCAGTTCCTTGTTTGACAAGAGCAGCATTGCAGTAATGGAGAACGGAAATGTCGTCAGAATAAAACTCAGCGTTGACGCAAAAAGCGTTAAGGTCGAGCGCCTCGTTTCCAATATCCGGGTGGTGCTTGAGAAACACGGCGGGTCGTTTCTATCATACTCCGGAAAAATCTCGTTTCGTTGCGCTTTTTTCTTGTAATGTCGAATTGTGTAGATGATCCTTCCGTACATGAGGATAATGGAAACGGTGACTAGAAACGAAATCAAGTTTAGTATCATGTAATATGTTGCGGGCCAAGGAGAGTGTCTATGGGTCTCTGCTATTAAGCAAACCGTTGCGTTGATATTTTTTAATCCCAATGGAACATCGCGTTGGCCAACAAAAATAGCATGAGGCGCAATAACCAAAGCAGCAACAAGCAACGCCATTACATTGTAAAAGTTGATTTCCTTCTCTCGAACTTGCCAATGGAAGGAATAGAATACTTTTCTGTATCTTTCAATGGCTATAATGAAAAGTATAACGTGGCAAGACGCAATCAAAAACGAGGAAAAGAAAACCCCAACCTTACATTGAATCTCAGAGGGATTGTTCATTTCCCACAGAAAAAGCCAAAATGTAATGGGCACTGCTATGATAACAATGACCAATCCAAGACAAGCCAACCAGATCGAAAAGAGTTTGTATGCTGATTTCTTGAAGGCAGTTCGAAAAACGTGAAGCATTACCGCGTTAGCAGGTAGTCCCGACAAGAATATGAGGCCAAGAACCGAGATGGGAACAGCATTCTGCTTAATCACTTCTGACTTGAACTCCGCGAAACTTGTCCCATTGGTCACCTGTAAGCTTTCGAGTAGGATTTTTTCAATGTAACAGTCAGCCATGTTTATACAATAAGTGGCAAAAGACTTTTGCAAGAAGAATTACTGTGCGGAAATGAGTTTTTGTATAGTATCCGACAAAACAGGAAGGATGCCGAGTGCCTGTATCATTTATTGAATGATGTTCAAACGGTCGCGTTAAATCATTGTTTGTAAAGTTTACACATTAAAAAAACCCTGTTGTGTGTATGTCTTTACTCTTTGTTATGAATACTAGTTGAATCAGTTCTAAAAAAGACATTACTGCTTAATGCTTACCATATTGGGTTTTTTGGTTTCATGATCATTATGATGATCATCATCTTCATTAAGAGAATAAACAAAGTTTAGATCCCTTATGAGTTGGTCGCCGGTTTCAGTTACATAATCTGTCGAGAGTTACCAGATGGAGACGAGAAAATACCATTCCTGTCTAAGCACCAAAAGCTTTCATATCACGTGACAAAACGTCTTTGGGATGAAATAATGTCATTGAATGTTTTTGATCTTTAAAAGAACTACATGTATTAATGAATATTGGCTCTTTTCTTATTACATGTATGCAACAATTTTTATTTGGGTTGAAGAATAGATTTAGCTTACGCACCTTTAATTAGCTGTCGAAGTCTGTGATTTTTATCAATCTTCAGATTATCTAGTACATGCTTCAGGATTTATTTAGAACAAAAATAAAGTGTATTTAGTCTTATTTGTTAACAGTGTAACTGTATCTTTGAGCTGCTTATTCATGGAAAGGGTATATAAAAACCATGCCTGTTTCTCCATCCTTATTGGGTTTTTTTAATAAAAATTGTTTAAACTAACAAAAATGATATGTGTAAAATAACCTGCCTATAAAATATTATCAGCGATATTTTGCGACGTATTATATATATGTATCCGCGAAATTCGGATTTATATTTAAAATACGTACAATACCACCTACCCCTTCCCATTTTGATAGATGAAAAATGGCTTTACTGTGGTCTTGGGGATAAACGGAGTCTTTATCTCGAAATCGTCTCCTATAATTTTCGTATCAAATATTGAATATTTTACTAATACTGGTCATATGAACGACATTAATGAGTTGACTTGTTCATTGTCGATTGTCATCAAACACCCTAAGGTATGGACATGATTAATCCTCGGCCATTCCTCGGGTTTCTTCACTTTAAATTATTTAAAGGCACCAATGAAAACAATAGTACAAAAGTTTTGCACACGAATTCTTCATCATTTTTGTTTATTACCGCGTCTGGGTCTTGCAACGACAAATTTTCGACTAATACGCCATGCAAATTGACCCATCCTCTAGTGTACTAGTGATTAACACAAATTGGTAGAAAACTTACTTTCCGTGTAACAATTTACTTCATCTCCCAGGGGTAAAGTGATATCAGGGCATCTCCCTCACCTCTCGTGCTGACCAATCGATTAACAACAAAAGATCATCAATTGCAAATAGGAACAATAATCATCGAGTGGGCCACTCGACTGCCCTGTCCATTCCTCGCTGTCTCCTTGGGGCTTACATATTTACGTAAGTCATTGATGCCTTGGCTATATAAATTGGTGACGACCATGGCAATCCAGTCTCTTGTTTCGGGTCCGTTAATTGTAAAGTTCTGTCGACATCATGCTCAAATCGTTGTGTATACTTTTGGGGCTTTGTATGGTTTTACTTACATTTTCAGATGCATATTGTAAGTAATTTTTTTTTCAAGTCGTATGATGTATTTTTAAAAAATATGTGTTTTGATAAAACATGCTATGTATTGATAAATATTTCATAATATTATTATTTATCTAGTTATAAAGAAAAGTTCGTTTGAGGATAGCCCACGAGGAGTTTTGGAATATTTTTCCAAAAGAGGATGGTGTATAAATACCCTGTCTGACTGTGCTCTGATAGGTCGAGATAGGGAAGCGATATGTAGCATTGACTATTTCCAGCGCGCTTGCTGCAGGTACTGCCGAGGAAGCTGACAAACACTTCAGGTAAAGTCTATATCTTATTTTTTTTTTTACTGGACTGGTAACATAGTTTGCAGGAGGAATTATGTTTGGGATTTTACTACGACAAACCCATGTCTTTGAATTGTGGAAAGGTCCTGAATTCTGTATTCGTTATAACAGTGACACACCACTGCAGTTTAGAATTGCAAAAATTACCAAGACAAACTTGATCTAATGATTTTGTGACTTGCATAAGGGAAATTTTGTAAAAATGTTGTCATCTTTATTCGACCGTAAAGCACCGCATGTATGATCGGATATTCATAAAAAATTATTCAGTCAAAATTGGGTAAGTGTTTTTTAGAGACTGATTGCCTTTTTCAGGCTGAAAAATGTAAAAGAATGATTGCAATGCGTACGAAAACAAGTGTAAGATATCAGAAAAGAAGCAATGCTATACGAGCATAATTATCTATTGCTGGTGTGTTTCATCTAATCTAGCAGTCTGTTTGATTATTTTGCAAAACTGAATTTAATTTTTGACTTTACGGAGTTGACGGAACTCTATGGATTGACCATGTAATATAAGAAATCGACAAATCAAGCTGTCATCAAATTGATAGGAATATATATATATATATATATATATATATATATATATATATATATATATATATATATATATATATATATATATATATATATATATATATATATATATATATATATAATCATGGAGTAATTTAATGCTTTCATCATTTCATGAAAATTCGTTTGAGAAAAAAAACGTTTTCCATTTTTTTTCAAATATGAGTTTATTATTGTTTATTAATTATGTTAATTGGACATTGCAGAGTCATATTCTCGTGTTTAGATGTCAAGTAAGGAGCATTTGCGACATCTTGTCGAATCAAGTTCTATTTTTTCTTTCCGTTTATGGTTAAGCGGGTGTTCCAGAATTCAATGTATATTATTTAGCTTTAATGTCCACACTTTATTTGACATAATTATAGTCATTATGTAGATACTTTATGATGTGACAAAGGAATACACACTTTTGATTGAAACACAATGACTCTCCTTTCCCTCTTTCTAACAACAGATTTTATTTTCACAACTTTCTAAAAAAAATCATATTAAGAATTCCTTTTTTTCAAATTATCTATTCTCAAAAATATTAACTCTGAAGCAACAAACTCTAGATCTTTTTCTTCACAAATTATCAATCGTTTTGTTTATGTTTCAGAGTTATGGAAAACGATAGCCATCCAAGATCCAGCGCCATGGCTTGTAATCGTACAGTCGGACGAGATTCATTTCGTGCTTTCATTATTTCTGAATATAACGAAAAAAGCAAACATTTATACTGAAAAGATTATAATAAAAAATCAAATATTTCATTATTTTATTATTAATAAATAACAAGAATCACAGCGTATTTTGACAAACCAGATTTGATCACACCAATAAAAACTCGAAACAGTGTGGTCCGTCACAGATCAATGTATCTCCAACTCCTTATAACCCATTCTCACGTGCACTTGAAAAGCATCAAAATTACAGTTGATTTAATTTGAAAGGGCTATCAACATGTGTCAATATGGTTTACTTTTTTCGTCAGTTTTGTTTATTTTTTTTTAGTAGAACAACGTAATATCTTATGTACACGAGATTAACAATGACAAATTTTGCATCCAAATCAGAATGTAATATTTACATCCATTAAATATGTTTACCTCTCTTTTTTACGGTTCATAGCTTTTTAGGAACTGACAGGACTGAATTCTATACGATTCTTTTCTAACCTGTTTATCGATCGATAGAAACCTTCAGCAACCAAACAAAATCACGGACTGTAAGAAATTATCATGATTATGTCGGACTTGAATTCTCATATAAGACGACCTGGCTGTTTCTTTTATCTAAAGTACTGATGTACATTAACAATAATTTATTTACTTTTACTTACTCCCTACAATCAATTCAAAATTTCTGGAAAAATGTAAATATAAACGATAAAATGCTTTCTTTGATGATTCATGCAGGTTATGAAGGTAGAGTGATAATTGCAGAAAAATTACATAACCGGCTAACGCGGTTTTGCATTTTTTCTTCAATGTCGCTACATTCATATCCCGCATGAATCACCAAAGTTTAAATGTTTACATAATATGAAGAAACTCGTTATTGCTATCCATACAGATACACTACATTTGTCTGTGTGCTTTATGTAATGCTGTAAATTTCGTTGTCATCTTACATCTATGATACCATAATATCCTAATACAGGACCTTAACAATAACAAAATTGCATCCAATTAGTTTTCATCACAAAAACAGAATGAATTGAGCAAATCTTCATCAAAAACAAACCATCATGGATCCACCAATTGTATCACGGGGTTTTTCTTTTTGGGCGGAATCAGAGAACTCCAGTTATATGGGTCCTCTATGGCAGGACTCAAAAAATAGGGGGTGGGTAGTATAAAGGCATACTGCCAATGAGGTCCGAACACAGACTGGAGTTTCCTTGTCACACTTCTCGGATCTTTCACGTCAATGTTGTTTTCCAACTCAAAACCGGTTTTTCCAACCACAAGAGAAAAACAGGCGTCTATGAAATGCATGAAACTTAAAAGCGATAACGCAAGAAGCCCATATCCCATGATAACCATTACTCCTACTTGAGCCAGGGTTGTGTTCGATCCGAGAATGGACCTTAGGAAAGAGAGCATCGGAACAAGGTCTAAATAGGACATGTCAGCCCAGTAAAACTGTAACAGGAAGTTGACACCATGAAAAACGGTGAACGCACACGCCACGCACGTGTAAAACAGGAACACGAGGAAATACCGCAGATTTTTCAGTCCTATGCAGTTCCTTGCAAAGAAACAGTGGTGGTCGCGCTTCAGGATGCAGCCGCCGCAGAGTTTACAGTGGTGGCACCTGGGCGGGCGCCACCATTTACAGGACAGACACGGGGACCACTGCCAGTAGGGGTAGTGAGACGTGTTGATGTGGGCCTGGATGATGGGGACTAGTTTATTTTGTTGAATGATTTCGGGCACCTGCAAAGAGAAATTCAAGAAAACATTTCAACGAATCTGCCTCTTTATAAATAAAATGTTCTATCGTTATGATAATTTTGTCTTACTTGCCCGGTGAAGAGGGCTTGTCCCGAGACATATTGAGATTAATATAGCTAGTCTATATAATTATAGAAATATATAATTAGGGGAATATATGTAAAACCTCAATCAGTCTTATAGATAGTATATTTTCCGACTTTGATACCAGCAGTAGTTGTGCAGTGCACATTATTTTTTAAAGGTATTTGAATAAACTTTGTGAAATAAACGATGCAAAATGAAGCGCGAGAGCTGTTTTAAACGCGGACAAAATTAGTGAAACGTATTTTGGTTTGATAGTTGGCATATGAACACAGTGAGATTTAGTATGAAAATGGGGCAAAAATACCCTAGCTGTCCATGTAAGACAGCATGGTCTACGTTAGATGACAAGCCAATATAATTGTTTGATTGAAAGTCGATAGTACTGAACGTTTTTAGTTAACAATGAAAATAATATGCAATCATATTTCAGTAAAGTATGAATTTCTTAAAAGAAACGCTGTACTACTTAACTGAAAGGTAAATTGGCATGTAAGCTCTCAGTTATAAATCGGTTTACATACCGGGCGACAGAAAATTAAAAAATATCGTTATCTCTTCGTTCTTTGTTTTAAAAGAAAATTTAAACTTTGCTAGAGTATTTAAAGCTATATGAAAGGATAAAGGATAAAGAGAAGAATAATAAGCTTACGGCTTATTGCTAACCGTAACCCTGACTCAGTCCTAAAAGTCTGACATTTTTAAACTTGAACAAAAGCATTGTATATATTTTTAAGTGATTACCATCTAAATACAGAGTTTAGATGGTTCTGTACAAATTATTTGGTCAAAGATTTTGATCTACTGAATTTTTATTGAAAAGAGGTTTATATTTAAAAATAAAGAAGATGGTAAAAATCATCAAATGGTGAGTAATTCTGTAAATATGCCTACCTTTATAAAGGTATTTAGGAAGTTTATTAGATTCCCCAAAAAATTAATGTTATGTTTCATGTACTATTTCCGCTACAATCCATACATATATATTCTGTCATATCATCAACAAATGGTGTAAGAAGTATAAGAAGTACTTGTAGGTAAATATTTAACACTACTGTCTATTATGGCCAATAACTGTGAGAATTGGTGTGTGTGTGGTATAACTGTTGTTGTGGAAAATGTTGATTGAGGAAGAGGTTTGGAACAATCCTCAAAAAGGCACGTAGAGGCAATATGGAGATTGGTAGTCCGAGTTTTTTTCTGGCAGGCTCATTTTTAATGTAAAAATATATTTTCAAGTCATGTCTTCCCCTCTTTTTCTGATTGGAATCGATTAAATATTGGTAGTGAGAGTTAATATACGTATTGCTGACACCCCTTTTAAAACACTGAGATAAAATGAATTTTATCACTTTCTCAAAAAATCAAGTCGGCTTTATTACAACCATCAATTGGAGAGAGAGAGAGAGAGAGAGAGAGAGAGAGAGAGAGAGAGAGAGAGAGAGAGAGAGAGAGAGAGAGAGAGAGAGAGAGAGAGAGAGAGAGAGAGAGAGAGAGAGATTGTACTTTATTACGATGATTAATGACACAACACTGCAGGCATGGAATTAATTATATAATCTGCCAGAATAAACAACATGTACAGGAATGCTGTATGTATTTTCAGACCTCACACATTTTTGTTTTATCGTCTGGTTATTTTTTCAATAAATTTTAACGAATATCAAATATATCAAACATAAAGAAAATAATAAAGCCATACCTTGAATGGATAAGGCCCAGTCGCCAGTTTTTCTTTAGGATACTCCGAAACCTTAAAACTTGAATCTGTTCTGTGTATGAACCACCAGTTGACAACTATTTCATAGAGAAAAAAAGTTCCGATGACTTGGTGTATATGAACCGTCTCTGGGTACAACCGTGGCAATGCAAAGAAACAACCCACCGAATACATGAACACAACTTCTCCAAAGAAAAAGTACGGCATCCATTGATGGAGAAAATACGGGTTGATGATTTCCCATATCCCGAGGCCGGAGTCCGAGGACTGTGTGTGGCGACCATGATGTGACCCGTTTTTGACAGAAGTGGAGAAAGTGGTACCATTGCTTATGTGACAATGTGCGGCCATATCTGTACTGTCTTGAATATTTATAACATAACTCATGTCCCGTCGCAAAGTTTTTTTCATTAACCGCAAACGAGATGATATGAATGTTACATTATTTTTTATCCAATTAATTAAGAATTCATATCATAATAGGCTAGGAGCACTTGTCCAAAAAGTCCGGTTTAAAGCAGTCTGAGTTGTATAGGAATTACTCGTACAGAACCTTTGAACATAGCGATGCACAAGATACCCTAGATACTACAATGGAGTTGAGCCCCCGAAGAGATTGGCTTTCCGTTGCAATATCATGATTTCGCAGAATAAAGAATCCGCCACGGTTTTTGTCGACCTTGAGTTCGTGTCAGGATGCCATCATAGCTTTTAAAAGACTGTTGGTCACAGATTCAGTGTCCAAACTGAAACCTCAAACTCGAAGTTGACACGTACTTTTTACACGTGCATGAACTTGTAACCAACAGGTACGCAAGATCCTCCCAATAGGATATTTAACTCGAGCGCTTCGGTATTAATTTGATCAACATTTTCAGATGATATGCTTCAGTTCACTTGATCTAAGATTAAACTTCTTACCTTACACAAGTTTATATATATACCATTATATTATTACGCAAATAAAAAATCCACAACCGAAGAGAAAAATGGCTTCACGCACTTGTGTATAGACATTTTTTTGGTACAGGTGAATTTTATCAATATTTATCTTGTAATTAGCGGTATTTGTGAGTGATGGACAATAGTCCGCATAAAATAGAGAAATCACGCCAAAACTAGAATAAAGCCCAGGTGTTGAGGGTATTCTAGCAGATATAACAACTGCCTGATGGTCGATTTCATCAGAGCGGCGACTAACACACATTTTATTATAAATATCAGTTGCAGGTATATACATTTTCAAAAGGTTCATCCCAAACTACACGTAACAGACACGTAGCATCAAGTGGGGGAGGGGCAGGGCCCCAACTTTTTCTCGCAGCAACAAATTTTCTCAAATTTACATATAAAAAATTGAATTATCACCCCCCCCCCCCAACACTTTTCAAAACGTTGCTACGTGCCTGCGTAAACTAGTTGTGTAAGCTTTGTTGTGAAAAGGTTACGGAGAGACATCTTCGCTAGCCAAGGGTTTTCGGGAGCAAAGTGGACCGAAAGCCCTTTGCCGGCAAAGATGACGGAGAGAAGATGGGTCGGGTTTTTACTGTGACGTTCAGAAAAACAGACTATCAATACAAAATGGCACGAAAAATCTATTTGCGCACCTCTTATCGATACCTTATTTTTGGTTAATACGGGGAAAATTCCAATGCAAAGTGGGACGTTACCGTCAGACAGATACTCCAAGTCCACCAAGTACATATTTGCCATGTTCATACCCGTATTTGTGCATCAAATCAAATACACGTTTAAAATGTTGATTAAGTAATGGAGTATCTATGTTGTCAAAAGACAAGATTGTGCAATATGAATAGGAGTTTATTTCTAGTATAAGGGTTTGAATTATCCCATCTTGAAAACGACCATTAATTTACACGAAGAATTGGCTCACAAAGGCCACAAAATATATTTACCTGCACTGTGTTCAACGTAGTTTACTAGTACTTTTGATACATGAACATAATCTATAGAATCATTTCAAAGGATAAGAAAATCATGCCAAACAATCCAAATGTTTCTTCCACAAGCTATCATTATATAAATAGTGCCAGCTTGGGAGGGTAACTGTTGAATTTGACACCCCTCTAAGCGTCGGTTGACAATGGTTTTAGAGGGGTGTCAATTTCAACAGTTACCCTCCCAAACAGGCACTATTTATTTTATTATACTGAATGTCTTAATTTTAGAAAAAAATTTACTGCTTTCATATAAAAATGAAGTTAATTTTACGGCGAACCGTACGCGCATAATTTACGCGCATGTAACAATTCGTTGTGTTACCCGTTGCCATGTGTTGCCAAGGCTGAGGGTAATAGAACGGATTATCAACTGCGTCTAAACCAATCAGATTTCAGTATTTAACATGAAAGTATAATAATCTCTGTTGTAATAATACAGTGTCAACAAATGACCTTAGCATCTAATGGCATTGCTCATAATGACTACAATGCATAAGGTGTTTTTTTTTAAAACACACTATTTGATCATCCAAGATGGATGACTGTTACCCTTTTATAATTGCTGGCAACACAGAACTGCATAGCTCTATAAGGGAGTGAAAGTTAACATACGATTTCTTATTAGAGATAAGCTAATAAGCCATCGTACACTTCACAACATGAAATATTTCCTGCATGTAAAGATCCCCCACTTGATCTTCTATCAATGTAAAGAGAAGCTTTCATTAAAATTCACACCATCTCTTGTATTTGAATGAATTTAATAAGTAGTAAAAGATCACAATATTTCTAAATCACATGAACATTCATATTGAGAGTAAAAACAACCACAATCGTCAGACATTCATACACATACACCTTGGAGAGTGGATCATTGCACAAGTAACTGACCAACTGATACAGTGATGCTCTGGTCAGTAAGACAGGTCAATCAAGAAGTTATTCAATAAATCATTTTCATACATATAACACAGTACAATAAGTACACCTGTACTTCAACATACACTATCAAGAAATGATAGTTTTGGGTTGCAAATTCAAAAATCTGTGTTCTTGAACTTTTTATGTTTGTTTCTTTTATAAAAGTTAAATCTGATATAAATATTTGTGTAAAATTTCTGAAGTATATATCTTTTACCCCTACAAAATCAATGAATTAAAAATGGAATGTTAAAAGGAAAAAAAACACCTGTAGCAGAATCTCAGAGGCATAACTCATATTTGCATATGTATGTGTTTATAACATTAGGTGTACCGGGATGCTATTGCGAATACAGGTACATATATGTTCTTTAAAGCAAGGTGACACATAGAGATCACCTGAAGCATTTACACTGGATTTCACAGGAAAATCTGAGATTTCATGACACCATAACTTCAATATAAATCTAAATACATGACTGTATAGAGGGCAGAAAGAGGCATTTCAAAAGAGGCAATTCAACATGTATGGCATTACCAATCACTGCCCTCAGCATTACAACACTGAATACTAAAGGAAAATTTCAATTTACATCCACATACACCATTCACTTGTCCTGATCACTTGGATAATGTACAGTTTATTTCAAACACACATCAACCTAGGACAGTACAATATATTCACTAGTGTAGGTAGTTTAATAAATACACTAATGACTAGAAAAGAACAAGAATGTGTCTGCAAGGGGGGGGGGGGGGGGGGCAACAACAATGAAGAGTTTCTATATAGCCCCAAACATCAAGATTCACCATCAACAACAGTCAATCTGTTACGTAACTTGTCCCCGAGAACTTAATTTCAACAGTCATTTCAATGTTTTTCTTCATGAGCAATTTGCATGATTGTAATTTTTTTTTTCAAAGAAATCAAATAATGTCAATCTCAAGTTTACTTGACCATAATTGTACTGAATGATGAAATTCAGGAATTATACTAAGTCATGATAAATAGATAGCAAAGATTGTCTTAAAATAATCCTTGTCTAAAGGAGCCAAATTCAACACCCAAAAAAATGAACAACATGGCCTTGAAAACTTGAGATTATTAAGCTTAAAACAGATCATTTTTCTACCATACTGAAATATCAACACAAAAATGACCATGTTACCAGTAAATACAAAGTTCCAAAGTCTACAATTTCCATACAGTAAAGCACTAAAGAGTATTCTCTGTGTTGGTTTTTTGTTGTTTGGTCCACACTTTATGGTCCAGCAACAAGGCAATTAAATACATGTATTGGTAATCCCTACTATTCACCTCCCCTCCTTCTCTCTCTCCCTTTCTGAATGTTGGTATCAAAATGGTGTTTTGGAACTAACATTGATCATGTCAGATGCTCTGCAAAATAGAGTAAAATTTTCACTTCATACTTCATTTAACAAAAGTCTTTGATTATTCTAATGTTAATTAATAAACAAATCAAAACAGAAAATCTTCATGCAAAATTTTCACATTATTAGTTTAGTTTTTTTTTTTTAAAGTATGAAAATTATGGAATAGGAACTAGGTGTAGCTGTGCAAATACAAATAATTTAAAACATGCAAACCTGATATATACATTGTACATGTATTGTGTGTCTTCATGTTACAATCTATAATTTGAACCACCTTTTCTTAGGCTTACAATAATCATTGAATGAAATAAGTATTCAATAAACTAGTACTCTAATGATGTAAATACATTTAAACCAGATTAGGTGACATTATTATAGCATTGAATCATGTTTTTTTTAAGTACCGGTATACAGTCTCATAACTGCAGCAGTGTGTGCATACAAATTGAGTAACGCACGTTTGCGTCATATGAAAATTTGTATGCACACATTACTGCAGTTATGAGACTGTATACTTAAAAAAAATCATGATTTAATGCTTATATTTACATTTTTTTAACTTCTTGCCTTGTCTGAAAATGTGATTTATACCTTAAAATTCCTATCTTATCCTGTTGGTAAGTTAATATTAATGGAAAAGCCACGGTAACAGCCATAAGCGTGAACTTTGATTTTCGCTTGTGACGTTGCAGTTTACAGCGTTCAATGTTTGTGATGTCATAATAAAACTCGTCATTTTAACCTTCGAGTACCCAGTGATTAGTTGTTGAATTTAGAGGCATTTAAAGATCACAGAAATTAATGAAAAAATACAGTAGAATGTAAATATATTGAAATATATTGAAGCATGTGTGGTGTAAAAAGTGAAAAGCCTTTAAGTTAGTATATATTAAAATATGGCTTTGCAAATCTTATACATTTATACGTTCATCTACTGAGTATTTTCTCCGCTATTTTCTAAATTAACCAATTGTGATTCAAAGCTTTATGGAAACTGACAGGTTTGAAATCTACAAGATCCAGTTCTAACAAAAATTAACATAAACTGAAGCCACAGGTTATGTATTTTTTTCTGCAATGTTGCTACCTTCATATCCTGCACGAATCACCAAAGAAAGCATTTTATTGTTTAAATGTATTTAAACTATGTGACATTTTTTGGTGACTTTACACCATATGTTAGTATTCAAATGTTATTCAATTTTTATATCCATCCAGCAAAATACAAGCAAATGGCTGAACAGGTAAATTCAATCTAATAATTCTTTTTTTAAAAATTGAACAGTATGCAGGTCTACATAAAGCAATAAATATGGTAAAAACTTCAACTCAGAACTCTTGGTTTTAAACTCACAGAAGTTTTTAATACCAATAACTTCTTCAGCCTCATCAAACCTACAAATTTTAAAGTTTCATGAACAAATTTACTACAAGAGTATGGAACAGTTGGTGCAAAGGGAGATAAATTGTTTATCAATACAGTGACAAAGAAACATAATTTCAAAAATCTACCATAGACAAAGAAAACAAATATCAAGTATAATACTGTGCATATATCTGTGAATTAAACACTTTCAAAGCAACATAAGCTGCAATTTTCACACAAAATTTTTTATTCCAAAATTATAATTAACTAGGTACTATGTTGATCTATATAATATTAATTTGGGGAAAAGCTTTTAAAGGCTCTTGATAAATCAAAATCACATGTCATTCTCATTGCTATATATTTCATCAATTCTGTATGAACCACTTTATGTGCATTTACAGACATCTGAAAAATTTGACAATCAATAAAATCTATCTCTTGCAAGACTTTGACAAATAAAGGGTATGGAATCAAACTTATTTGAATGAATAAGATCTTTGATGAAAATATAATCCTGGTTACCATTACAAATTTTCCAAAATAAAAATATTATGGTCCCTGTTTTACAGACTATTACACTTATAATACTGTACATCCATTTTTTTTTTTTCGCGTGTCACAAAAAATGTGAGAATGGGGGAAATATGAAGCATTTTTTAAATGCGTCAGTCAATTTTTGCGATTTTTAAAGTGCCTTATAGAAAACAATAGAGGATATATTTTCTGTGTATTCAGTATTTTGCGATTTGTAAGATCGCAAAAAAAGCGAAAATTAGATCATCGCGAAAAATTAACGGATATACGGTAATACATGTATTGGAAAAATGTAAATACAATGAACAAGTATTTTTGTCTATATAACCCTCCCCACATACCGACTTTTTTATTTTCATACAATAAAGAAACAAAACATTCAAAACAAAGCATTCAAACTGAAAATGAAAACTAAGGTATGAAAAAAATAATTGAAAAATCCCGGCAAATACATGTACTGGTACACTCTCAAAGAGTTTAGCCAAATGAAGTATATAAAAGTGGAACCACACAAAACAAATGCAAATCCAGTACACTTGTGTGCAGTTCTACACCACAGCAAGTTTGAGGGTTGTTTGATAATTGACAAGTTCAGCACTGACCTTGACATTGCTTCATTGTTGCATTTATCTGTGATCATATGTGAGGATTTTTTTCTAATTTTTAGAAAGTGGTTTTTAAATTATTGTTCCTATATAAAATGATACAGTTCTGATATCCAATCTAAAATAACTCCATGAGTGAATGACACAAAACAACAAGCAGTGATAGAATTGTATAAGACAGCTGAAAAGACACCTTTCAAGACAAAACAATTCATAGACAGAAAGACATAATAAAGGAAGACAGAAAGACGTAATAATGAAAGACAGAAAGACATGATAAAGGAAGGGTATAGTGACATAAGGACTGCTGTCATTGTCACTTGATGAAAAGGTATTTAAAAAGGAGTGTGTACTGGTGCATATTTGTGTGGTTCACCAAACAAAACAATACGAAATAGCTGGATAAAGCATGAAGTTTTTTTTCCCTCTTATTTCTTATGACACCGCTTGCTGAACCTGTATTCAATGGTAGAATCTATAAACAAACATGTATATGGGAAGAGAGGAAACCAAATCACCAAAAATATATACTGACTAGCAGCTAGACATGTTTCTTCCATACACAGATTTCTAGCAGATATTACATGTATTGACTTGCCTCCGTTTCTGGATCAAAATTGTCAATAGGGGTAGCTGGACTGTGAGCAAAGTAACATATTTGATTAATAAAGGTTGAGAGATATTAATACATATGTGTGAACATGCAAGGTGCAGCATGGGTATTGTCCTGCTTTAAAAACTTCTCAAAAATGAGAGAAAAAGACAAGAGAGAGAGAGAGAGAGAGAGAGAGAGAGAGAAAGAGAGAGTATTACCAGTATAAATTGAAACAATTATACTTTTGTTAGAAATGAAAGAAGTGAGTTAGTATTTGTTGTGTATCTATGCAAAATATAGAAACAAAAGGATAACGGTTAACAACAGTCATAAAACAATGTTTTGGTAAAGAAAGATTTGGGAGTAAGGGAATACAATCTTTACACAAAAGAATATCAGAACAGGATGGTAACTTTACAAAACCAACCAGAAAGAATCTCTACACTGTACAGAATTATGATTTGGTTTAGACTATAACTTACTTTTTCCCGTATTTGATGTGTATGACAAGGAAAACGACTCCCAACAGAACACACAGGCAGCCGGTCACAATGTAGGCAATCCCCAGGAATGGGTTCTTGCCACCAAGCCAAGATGTGTTAGTTAAAATGATTGACTTTTTCCCATCAAACGATGTTACTGGGTAAGCTGAAAGCACAGAAAAAATCATCACAGCTCATGATTGACTTTGTAGATAATCATAAATGCTGCTTTTTGGAAGGTGACAGTGCAAGTATGCAACAATATAGTATGACTATAACAATTAATGACCAGTACAATTTTTTGCAAATCTGTGTTTGCACAATTTGTTTTACTTTAAATGATGAAGGTTCTCTTATATCTAAAACTAGTTCTTCTTATTTTTTTTTTTGTATTTTTTATCCAGCATATCAAATATCAAGTTTTGGTATCATATAAGGAAATTAAGGGTATACATTTGAACTAGAAGGATGACAAAAAAATGAATTTGTAACAGGAAAACATTAATTAGAATGCCTTACCATAATCTACCATAAGTTTGTAATTTCCTTTGGGTAATCCTTCAGAAAACGTTCCGACATGGTTGATTTTTCTGTAGAGTTTGCGGAAGTTTGGCAGTGCGGCCGTTCTCATCCACACAATCAGGTCCTCGTTAATGTAGCCATTGTTGTTGGCCTCTGAGCTCAAGTTATACACGTACTTGTCATTCCAGTTTGGGGGGTTCGTGAAACCATTCCAGCCTGCAATAGCAAAAATAACAAATAAATATTTGTTCTAGCTTTAGTTTTCTCAAGAACCATTCATGTTATCTGTACTTTTCCCAAATATGTTATTAAACATAAATACATCCAGTTTTTGTTTGTCATTAAACATAAATACATCCAGTTTCTGTTTGTCATTTACCTGTATGAAATATTATTAATTTTTCAAATTAGGGCATATAAATCGAGGTTTCTTTATTTTTCTACTTGAGTAAGCAGAACCTTTTCTTAATCAAAATACATAACCATACACTGTATATTGTGAAAGTCACATACATATATGAAATCATTACTATTTTTTATCTTGCCACACACAATTACATGTACTTAAGAATTTTTAAACCTTTCCCTTAAATTTTAAATTAATCATCTTTCTATCTAACACTAATAAATACCTTTGTAATGACATTTATTATATAAACAATTTTCCAGCATCAAGATTTATAGTAAAGGCATGTCATGATGATAAATGTAATATAAATGTATATAGTCAGTACATACTTGATGGGTTGTTAAATTTATCCTGTTTATCTGAGAACCATGCGATCCCTGTAGCAATTAGGCTGATGTTCTCACTGCTACTGAACTCTACTGCAATGGAGTCTGCAAAAACAAATAAATCACAAGTCATTCAACATACACTATAGCATATACCGCCTAACCGGTAGTCAAAAGATTACCGTGAAGAGTGAAGCTGAAAGTTTATCACACTGGTATGCATCTCCAATGCATACAGAGCCATAGGTGAACATGTAATAGCTTGGTAAATTTCAAGTATTAAAATGTAAAACCTTTCCAGGAAATAAATGCTGACATCAGCTGTAAAAATTTTCTCTCTTTTGAATAAATAATACATGTATTAACTACCGTTAAAATCAGATTCAGGTACTTTCTTCCTATAACCAAAATCCATTGGAAGAAACAAAATGAACATTATCTACCAGTGCGTTTTCATGAGTTTACCATTAAAGAGGCTGTTAGCAATTGCTCCACATGGTGCTATAGGCCTGGAGTCACTGGAGCTGATGTATTTTGTTCTGTATGGTTCACAGTCCGAGTTCAGTGTGCTGGCAGACACAGTATCCCCATGGATCTGGTTGTCATCGCGAGACCTGACGTAGCGCCTGTGGTTTTGGTAGTAGTTTGACAACCCATAGTACATGTAGACATCTTTCTGCAAGAGACAACATTATAACTGTGTACATACATCCCAATAATAAAATGTATATAGTCCACTTTAAAGCATAAATCACAAAGCCTTAGCACCTAAGTAAAAAAAAATTCCTAATCATCAATCAAGACATTCTATGATATCATTGATACTGTTGAATCATTTTTATTCGTTGGGTCAATGTTTGTGGGTAGCCAAAATTTTCCCTTTGTGAACGTCATTTCATTGGTAGCAAGTTTGGCTCTGAGCTGTATTTTTGAAAAAGAAAACCAATTATGGAAAAAAAGGTATTTATTGCATGCACAGTACCAGTATATGCATTTAATTTAGAGCTTCTTTCTAGTGATTGTTGGAAGTGTCTTCTCTGGATATATATACTCTGGAATCATCATAGTTTGTGGGGGACCAGTATTTGTGGCCTTCGTGGGTAACCCTTGTAATGGTTTTTACAAAAATACAGCTCAGAGCTGTATCACATGGTAGTCAACATATAATGCATTTTGTATATTCACATTCTATAATATTGGTTTGTTTTAAGGTCAGACGACACGTTCCTCAATTTTAGATAACTTTTTCCAGGAATTTGTTAATGGTTTACTACTACTTTGACAAGCTTTCTTGCAAAAAATCAGGGTACCTTACCAGGCATTTCTGCAAAATACTAGAGTATGCATTATCCTATATAATCTTCTTGAAATTACACTTGAATTGCTGATATAAAAATAAATACATCTACAGCACTGCGAACTTCACTATATTATATAAATAGTGCCTGTTTGGGAGGGTAACAGTTGAAATTGACACCCATTGAGGGGTGTCAATTTCAACTGTTATCCTCCCAAACAGGCACTATTTATTTTGTTACACTGAATGTCTTAATTTTTAAGAAAATTTTACTGGTTTTATACAGGAATAACGTGAATTCTACAGCGAACCGTACGCGCATAATTTTTGCGCATGTAACAATTTGTAATGTTACCCTTTACTAAGTGCCTTGCTAACGCTGAGGGTAATAGAAAGGATTATGAACTTAACCAATCAGATTTCAGTATTTAACATGAAAGTATAACAATACTAAAATATCTCCACCGGGGCGGGGCTTTGAACTCACGACCTTTGAACTCACGACCTCTAGAACCTATATGCTTCTGGCAGAGAGCAGCCACAGTTCTAACCACTCAACCATCTAGACATATAACCAATTACAAGTAAATTTTGATCATTTTTAAAGTATGTATAAAATTAATATTTTTTATTGGAACTCTTTATTACGAAGAGATACAAAAAAGATTCTCGAGGAATGTGTCGTGAAACAGCTTGCAGCTTTTAAGACATACCGGGAAATTTTCATCCAGAGTAAATGTAACTTCACAGTAACACACGTGGCCTGAAACATTGGTTCCCAGGGACTCAAGCTTGGAGGCACATGTGGAGCTTGTATCACTCTTATCATAACAAAACGTGTAATCTATCACCTTCTCCATTACCTGAAACAAGTCGACAGTAAACTTTTGAATCATTATAAAACAAAAGCTTTGTAAAGTGGAAGGTTTCCCATTCATTAAGAGTTATCAAAATGTTACCAAGAAATTATGAAACTGCTTAGAAAGGGGAAAAATGCAACCCTTTTCATTACAAATTTATCTGTTGTGTTTTCATGATTTAAATCAACAGATCTTCAATTCTCTCAAATCTATACCATTTAACCAATGATGAAAATATAAACTTCTGTTTTTATGTCAATGTGAAGATAAGTCTGATAAGAGTCCAATTTAACATTCCTTCAAACTATACTTTATGACAACAAGAGACAACCATCTTGAGTTATACTAAAAATAATTTTACATTACATTAAGTTAACAAAATATTTTCAACCATTTTTAATACATGTACTAATATTTACCCCATTGGATGTCACTAGCAGGGCTATTCCTAGTGGAATAAATGCAATACCAATGGCAAAGAAAGCAGGCAGCACTGTTCCTGCTGTCAGAATCGGCTGCCATGCTGGTAACTTCTGTTGTTTGAATTTTGTATCTGCAAAATTAGATTATTTAGATATGAAAAACATAAAAGAGCTATTATATATCATTATTTAACATCTTCGGTTTTACTTTTGACTCTTTTTTGTTAAATCACTCTATATTTATAACTACCTCAGATTTCAAACGATGTTCATTTGATAGTATGAAACAATCCCAAGATTTCCTTTTTGAAACAACCCCTCTAGCTTGTCAGGTTTGAATACACGATTAAAAATAAAAAGTCTACGAGTAATTTGCATTGCAAACAAGATGGAAGTACCCAGATGATAACATTGAAAAATTTTGCAAGGTATTCTGAATATCTTCCGAAAGGGAAAAAGATGTCAACACTTCCCATTAGAAATATCTGTAAAAAATCTGTTTTCCTTCCTGTGAATTTTTCCAAGTGAAAAAACTATAATGTGTCAATGAAGATATCTTGAATATTTTCCTTTTCATCGATTTCAACTGCACTTCTTTCCCAGGTATGTGTATTTTTATTAAAAATCATTCAAACATGCTGCATAAATATCTTGGGACAGACTATACAAGCATTTCACAAGTGTCACATCTCTTGTAAAAAAACAAGATGATCAAACAATTTCTTCAGCTCAAGTTTGTCCCAGCATCCTTCCTAATTGATATATTTGCAAATTCATGATTAAAATGACAGCTATAAAATTATTCGTTAATCTGGGATGGCTTACATGGGCGGACACTGTAGGAGTACTGAGACTGGGTGTTGTAGTTATAGCAATACCCGGTAATTAAGCACCTGCAAGCTAGATGAGTGTTGGTACAATATTAATTGGCGATAAGTATTGAAGCGATCTCCAATGCCTTAACATAAGTTCTGTGAATGATCACACATAAAACTTTTCATGAGTTAACCGATGGGATCTTATGTTTTATAAAAACATCATAATAAGGTGATGTTTACATCTGTCAAGCTATGTCCATAGCTACCAAACAACGACCAATAATATACATTCACGGGGATATCGATGCCATAATGTAAACCATGGTTTATCGTCTAATGAATTTCTACATCAAACAACACAAAATACACACCCTTTGGCTTCTTGCTCGTTTCTTTATCATCGGACTGTCCACCTGGTGTACATATCGCCATTGCGGAAGTTATTGATGGACCAGCCACCTATCGGTAATTTATTGCGAAATTAGCGGTTCTCGTTTAATTCGCACCCACGCAAATTTGTACCGTAGAGACTCAAATCGTTTCTTCGCAATTCGGAAGTAAAAATATTTGGTATAAAATCAAATTTAAAAAAATAATTGTGACATTTTTTGATTCTGTGTCATTTAGGTCACAGTCATAAGAATTATCAATATTTTTTTTTAGAGTTTGTATAACATTAGGTACTTTGGGTTCTGATTACTTTATTTCATTCTATATAAAGACAGTCACAGAAAATATATAATATTGCAAAGTCGAAGAGATCTATGTAATTACTTCATTTTATCTATTTGTTATACCTATATTATGGATTTATAAAAAAAATTCAATTCTGTGTCATTTAGGTCACAGTCAAAGAATTATCAATATTTTTTTTAGAGTTTGTTTAACATTGGGTACTTTGGGTTCCGATTACTTTATTTCATTCTATATAAAGACAGTCACAGAAAATATTTAATGTTGCAAAGTCTAAGAGAATTATGTAATTACTTCATTTTGTCTATTTGTTATACCCATATAATGGATTTCTAAAAAAAAATTCAACATATTTTCCCATGCATTCCGAGTGTGTTTGGGAGTGAAGTAATGGATACAAAACCTACAGTGAAGACTAAAATACTTTAAGCTATGAATCCGATCAATTTTTACTCTATCCTGAATTCGCTACAAATCTGTATCAAAATGAGTTTTACTGTACTTCCCTGAACTATGGTGAACACAAACTAAAAAGTAATATGTTTATATACCTATTTACAACTATATTTTCCTTTTACTTGATAAGAGGAACTCTCTCTATAATTACAGCTACGAAAAATAAAATGACCATCTCTGTGATTACACTGCTATCACATTGATCAATTAATTACAGTAAACCCCCCAATACCTTAATTGGTCTTTGGCATGGGTGAGGGGTAAGGGTATGGGGTGGTGGTGTCAAAGTGGAAACTTTAGATATTACAAAGGTTTTAGGAAATCAAATAATTTGACGAGACTTCAAATTCACTTCAACCTATTCATGTATACGGAATATTTAAGATGTTTGATTACTCATTTTGTAATACCAATCTACTATTCTACACAGAATTGTATGTTTTGTTAACAATGTGTACATTTCAACATATAAATATTGATATTTACAATCACTCCTGCATGCATACCTTTGTAGATGAAATGCTAATTTAAAATCATATTAAAAAATAAATTTTAGTCACATTTATTTCATCAATAAGATAAAGATACAATATTTACAACTTCTTTTTGACACACATTTGATATTGAAGTACATGTATTGATACATGTAATACATTGTAATAAATAGCAAGCACTACATCCTCTTTCAACAAGTCCGTTATACTTTGTCACCCTCTTTCACAGATCAAGTCAATTACCTACAAAATGAAAATAGAAATAAAATTTACATTTCTCTGTGTCCATAAAATTATCTTGAAGATAAAATCTGAAATATTAATTTGTTTTAATGACAATCAAGTTATCAACTTTATTTCATCATTTCAATGAATTTGAAAGTCAGTACCGGTATCTAAGAAATAGAAATGATTAAGTTTTTCGATCAGTAAAGGAAGACTATTAAATCTCATGGTGGTACATTGATGACACAAAAATACATGTTTATGTTTTTAAAGGTATTGGGCAAAAATCATCTCCAATGTACAATACATGAATGTATACATGTATTAATTCATTCCCATGAATGTATGTACCATATTATCTTAATTTAAATTATGTGATCTTCTAAAACTGCAGTCTAAGTAATCATTGAAACTAATTGCATAAATGACAGTTTGAGAAAGTAAGCCAATTTCTATTGTACATACACTTGGTTCCATCATGGAAGGGTCCAGACACCTGTGAACTGTGCTACACACTATTTCCTCCAGTAGGACTTGAACCAAACTACCATGACAAAATGTTTATACAGTACATGTATTTGAAATTCTTCTACACATAAATTACAATTTCAAGCATTACTATCTCATGTGCTAAGGAAATATACAGGAAACCACTTTTTTTGGGAGCATGTTAAAATGGAATTGAAATTCAGTAAATTAACAATGAAATGATCTACCAATACTTCAATTATGATATTTTACAAATACACTTACTTTTCATCGGTGACAAATCTCCACAAATACAGCTGAAGATAGTGTGTGTCCACTTGGATCTGTTGTAACCCATAGCGACCAAACGTACGCAGCCTCACACACTCAAGGAATGTCTGAAACGTGGAATAAGTTTAAATGAGGAATAATTAGCTACGCAGTTCATTATGCATGCATTAACTGTCAAAAATAAATGCCCAAAAACAATCTGAAAATGCACAGAAGCTCTCATACACTGTGTATCTTAAAAAAAAAAATGATAAGTTACTTCAAGTTGTTTTTAGTAAAAAAAAAAAAAATCATGAAAAATCATGAGAAACTGGCATGTACATGCATCTGCGATGTGATTTTTCTTTATGAAGATGACTTATGTGGGTTTTTTTTTGTTAATATTAAGGTGATATCTGAAATATCCATCTCAAGTAATCTACAGTAATAATAAATGAGTACATGTCATATATATTTCCAAGTGTCGCATATCAGTACATGTACAGTGTATTGGTACAATATTAATGTACATACATGTCCATTTTAGCTTACCGAATTCAATTTTGGAAATCATACTCGCATGACATTTTGAAAGAGAGCAGAGGTGGTGAACTCTTTATGAAGTGTGTATAAATTTATAGAACAAAGCTTATGTGATAGGTTTTCAAATAGTTTCTAAATGTCTTTTGGACAAAAGTGTTTTCTACTGAAATGTACCTTCAAACTGATCTTAATGATTCCAGTCAGGACAGAGACCTTGGAGAAATCCACAGCACTGAAGATCTCTATCTTCTCTGAAAACAGCTTCTGTATATTGCTCATCAAACTGTTGTCAGTGATACTGAAAGACATATTTTATTACACTAAAGATATGCAAGGCCTTATTTACCGGTACACAACTGTCTTTATATAAGATGTTGGAAAATATGGAAGCCTATCATTAAATACATGTACTGGTATAACAAAAACACAATATTGATGTGCATTCTATTTACATAAACATTCAGAATATTTTAACCAATTGCAGTTTTCCTTGATTTAATAATCAACAGAATATAGTGATGATATTTACATTAGACAGCAGAATGAAAGAGGCTAACTGAACAACTGAAGGAAAAATGTACTGTAAAATTTTACATCTAAGTTTCATTCCATATTCCACCCAAAACTTGTTGTGCATTGTACTAAAAATTTCCTCTCAATCAATAAACAGAAACATACCTTGGAGCAATGTTCCACTGTCCCTTTCTTTGGGCGGTGGACATGCTGTAACTCTGGGGGTGGGTGCGCCGGCTGGAGTCACTGCTGCGCTCCTTCCTCGTCCCCTCCTCATACAGCTGTCCTACTTGTGTGTCTATAGCGCTTATGTCCTCAATCACTCGTTTCATCACAGCCCTCACATTCCTCGGCTCGATTGTGTTCAGCCAGTCTCTTGTTTCTACACTTTTACGCAACATCTGTAACACATGAATGATTGGAAAATCTGCAAATCGGTTTTTGCTAATAGTTACATGTATTTGTGCATGTTTGTTCTTGACAAGTGAACAGTTTTGCCAATTTGGAACCGATTTATTTCCTTTTGACAATTGTTATTTTTTATCTTTCAACACCGAATTGTCTAACAGCATTTAGTAAGCTAATATCCTTAGAAACAATTTCTTACAAACCCGACAAGAGTAATATTGTGTGTGTGCATGCCAACATGGACATTTACATGAAGTACACTTTTAGTAAATGCAGTAATGGCAGATCAGATTCACTACCTGTGATATAGAGAGGCCCTGCACTTTGACGTAGTGATTCAGGAGTTTTTGGGCGGTGTCCTTGGAGTGGCTGGTCAGGTCACTGATCGGGGTCACCCTGCTCCTCTCCTCTACCATGAACTGTTCCTCTGTCAGAGTCACCTAAAAAACAACAAAAATAACTTTAACAAATAGCATAGCGACATACAGTTAAACTTCAATTATCAACTATATTTGTAGTATTTTTTTTAGAGAGATAAAAACCTTTACATACTATAAATAAAGGATCATTCTTATTCAGAGCATGCTCAATAACTGTGGTAAAAATATGTGCACTCAAAAAATTACTTTAAAGTTTTAGCAGTTTAGGAAAGAATTTATTACCAGGTAAGATATGGTGGAGCCCTCAAAATCCAGACACAAGCGCGACAAAATCAACAGCAAGGTCGGTGGAATTGAACTCTTGTCTCCACTCCCCTCACAGAACTCCTTGATAATTAAAAAAAAAAAACAAAAGCACCTTGTATGGTAATAATGGTATTTTTTCTCTTATAAGTGCATGTTAATATGTCTCAAATTAAAAAATTCTTCAATTTTGAAACTCCAGCTTAATATACATTTGGTACAAAGTACTAGTGGTGGAGAAATGCGTGTTTAAGATCCTGAGAAATATGAATTGCACATACATCACACACAGTATTGATGTGCTTTAGGAAGGCAACCACCAGCCCCTCCCTAACATCCTGTGTACAGAACGGTCCGCTGAAGTAAGGCTTGGAGGCGAAGGTAATGTCCGAGGCAGTGAAAGCCTGAAAAAATAACCATGTTTTTGATTGAATCTACAATTATCGGTATATGAAATCAGTAAATAGAGTAATATGAACAGAAATCTAGTTAATAACTTTGATGCATTGTGCATTTTTTATTTTTGTGATATAATTTTAAATGAATCATTCCTAAATATTGATTTAAACCATATGCCATAAAATAAATTCCTATTTCAAACACTTAAGTTTTCTAAAGATTTTACTTGGCTAAAATAATACATGTAAGTTAGATCACAGCAAAACTAGAAAAACAACCATTACTTAAAGAAGCACTCATTATCAAAATGCCATGTCACTCATATGATACCACACTCATTTCACCTGAACAAAATCCTGAAACATCAAAAACCTTTCATAAAAATCTACAGGATACAAAGTCTGATGAAATGTACTGTAGGTATATTTTTGTTCAAGTACGGTATTGAGTATACAGAAGATATCAAAAGCACAAAGTTGATGTTAGGTTCTCTTTTTTCCAAAGAAAAGCACATAGCATCTTCAATTTTACTGGTAAATTAAATTTTTGCCTTTAACTACCTGCAAATTTCCCAGCACTGATTTGATTTGTTCCAGAATGGAGGACTGCATATTGCTAAGGAGTTCATTGAGACTGGCACTACCCTCCTTCCCAGCAGTCTTCGGGGCAGCTAGACTCTGTCTCACATCTGTCATGCAATCTACAAACCACAGACAAATTCATGTCCTTCACATGGTCACCAAATGTCAAAACATTCTGCATGTCATTGCACAACACCATTCCATTCATTTTGTCACTTTAACAAAAATTATGACTTTTGACTAATGAAAAGGAAGAATATAATTTATCAGACTTTAATATGTTTCCACAAGTCCCTAGTGAAAGTATGAGTATTTGCTCTTAAAACTTGAGAAACACTTTTATAAAATATCTTTTTCTTGATTTTACCAGAAAAATGTTGCTTTAGAGCTTGTAGATAATGTCCTACTCTGTCCCTGGCAGCTTTAGAAACAATGTCTGTCCCCGCCCTGGTAAATTAATCAGAATACATTTTTATTAATATTGGTAACCTAGTTATAATGTTCTATATAATACGGTAGTTACTTTAAATTGATCACCCTAACATTATCTTAACCTTTGCATCTTTTGGCAACTTTGATCAGGAATTTATATAGATGAACTGAAAAAATTTATATAATTCTATATCATTCTATCAGCAATTTTTATTCAACACCTTGAGAAATCTGTGTCTGGGAGAAGTTTATTCATGGCTTGTAATCTCCGATGGAATCTGTCCAAAGACCTTACAAGAATAGTGTTGTCCCCTGTTTCACGCTACAAAAAAGCAAAAAAAAATATCAAACAAAACACTTTAAAATATATATACATGTACTTCACAGTTCTTTTACCAAATTCAATGAATTTTCATGGAAAATCAACTAACCTCAAGTTGAATGCGTTTCTGGACATATGAAAAATATCTCTCCATGAGATCATTCACAAAGTTCACTAACTTCTTTAATGCTATAGCATCTAAATTTTCACTACAAAAGCAGAATAAACGTTATTTACAAATTTTCAACAGATGTATAACATGTATACATAAATGAAATGTCCACAGAGGCGCTCTTAGAATATAGATTCTTGCATAATAAATTGCAGCTAGCTAAAAGTAAAAATCTTATCACAAGGGTGTTGAAAAATAGGCTATAATATTTTTTATTATATCTTAACCTTATTGCAAAAGCAAATACATGTATATACAACAATTATACTAGAAATTCATTTTGAGAAATTAGAATACAACAGATTATATAGGGTTTAGGATGATGTGACATATATGGCTGTTAGCTTCACATATACATACTCATCTTGTAGTCTGCTCAGGAACATGTCATTGTAGGAAGCTATCACTAGACAGATGTTACTCAGAAAACCATTACAGCCACAGTCCACAAACTCTAACACATCCTGATAAAATCAACAACTGACCTCAAAATAACGTACATGTCTGTGTCAAACAAAGAGTCTCTCTCATAGAAAAACACACTTTAATAATAATGAATTGTGAACACTACAAAGAATATCTCAATTAGTATGGATCAAAATTGCCAAATAATTTTATGATGCAATCATTTTTCCTACAAAACTTTTTAATGCTAAAATAAAAAAAAATTGAGTAAATGGATTAAAATAAGGGTGTCCCCCAAACTGACCATAGGAGTGGCCAGGTATGCCTCTGCCAGGGACTCCGCTTCATCTTTGATGTCCTCCCCCATCTGCAGCCGAATCTGCCGGTCCAGTATGGACAGATCTTCCTCTATCTTCTGCCGAGCACTGTTATTGAATAATCAATATCAAATAACAACATTTTAGAACACTGCAATTTGTCATTGTTGTCTCTAAATTAATCATTTCTTCAGAACGGGTCCATTTTAAATCTTCAAGCAAAATTCTGTTTCATTCTACTTGTTCAAATTTTAAGCATTAAACTATCTACCATACATCTTAATTACTATGCTCTAGAAATCACTGGCTTGCATAAATCTGGCACAGCTAGACTAATAACAAAGCTACAGGAGCTAAGAATGCAAAATATGCCTTACTGATAGCAGGTTCTTTGACCCTAGTGGTGACAAAACAATGTACATGTACATGCACTCACTGTGAGAGGAACTCCTCACACAGCTCCTCTGCCGGCTCATTCAGCTGTAGCAGCAGGTCCACACACTCTGCCAGCTGCTTGGGTGTTGACTTCAAGACAATAGATGCAACATACTTATACATTATCAAAGTATCCTTACATTATTCTTGTCATGTGTTGCAAATTTATGCTACATAATTTGTGTCTTGTTTTTTTCTTTATATACCAGTACATGTACATGTATCGGTAAAACATACTAGTAATCTATTGCTCAACTTTGAAAATTCTTAAAGTTTTACATGTTTATATAGTTTTTTGAGGTTCATCAAAGTCTAGCATTTACAGTCTGATATGTGCATCAATCAGGATTATCCTTATTAGAGTTCCCCACCTCCTTCTCCTTGAACTGCTGCCTGAGGATCTGACAGAGGTTTTGTATGATCTGGTTGCAGTCCTGGCTGATGCCTTGGAAGCTGGTCATGTGCTGGTACCGCTGCAGAATCCTCTTAGCTTTGCTATAGTACCTTTATATGTATATATGAAACATAAATCAAAAGTATAAAAGCTGTATTCTAATTAATTTGTAGAAATGCATTTTTGTTTATATTTTAAAGAAGGGTGACTGTTCTAAAGAGCTTACATTTTGTTTCAACAATCAATAACTCATTGTGCATTTGAGCTTTTACTTCAAATTATTTCTCTTTATTATCAACAAATGATTGCATTGATTCCCTGGGAGCTTACGTTTATTGGCAGCCAAGTTACAATTATGATTACTTCTTCTGACATATCTATCAAAATTAGGTGTAAAGATATAAAAGTAAACTGAATACCTGACAGCTTGGCTGTATGCATTCATCTCAATGCACTTGTTCAACCTCTTAGGTAATTCAAACAGGAATTGTAGCTGAAATGTTTGATTTTGTACAGGTAATCGTTAAATTAAATTACAATACATTATTAACCTAATTATACACAGCACATGATAACTATGAGTATATATTTTCCTATCTAATAGTCTATATTCATTTTCTTTTAAGATCTTGCAAAATGGCATAATTGCTTTATAAATGTAAACATGCATGTTAAATGTTTACAATAATTTATATATTTACTCTCTTAAGAAGGGAGTGAACTCCCGACAGCTTGGTGATCTCCTGCCTCCTATCTTGTAGTGTGCTGCTGATGTTTCCACTGAACTCTGTAATGGTTGACATGTTGGTGGCCAAATGATCCATCTCATCCTCCATTTTCTTAAAGTCATTTTTCATCTGCCAAAGTTAAAAATCACTCTTACATCTTGCATTGAAACAACGTTGCTAGCTAAACATGTCTGCTTCTATTGAATTAAGGTGTACCAAAGACCCTTGGTTAACAACAACTACATCAAATTTTAAAATGGCATTTCATTTTCCAGTTTTACAAAAAATAGCCATCGCAGATTGCCTTTACAACTGACTAACATTTTAGCATTTATTGTCTGGGTGTGTAATATTGTTGAAAGTATTGAAAATAAAACTGACTTTTCTGATGGTGTCTGTTGCACTGATGAATTTATTATAATTTTCGTAAACCAGAGTCTGCATGTCACTGTCAAGTGCTCGGATCTGAGTGACTGTTTTTGCCTCCTCATCCATCAACTCTGTCAGTGACTTTTCCTTGATTAGCTTCGATAAAAACATTTCAGGGTCAAAGTGAGCCCCATTGATATCACAGGGATCAATGGTGGGGGATCCGGGAGTTTCTTCCTCCATGCCATAGTACACCTTAAGCATACCATGACGCTTCTTTCTGGTTTCTGCAATAATGCAATATTCAAATACACAACAGAAGAATCACAAGCTGGTTCACAAATACATTTACACCTATAATCAAGAAATATAACAAATGTGCTACGTGTTCATTATGGACGTTTAACTTTAAGTTAATGATCTGCATAAGGCTTACACTCAAATATAGTTTAAGTGTTTATACAGATTCGTTACGAAGTAAGATTCATCACAGTTGCACAAAAATCAACTTGGTTCAAATAATGTCGAAAAAACAAACCTCCATCCTCCCCATCCGCCATTTTGATCGCTTATATCACTTGGTTAAATCGATTTTCTGGAAGAAAGATATATATGTTTCAATCATTGAATAAAACTGTTAAAAACTTCAAAATGATACATAAGTAAATGTTCTCAATAAAACATAATGCAGAGGTATATCATTTATTACTTTTTTTAAAGGATGTATGTGGTTAACCGGTTCCTACAGTATTCGTGTCCCCTGATTATTTCCAGCTTGAGTGAATTTGGACAGCCGAACAGAAAAGATATTAAACTTTATCAACAATAAAAGTTATGTATATACTTATACACAGATCAGCATCTGGTGTGCATGGTGCTTCTTTCTAAAATTAAGAGGCAAAAATTAGATAAAACATTCATCACACAGCAAATCAAACCAATTTATTGACTAATGAATACCTAAAATATGACAAACTACTGGTTTTATTAACAATAAGGCTATGTGACCCTTGTCATATGACACCCATTTTGACATTAATTCAGGATTGTTAAAGTTAAATTCACTAAAATTTATAAAAAATTAAACTTTTTTCTTCTAGCTTCAAAAAGAAAGTTATAGGTGAGGTATAATATGAGATAAAATATGGATATACATGTACTTTTTTTTAACATGCGTTATTCTAGTAAAGGAATGAAGAAAAAATGAAGCAATTCCAAGATTTTAGTCAATTTATTTATTCAAACAATAACAAACCAGCATTTAAATTTCTAGAAAAATATTTTTTGGCATACATGTATATAAAGTTTACATAAAATCTTTCCAACACCACAATACTTGTAATTATCAACAGTATATGTCAACAAATTACATAGATTTAATCAATGCCACAAAGGCAAATAACAGACATTGGAAGTCCAATTTTGAAACCCCCTTTACATTGTACCGCAGTTTTTAACAGCTCCATTAATTTATACATTACAATAAATATACAATGTACATGCATGCAAATTTAAAGATACAGGGTGTCCCAGAATATCTGATACCATTTATTTTTTAAATAACATGATAAAATTGATTTGAGAAAAAAATCAAAGGCATTTACATAACTGTGTATGATGTAAATTTTCACTCAAAAAACTTCACAAACATTCATACTTCATAGTTTTTTGACAAATTGAGCATTGTTTTAAAAAATTCACCAAGTAGAAAGTGCATCAAAATTACATCCTTTTCCATCAAAGATAACCTCAATTAGTTTTTGAAAATAGAGTTTTAAAATGGAAGATGCCCGCTTTCTTGTCCAATTAATCTTGAATAAAATTCAATTCAACCAAAGAAATATGACACAATTCTGTGACATCATAATTCAATGAAAGATAATGTTTTCTCATAAATTTTTTTGTTGGAAAAATTAGGCTATTTTACTTTTCATTTGAGTCACAATTTACAAGTTTTGGCCAAACATATTTAATTTATAGGAATTTCAAATGGTATCAGATATTCTGGGGCACCCGTATTATCATGATAGCACCATTCATTTGTTTGTAAAAATAAAGATATTAAATAGGATGCAATCAAATAATTGAATAAATCATGTGATAAACTGACTATTTGTAATAATAAATAACTCTTACAGTTTTTGTAAGGATCATTACATTTTCATACTTCTTGAATGCTTCAATTACAGTTATATCTGATAAAATGACATTCTAAATACCCGTACAAATTTGCAAATGATATCAACAATCAACAAATATTTTCAGTGACAGACTTATTAATGTTTCTCCTTTTAAATCTACGAACTCTGGTATTTAGGCCATATTCTGCCTCGGGAGTATCGGTCACTAAGATTTCTACAGCATGTAGTTCTTTCTCTGGGGTACAAATGAAAGACTTCTCTGTTAAGTTCTCTATTAGTTGCTGTTTTAGTCTACCCCTCCTCATTTTGCGCCGCAAATTAATAACTGGTAAATTTAAACTTTGGGATAATTGTGATGAATTAAACAACCTTTTCTTTGGTGTAAGTGAACCTGACTCAAATAGTTCAGGATTTGCTTCAACAAGTTCAGGGGTTTTTATCACTCCTGGATTCACCATCAGTTCATTAGTTGAACTATTTTGTAAGACAGAATTTGAGTTTCTGTGTGTTTCACTGCTTTTCCTTCTGGAATTTGACTTCACTGGTATTTTATCAGGTGAATTTTCTTTGATAGACTCATTATCATCTTCACTGTCAGTAAAGCTGACATTTTGTATGACTGTCACTGGTGGAGTGCTCTCCCCTACAAACTCCAGAGATGGAAACTTGGACTTTTTCTTCAGTCTTGTGTATCTGGGAGACTTCGAGTTGCTTCTTCCATGACATGTACAGGGAGGTTTGTCAGAGATTAAAGAGGGATGTGATACTCTCCTTCTCCTGGCCCGGCGTTGTCCCCGTGTGGTTCCAGGTACACCATTAAATTGAGGAGATACCTGAAAAATTCATGCAAGACTCTATCAGTGTCATTTTATAGGACTTTTTTTCAGTGGTAAAACAATAAAAACAATAAATTCATTGCATATTATCTTTATTCCTAATATTTAATCTGAGACTTTTTTCATGCTCTGCCTCAGGTTTGTCTTTCCCTCCAAGAATCTTTTTAGGACTTAGTATCAGAATGCATGCCATTTTGATAAGTAGTTATTCTCTGATACCTCCTTGTGGCATGGCTTATTTAATCACCTGTAAAAATCTTATCTTTTGGTATCTGTATATTTCATCAAAATGACAACATCCCTATCAAACCAAATTGAAAATAATAATGGCAGTGAGGTGATAAGATTCAAACCTTCTATACCGGTAATTTTGTGTACAATTGGTACATTTTCATGATCAAATTTAAACAATTTTGACAGACCTAATAACTAAAAGATCCACATATAAAAAGACAGCCAAAGGTTTAATGGTCCTTGACATCCCGTGGCTTTTACTTTTTATGACAGTGCATCACAATATGCAATTTCAACCCTTTGCGGAACTGTTTATATTGCCAAAACTAGGGACCTGTCTCTGTGGCACAGCGAGTATATCTTTGGTATACTGACCAGCAGGTCCTGTGTTCAAACATCTTGGCTAGCCATGGGTTTACTATCAACAACTCTGCTCCTCTACAACTCTTGTAGAGGAGCAGAATAAATCGTAAACCCTTGTCAGGGACTTTTTTTTTCATAAATAGTAAAACTTGCTTTGTACCGACACTGATACACTACAGAGATGTTTCAGATATTGCAAAGTTTTGGTAAAATTCTTTGCAAATCCTTGCAAACATTTATAATTATAAAGAACTCAGTTATAAAGAACTTAAGAATATATCAAAATTATACATTATTAATTAAGTCCCACAGAGGTGAAAAATAGTGGAATTTATTTGATTTACATTGAAGTGTTATTTTTTATTAACTTAACATTTACAATCTAATTAGAACCATTTTAACAAGGCCTTGGACTTTCAGTAGGATGTAACTATCTATTTCTTGTGTCAAAACAAGTTAAGATGACACGGTTTAAAGCAAAATATACACAGATTGTGTAGTTTTTGCACAAAGGCAAGACAAATCTTGTTGATTTCAAAGAGCCATGAATGAGTGGCCAGCAATGAAATAGACAGGCCTACGTCACATTGCTGGTTGACAGAACTACCCAAAGTTCAAGCTCTTGTTAAAATGGTTATACTTTAGGTTTTCAGAAAAGGTATTTTATTGCATGCCGTGCCACAATAAGCACAGATGGTAGTCATATGGAAAAAACCATGTATAAAGCGAATTCACTGTAATGATTATTATGAACTCATTATACAGATAAAATGAATTACAGATTTAGCAAAGTAAATTCACTGATCCATAGGACTTTGTTATAATCAGGGATGTATATACTGTTATGCTTCTGCTATAACCCAAGTTTTCCTGGAGCAATAAAATATTCAAAATTGATTCCCCCCCCCCCCCCCCCCAAGTTTTTTCTGGTATTTTCAAATTGAAGGCATGTTACAGCGAATTACAGAATACCAGTAGAGTTTTCAATAGCTTGCTAGATTGATCAATAGAGTATTCAATTTGGTCAGCAAGGTATCACGTTAGGTTTAAATCTAGGTCATGTGATTACTCAGGTATGACAGCAATAGAGTGAGTTAATCTGGTTTACATTTGCACATTTTGGGCCTTTTTGTTTCTCTCTGTTATCCTACATTACTGCTATAAAAGTCTGAACTAATTAAGCAGTCAGCACAAAAAAAACTATTAGTGCTGTAAGATGCACCAGGAATCAGGGAACCAAAATGTTTAATGATTTTTTGCAGTGAAAAATACCTCCTTTTTTAAGTTATGCTTTTCTCTTTTGTTTGTTTCTTCAGAACTGCCTTTTGAATTACATTTTTTGAAAAACAAAATTCAAATTACTCCATGCAAGCAGAATTGGTGCTCTATAGTCCAGTGCTGTCCAGGTGAACATTCTTTTCTATGAATAGAATAGCTAACAATAGGAGGGAGTGTTCTAGAGGTTTTCTTTGTGTAAAATGAATGGGTTGAGTGCAAAATAACAATCTACACTAGAGTAACCACAGGACCTAGATTTAAACCTGATGTGATACCTTGCTGACCAAATTGAATACCCTATTGAGCAATCCAACAAGCTATTGAAAACTCTACCGGTATTCTGTAATTCGCTGTAAAAATTCACATCTAATATAGACGCTGGCTTGAATACAAAACTTTTCCCAAAGGTGTGGAGGACCCATAAAGGGAGTCTCAGAATAATTATTTTCTTGCTAAGATCTACTTTGAAATCCTTTCAAAATAAATGACACAAACCCATGACATATCCTGAACACTTTGACGAGGTACTGATATTGGGTGCTGAGCACAGTACACTGGAGTTGGCACATTTCTCTGTCTATTTACAGGACTTTCTGTGAATATCAGTGGTGGTTTCTGGTGGGATGATTTTTTCCTCCTTCTTGGCATTGTTCAGTAAACTGTTGGAATATCCTCATTTGATGAAGTCTATATCAGAATGTTAAGTTTGTAATTAACCCCTTCACGGTAACTGCGAAACTGCTCTTTTGCAGGGCAAAATGACATAATTTGGTGAAATATGACGTAACGTCAATTGCTTCATTTACGTCATTTAATTATCCACTTACTAAATTTTAGGCAAAGTATATCAATTTGCCCTGCAAAAGAGCAGTACCGCAGTTATCGTGAAGGGGTCTATACCGATAGTTATCAATAGAAGTATTAACAAAAATGAGTTAAATGAGGACATATGAGCTTTAACCAGAGTAAAAAATCAAGATGAGTTTGTAATCTAACCTAAAAAAATTCCTATTTTCAAGTCATCTTGTTTCTTCGTTTTGGATTACCCGCAGCTTTTTTTACTTTCACTTTCAGGAACGTAAGAAATATTTTCATTGGCTATGAACTGAGCACAAGCCAATCAAAATAGATGTAACATATTGCGAGAATTGATTAGATCTCGCGAGAGTTAAGAATACTTAATTTTGATTGGACGATATATTCATTGGATCGAAATTCAAATATGGTAGAAGATGGATTACGAAGCGTGTATGGACTTGTCGGAAACTCATCTTCTTAGATCTTTGCGACATAATTATCAGCAAAGTCGATACTGATGGGGTTTCGGTTAAACTATTCAATTCGATTTTTGTCAAAAGTGACAAATGTATTCCGATAATCAAGTTTTCTAGGTACATATTTTATAGTAAACAAATAAGATTCTGTATATTGATTTTTTCATATTGTGCTTTGTAAGGTTTTTTTTTAAACATATGAAGGAATCAATCCTAATGAATTTATTATGAAAATAGAATATGCAAGAATTCATATATGTATTATATCCGTTACTTACATTGTAAAATCATATTTTTCTTGTTTGAAAATTGAAATATGGCATATCAATTTTAAAAATTACAATATAATAAATGCAACGATCGATGCATATCAAATGGGAATAAAAGGAAAAGTCCTGGCGATGAAGAATAACATATATCATATGTCTTTAAAGTAAAGACATTCCAAGCAGATTTTAAAACCTATCTCTTTAAGCTGGCTTTGTGATTGGTATTTGAACTGACACCATCACAAATTAAGAAAGTCTCTCATAATTAATGTTTGAAAATTCACCACTGTTGAATCACTCGTGTTTCTGAAAATTGAGACACATGTATATCTTGCCAGTTTCAACTTTGCAGCTTAAACATTCTTCTAAACATTTATCTTGAAGAGATGTGCATTTCTAATTTGTTTGTGGTTATATCCTAAAAATTTCAATGATATGGCATATTTGTTTTAATTTTCATTATTGGAAGTGTGATGTTGATGGATAAAAGTGCAGGTTGTTTACACAATGGGAACTCTTGCATTTATTTAATTAGTAGTCAGGTACATGTATCCACGTCTCTGTTAATAGCTACATAGAATATTGGCTTAAATCAAATGGACACACAAGTGGAAAAAATTGTTGAAATAATGAGTTAACAAGAATTTCACATTAAATAAAAGATTTTAAATAATAAGAAGGATGTTCAGGTTGCAAAATTTCAAGGAAAATGCAGATATATCACAAAATTAACAGAGCCAATTAAGGGACTGAAATTAGGGGGCAAATTTTTAGACATGAATTGAGGATTGTCCAGGGATTTAGTAAAGACATCAGTCCAAATTCCAACCCCCTTTTTTTTATAGACTGATTTGTACAAGGTTACCCTAAGGGTAATTGATATTATTGACACAAAGAATCTTACCAACTTTATGCCATGTGATTTCAAATAGCACTTATTTTGATTTGTTTTGTTATTGAACTGAATGAAAATTAAACCATTCATTTTGCAGATTAGCCATGATGTCACATGAATCTGATTCAAATGCTGAAAATGTGAGGTTTATGTCATTTAAATGCCCTGACACTGCTGCTTTGTGCAAACAGTCTGGAAGACCCAGTGATGCCCAACCTAGTACCTACGTTGTAATTCTAAATCAAGATTCAGAAAACCAATCTACAAATCTGCTTTCCCAATCTGACCAGCACACTCTAGGGACAAGACCACCTGGGTTAGTGTGTAAAAGCAAATCAAAGTCTAGAGTCTCACTTTCACCCAATGATGATTTAAAACTCAACTTAACAAATGGATTTGATGACTACGACAGCTCTTGCACATCCCAGAAAGTGTTTCAGGATGATTCAGAGGGAGCAAAAACTGACAGGTTTGGGGAGACAACAAAGATAATTCGACTCAAAATCCCTAGTTCTCTTCAGAAAGCAATGCAAATAAGCCAGAAACTTAATGCACAGAGACTGTTGGCTGAAACTTCCTCTAACCATCAAAGCAATATAAAGGGACAATGGAACTCTACTGCCAAGTCATCACCACTGACTGAATCTGGGTATTCCTCTGCCAATAGCAGCTGTTTTTCAAGGGAATCTTTTGAGACACCAAGTCCTGCCTCAGTGCCTTCTCAACACCAAACTGCAAGGCAGATTTTTGATAAGTCAGTTGTGGACTTGCAGAAAGGAAAAACTAGTCATACAAGCCCATCAATGTTCACACCATCCCCCATATCATCATTGTCTTCAGGGTTACGCAATGTTGCTGTTTTTCAAGCATCACCATCATTTTCACCGAATCAAAACAATGCTAAAAGTTCCTTGAATTTACAAAGAACATCTACACCACAATCGGGATATGTTGTGGAATCAGCAGATGGACAGAAATTTATCTTACCAGTTGATCCACACCAAACCAAAACAGTCTCTGTGTCCAAATCAGAATCCCATATCAATATAAAGCCACTCAATATGACTCAGTTCATGCCAAATTCAAATTTTAACTGCAAACCCGAAGTTCGAGATATAAAGCAGCAAAGCTTCACCTTGGAGAGATCTGATTCAAAACTTGAAGCTCAGACTGCCCCAAACAAGAATCCTTTTTGTGAATCCCAGTCTAAACTCAGTGATAGTGACCAGATAAAAAGTACTTTGGAGATGTCCAAGAATCCTGTTACTTCCTCACAGCAGCCAGAGTGTACTTCATCCTTTTCCATGATAACCCAGGAAAAGATTGGAGATGTGATCATAAAATGTGGTTTAAAAGACAATGAGAATGTTGTTAAGGTAGAGGTGGCAGATGAAGATGTCGTAGATAAGGCAGCTGATTCCCAAGAGTCTATGGATTCTTTTCCAAATTCTCAAGAGTCAACTGAAAAAGGTATTTGAATCCATGAAATACTTCTGCTAAGCAATATATTGAATCAAAATTATAAACTGATTTAACGATAGATAACCATGATAAATGATTTTACAAAAGTAGTGCCTATGCCCTTTGTTAATTCATTTCCTATTTGTTTCAAGACTCATTGAATGATTCCTTAACCAATATCCAGTGGTTGGGGGGAATTCAGTTGAAGGAGGATGGCAAACCTCAGATGCCACCCACACAGAATAAGAAGGACAACGCCATACAGTGGCGATGTCTGAGTCACTCAGAGGTTCTGAAGGTATGCGAGAGTAGAGAGTAGAGACTGATATACGGTAGTTTTCATGCTATCAATCTATTGTCAAATGTGAAATGGTTATAGATATACATGACATAAAAGTAAAAGGCAATTTCATATTTGGTGCTCTTAAATTTTAATTAGGAAATTAAGAGTAGTGTTTAAGACACTGAACAAATTTTGTTCCAGATTTTTTGTAAGGCAAGTTTTGAATACGTTCTAATAAAATTTGTGAGGGCCCAAACATAAATTATCGGTTAGTAATTAAAGGTAATAAACCTTTATACTTGATTTAGCATAAACTAACTTTGATCTTTTCAACATACATACATGTATTTGTACATAGATTGCAAAAGAATATGGCAGAGCCAAAAGACCACCGTTTTCATACATGACCTTGATACAAATGGCCCTAAATAGCACAGAAGATAAGAGAATGACCCTAAGACAAATCTGCAAGTGGATAGAAGAAATATTTCCTTACTATAAGTGCACAGCAAAACCTGGCTGGAAGGTGAGACACATATCAATAGAAAATGCGGAATAAAACTAGATGAATATCAAGTAAATGTACATGAAATCTGTAGATGTGAAAGTTAAATAAATATTTTTTTTTTTCAAATTTGTACAGAGTTTATACATGAATGCGATGTGGCAAACAAGGTTTTGTTTTTTTTTTAAAGTTTAGAAATTGAGAACAGCATTGAAGGTTAATACTGGTAAATGTTTTTACGAGTCTACAGTTCTACCTGTATATGAAATAATTTGCAAAGTAGTAGACACTTGATTAAAACCTACTTGCCTGTTTGTAGAACTCCATCAGACACAATCTGTCCCTGTATAGCATATTTGAAAGGGAAAAATCAAAGAAACATGGATCCTATTGGACTATTAGAGAAGACTGTCCTGAGAAATCCAAAGTGGTTCCATCCAAAGAAAAGAGAGGTCAGAATGAGAATAAAAAATTTTTAAACATAAAAAATCAATGTGTATTAAAAATGGTCAACTGTGTAAAAACTAGAGATATCTGAGTATTCAAGATATTAGGGTAAAATACTTAATAAGTGGTTGGGACGTACAAATCATTTCAACAAATCCATTGTATTTGAGATATCAAAGTTTGACTGCATTTCCCAGAAAAAATTATAATGTATACTTATTTATTCTCTGTTAATTGTACTAATAAATAGTTTAAAAAAATTGTTTTTATGTCAAGAGGAATGGTATTTAAAAAATAAAGATAATAAGCTTCTTTAATCAGAGTGCTTTATTGTTGATTACCTGATTGTACATTTCAGAAGCATCATCCACCCTGTCCAGTTGTCTCCCTGTGTTCCTCCCCCACCAATCCTCACGGATCCCCAAACTACCCATCCCTGCCCAGTACAGAGGCAACACTGACAGCCTAAAGAGAAGTAAGCTCAATTCAAGTTGCAGAATAGCATTTTAGGGACATAGTGTCACTTACCATGTGTATTAATTTGGGTGTGTTAGTTGACAAATGCTTGCAGGCAAGTAAAATTTCAAACCTTGGAATTGTCAAGCTATACTTACTTGTGCATGGAGATCAAACCTTAGATTCATTCCGAAGTTATTTTTAGGGAAGCATATCAGATCTCTCTTTGCTATTGTATTGTAGCCAATTTGGAAGTCCTGATCTTCAATAATGGATTCTCTTTTGTTGCATTGTCTGACTGTCCATATTATGTGTTGAGGTCTCAACTACATGATATCTTTTACAGATCTTCAGCCAATACTACCACGACCCCACTCTTTCAACTCTGCCATGCAGACCTTTGCTCTGATCCCCATACAGAGCATGAACCAGTCCCAAGGAGTGCCCAGCACCTCAGGCCGACCTATGCTAATTCAGGTGCCCACTCAACCCCCTCCCACCCTGTCTCAGGAACCCAAGAAGGATGCAGGTAACATGAGGATTTTGTTTTATTTTGATTAGAAAAACATGAAATCTGTTGGTAATATTATAAGTCGTATGATTTGAAGAACTGTTTTGTATTTAAAAGCATTTGGCAATCATCTGAATATTGTGTTCATGTTTTAACTGAATTCAAATCCTTGATTTAAATACATTCACTTTAAGTCTGTACATTTAAAATGTATTTTAAAATTACAAGAGAAGTGTTTATTAGTTTATTGATTACTATGTTCTTTGTTTTGAATTTCAGAGAATCTACCAATAATGGATAAACAAATTGACCACAGCAAGAAAAAAGTTGTCAACATTGCCCCCAAATTTAACTCTCAAAATATTGTAAAGCAGGCTTGGTTAAATGCTCAAGTGGGCAGTGATAACGAGTGTAAATCTGACACAGGGATAAAGGAAGAAACCAGTGGTGATGATTCTGGTGTCAAGCGGAAGAAACAAAACAACGGACTTCCTAAACCAAGAATATACCCAAGATCTAGTCCACCAAAAAAGCAACAGTCCCGTAGGAAACAAAAACTTGTTCCGAAGGAGCGTGACTTGTTACAAGACAGTTCTGATGATAATGAGGATGACGATGTGAAACAGTTTATAAACAAGCTAGAGCAAAACCTGCCTACTCCACTCAGGGCTATTCTTGACGGCAGCGACACAGAAAAAGTCACAACATCAACTCCCATGAAGAAAGCCTCTGGCTCCCCCGACCTCCCGTCCCCAATAAGGGGCATTACTCCACTGAAAGGGGTTAGTCTTTTGGACACTAGTTTTCTGGACAGTTTCAAGGATTTAGATGATGGCAGAAATCCGTTTGCGTCACCTAATTTTATGTTAAACATGAAGAAGATGTCCCCATCACTAATGCGAAGTCCCAACACCTCACAGTTTGATAATTTGTTCTCAGGATTGACTCCTATCAAAGGAGATTTAGACTCCAGTCATAATGAGAACTTATCTAGAATACTAAGTGAATTTCCCCTGGATGGAATTGAATCTGAGGATGAAATGTTGACAGGCAATTTATCAAATATGAATTGGAGTGCAATATGTCAGAACATTAACTCAACACCAAATGAAAAGAGTAAGATGGAGTAAATTGTGACATGTGTTAGGATGCATGGGTTTTTGTGTTCATTTTATGTGCAAAATTGTGTGCTTATAATAGTATTTAATTAAACATTCTTATACATGAAAGGGAGATCATTAATCAAATTGATCTGGGAATTGTAAACTGTTTTGAATCAGCAACCCCTGATGTTTCTTACTGCTTGTTGCCTCATTGACCTGTCAAAAAAACTAAACTGCAGCTAGTAAATGGTCTTAGCATGCTTACATATTGTTAGTGAATACATTAACATGTATCAATGTAGCCTTTTTTAAAATGGACTCCATGCTTTTGTCTGTTGTGCAATAATTGGTGTTTGCAGCATGTGTGCTGTGACTAGTAACACAGAATGTGACAGTGTAGATAATGTATGACTGCTACCCAGTACCCACACTCTTTTCTATTGGATTATGTGTTGTTTTATCATAGTTAATATACATTTCTAAGACAGGTACATCATACATATCTTGTATATTTTGGCTTAACTTCTTAAATTAATGACACTAGTTACTCTTTGCATAGACTCAGTTTGAATGGGAGGATGTGTCAGATATTTTTTTTTTATTTGTATAAATGTTTTATAACTGTACTACTTCTACAAAATAGATGTATTTGATTTGCAAGTATCTGCATGGATTTGATGTGTGGTGTGCCCATGTATGTATGAAATCAACTAGATTTAGCAAATGATTGAGTGAAAAGATATTGTGATATTTTAATTTTCTGCTTTTTATTTATGAAACAAAATAACTCATCAAATGTTCAGAATTGTAACTTGATTTAAGTTTCACTCAAACATACTCATTAATAAATAATATTTAAAGAAAGAAAATAGAACAAGAGACACAAGGTCCTTGTAATTTAGAAATTGCATGGACTTTAAGCTAACTGTTATTTGATTTTTCATGTGTCTGCATAATGAAATTATTGCAATTAAGGGCTTTATAATAACCTCTCATATTTTCTGAATTTTTGTTTTAACAAGTAAGTTACATTTTATTTAAAAAATAAAAAAGACAGACAGAAGAGGGGGTGTTATATAAGTTATGTCCTAATAATTAAACTTAGAATTTATATGAATCAAGTTATCTGTACCTAACAGATTTCCTTTGCAATTTGATATTTTTCTTTGAAAATTTAATGGAACACAAACTATCAGAGGATGTTAGAAACAAATTCATATCTGTGTTACTTTTGTGTGTGATGAAGACTGCTTGATTGTGACTGTTTTGTTTATGAATATTGTTCTTTGTTATTATTGTCCTGTGTGTTGAAGAGAAAAGAAATGTGATATAGAGTAAAACGATTTACTCGCATTACTTTGTAAAATAAACTCACAAGAAGTTGACATGCATGTTTTTAGCTCTTTTTTTAATACTTTGTTTTGTTTTGATTAATTTTGCTATCGAGATTAACTTATCAAAGAAGATTTGGACTCCAGCCATAATGAGAACTTATCTAGAATATTGAGTGAATTTCCTTTGAATGTAATTGAATCTGTCAGAAAATGGAATGTGATATAGAGTAAAAAAAATTTACAAAAATTATGTTTCTCTAATACCCAGTCAATAACTATATCAATGATCCCCCCCCCCCCCCCAAAAAAAAAAAAAAAACTCAAACAGGTTTTTTGTAATTTCCTTTCACTTCAGATAAGAGTATGATTTCAGCACCAGACAGCCATTAATGTTGACATCGGATTTGTTAGGCCGATTGAAATAACATTCGTTTTGTTTTGACTTTTAGTTTGTGAGAACTAGGCTCTAAAGAAGAAAATAGCTTGGGCACTAAATTGACATTTGGATGCTGTTTAAAGATAATCTTTACTTGAAGAGATCATACATGCATACTCTCTTTCAATTAAAATCTACATTGCTACAATTTGTATTATTATTACATAAACCACTCAATATGGTGTGATTGAATTTTTCCAAAAATTGCACCTGCGCTTTTGGATAGATTAAAAAGAAAATAGCATGCAAGATCATGAAGTTCACGTCATAAAATTTACTCTTTTTATGGGAGTACGATTGTTCAGCAACCCTTGTAAGGAAATATTCCTCCAAGGAGACAGCATTTGGTTAAACCATCATAAGGAAATGGTTTTAAACACGTTGCAAACATGATAAATAATACAAACAATGACCGAGGCATGATGGATGCAAAATTCAACATTATAACATTTCAAATTTAATTCTTAAAAATGCTACAGTACATGATAATATATATATATATATATATATATATATATATATATATATATATATATATATATATATATATATATATATATATATATATATATATATATATATATATATGCGATCTAAAGAAGGTGGGAGAATAAGATGGCGCAAATGCCATTGATTAATTGATAATACAATTTAAGATGTAATGTTTTCCTTTTCAGTTTTTTTAATAATACATGTTTATTACAATTTAGCAAAAGCCCAATTTCGAACTTCTCAATATCGACAGTACTATACGATATGCGACATTGCTGATAAACTTTCAAAGTATAAAACATTGGGTCTTTTTCGAGTGTGTATTCAATCCACAATTTATTTGTTTTGAATGGTACACAAGAATTTACTGTATTATAATATCCATTGAACATCGGTCGTGTTGACCTATGGGCCTCTGTTGGGGTTTTCAATAGCGTTTCGCCATTTTTTACTTGCACGACTAAGCGCAATTCATTTGGGTGTTAACAGATTTTTTTTTTCGAAATGATTTTCTTTTGATTTTTACGAAAGCCTATTGAACTAACTACGTAGGTAAAAAAAAAAAAAGATAAATCGCGAATGCATAACATTTGCGAGTAAACGCTTTCCGTTCGCGAGTGAACGAAAAACTTTTAAAATAAATAGTGTTATTTCAAACAAGAGTCTTTTAAAAGAACAATCAGTGAAAACGAATACGTTTTAGATAAAAATTTATCAGATGTAATAATTTTCGTTTTAAACAATGGAAATCTTTAAATGCTTGATACTGATTCTTAAACGATATATACTTCATAGAGAGGACGAAATTTCGTTCTCTAAATATGAACAATTATTATAGATAGAAAGAATTGTGTATATTGAAACTTTGTCAAATTCTCAAAGTGTTTTAAAACGTGAAACTAGACGTTAATTTAGGTTGCGGCGATATCAGTTATATTCTTTCAATTTATCAATGATTTTCGATAAAACTTATCGAAATGAAATTGTGATTTTGCTAATTTTGATACCTCATTTCCTATAACACAGCGCTCATGAGAAGCGCAATACATTATGTGACATTACTTTTAGAGCGCTGTCCTTAGTAGTTTGGTATACTTGTGAATTAGTATTAAAATTTCGCAAATGTATACAATAAAGCTACATATTTGTATAAAGACAAAGTCGTATACCATTTTTTTTTTCATATACTAGCATGATCAGATTTTTTTTACTTTGATGCACGTGTAAATAACTATATGTCATTACTGTAGATTATATGTTTAAACTGAAAAATGTCAATTTTCTATCTATTTATACTTTTACAGAAAATTCACTGTTAAGAGAATTGAACCAGCGACTGTAAAGTTTGTGTTTATCATAACCAATTTAAATATATATATATATTATAGGATATTGAACTGATATTGATTGGAAATGGGCTTAATATAACCCGTATCATATAAAAAGTGCAAAATTTTCACGATTTAACGCAAAAGTTTCGCGTTATATTGCGAAAGTTTCCTAAATGTTTTGCGTTCATAGTACATGTATACCACGAAAGATGCGCGTTTATTCCTGAAAGTTTGTTTCACGTTCATTCGCGAAATTTTTTGAGTTCATCTGCGATAAATATATTTTTTATTCCTAGTACGAAAATGAGCTCAATGGGCTTTCGTGGATGTTTAATTATTATTGATTGAATTCAACAATCCATTTTTCAAGCGTTGTAAATATCATTAATTCCGTTGATGGGCGCACTAATCCAGTCATTGCAGATATTTTTCAATAATTCATACTATCAATTATAATTCAGCAAACAAATGAAAGATGAACATGAAAGTAAACTGGATTGTAATATTTAAATGTCGCATAAACTTCACAGAATTTTTCACCTACTTTCCTTCTTGAAGTAAGCCTCCTTGATTGTGTCTAAAGTTGATTAACCTTTAAGTAAGTATAGCTGTTAAAGCTCATGAGATTGCAATATATTAAACCGACAGAAGTTCTTTAAGCAATTCATTTACAATTCATTAATACATTAAAAACCCATCCTTGATCATCCATGCGGATACGAAGAAAGCAAAATGTTGCGAAAAAAATATATATTTCCGTAAGATACCATAACCGTTAAGCGGTTGTGTCATGTCTGTCCGCAATTTTTGCTATAAAAAAAAGAAAAAAAGTTTTTGAGATCTTTTTTAAGGTCAATGTCGCTGTATGTTAAAGAGGGACCGGGGTTCGATTGGCCAACATTTTCATGTTCAGTTTATTTTGATTTATATTTTAGAAAAAAGCAACTTGAGGTGAAATAACAGAAGTTGTACATGTATATTAATGGACTTCCATACAATTAAAGATATTGTAGTTAAATGTGAGTGTGGGTTTGGTTTGGTGCTCATCGGAAGGAACAGTAAGGCATTTTTAAACATTCTTACAATTGACGATTCATACTTAAAGGGACTTGGACACGATTTGAGATCAAAAATTTTATTTTTATGTTTTATGTATAAAATGGTTTATTGGTGCATTTTAAATGATTGACCAAAATATTAGATGTTAAAGTCAAGTTTCAAGCGAGATACAGAAGAAAGAATTGATAGTTATGTAAACAAAGCTCGAGTCTTATAGATGTTTACAAAACATGTAATGTAGAGAATTACCATTTCTTAGACAAAATGACATGAAAAAACAATTTCAACTAATTCAATATGTTCTTAAATACTATTATCAACAAAAGAAAGTTACATTTGATTGAAATTTACACTAATACAACGAATATGTTAAAATGACAATATTCGAGCTTTGTTTACAAAACAAAGAATTATGATTTCTGTATCTTGCTTATAACTTGATATTTGAGATTTAAATTTTGACATAGCATTATGACCTTCTATATTTATCAGTATGAACATTGAAACTGGAAAAACAAAATTTGAAATTTTTAAGTCAAATCGTGTCCAAGTCCCTTTAATAGATGTTTCACTTTCTTCATCGTAAATTGATATAAAACCTCAATATCGAAAAAATACATTTAAGGCGGTATGGGACACTTCCATATTGTGACGTACTTCCTATCGAATTAAACAAAATCAAGCAATGGGTAATGAGCGCAAACTACGAATTTGTACGTCATGAGTTCGAATCCCGCAGGGGGTTTTTACAATTTAGTCCTTTCAAAAATGTTGACAACTCTTTTTTTTGGTCAAAAGTTGTAAAAATTTAAAAATTATAAACCGTTGAAAGCATTTCGATTATAATGTACTCTTATACACAATAATATTGACAGGTATCCCAAATCAACTAGATGATTTATGATAACGTAAACAAAATTTGTTTCTTTGAATGTCAGCCATCTTCTAGGCTGCTGATTTTCCCCTAGAAATCACATCATCCTTGCCCAAAATATATATAGAAGAGCGTAGAAAACGTGAGATGTCTAGAGCACATATCCCCCCGACAACTGCCACAATGAATATTAGTCCGACATTGCCGATCACCTGGGCAGAGGTACGCTCCTCCCTGACAGATATAAGTGACCGGCGATACAAACTGGTCTGCTTTTTGTCCACCTTCAGTATCCTGCTTATGTTTTTTACGAACTCGATGAGATCCTCTTCAGTGAAGTTTGCCATTGTTTTGCAGGCACAGGTTTCAGTTCCGCAAAAGTTTGCTTTCAACGGTTCAGTAGTGAACTGCGAGTGATCCAGTCTTGTCAGTGTAGCGTTTACAGTAGCTAATTCATTTGTGTCAGTAGTCAGTGTATCGTTTACAGTAGCTAATTCATTTTTGTCAGTAGTCAGTGTATCGTTTACAGTTGCTAATTCATTTGTGTCAGTAGTCAGTGTATCGTTTACAGTAGCTAATTCATTTGTGTCAGTAGTCAGTGTATCGTTTACAGTTGCTAATTCATTTGTGTCAGTTGATAACAAAGAAGATTCAGTAGTGGTTTGTTGCTCTGTTTTGAATAAAAAAAAATTTTTTTTCGTTTATTTAATTTCAACAAAACAAGGTAGTAGTGATCTAGTTCAAAACATAAAATGTGAAGCCTCACCTATATAAAACTCCCATTGCAGTGAACTATAAAAATAGGGTGCGATCCCGATCGAAACCCAATCACCGTTGTCTGGCTGTGTGTTCGTGAAGTTTGCGATGACGTCAGAGAAAACCTCGTGACCAAGGCCCAACAACCAGCTCCTGTGACCCGCAGGCGTCAGACCCCAGGAAATCCAGAATGCCCTGAATTCGTTACAGTCCAGAAGAACACCTTTCTTACTGACCTGGTAGACTGGCAAAGCGCCGTTGACATATTCTCGGATGTCGTATCCATCATTCATTCTGGCCCCTAGTACAAACTCCACCATATTCTGACGTACGCCGCCATTTTGGTATATCCCTATATGGGCATTGTCGCACCCCTTAACATTGAGGAGTAGGGAAGTCCTGTTTACCGCAGTTATCCCGTATGTCGCCAAGTCGGTGTAAGACTGTCCTGCTTCAGTGGTTATAACGTAAGCTGCCACTGGATCGATAGATTTAAAATATTACTTATTAATCATTTTCAAAGCATTTATTATATCAATTATTGAAAAATGAAAAAAAAAAACCAACGTTTTTGATGAGTACATTGTTATTTACATAGCTAAAAATGTTGTAGATTCTTTGCAAGTATCGCATTTGTTACGTTGTTCGGGGAGATTATTTGGCATTGTAGTAGGGAGTTGCCTTGATGAAATGATTATAACGTTAAGATATTTTATAGAGCTGTACTGTATATCTCTTGCAATATGCAAGCCGAAAAATCTTACTTTGGATTGTTAATATTTATACAGGGTTACTTTTGACCCGTCTTTTTTTTTATTTGCCTTTCTATACTTGCAAACAATTTCGCCCCATGTTGAATTCGCCCAAACACATACATGTATATATGAGAGATAATTTGAGACACTCGAATTCTTAAAATCGCCCACTGACAACGAGAACAGAGGGGGCGAAAATAATACGGAAGCGAATATTTCCCTGTTTACGTACCTATCAAATCTCAGGAACAGACGGTTGCAAAAATACTTTATAGTATACCAAAAAGATTTATTAATTCATACCTTTTTAGGATCAGGCAAAGGACCACTTTTTAACATTTTTTTTCAAAGTTTTCAATGAAATATATAGTAAAAAGGAAAAAATGACTAACTTTTGGCACCTGAGTGTACATATTACTAATTTAAAAAAAAATCTTTGTTTGATGCTATTTGTGTTATAAAGAGTGTTAGTCTAATATGTCAAAACGGTTGGCATTTTTTTTAAGTTTAGACATTTTTGTAGATTATGATAATGCATATATCAAACTCTTTTCAATAGAATTAGAGATGAGTGGCGCTTTTGGAAGGAAATACCTGGGGAAACAAATGATAAATTGCACATAGACACGCATTATATGTCTTAAGTAAATATCAAACAAAAACGAATTGAACAAAAAAAAAACCTAAAACATTATTTTATACTTTTTCTAACTTTTCATAACTGTTTTATAAATCATTTCACAAAGAACTCTGATAAAATTAATTAAAAATTATAATGGCATGATTTTTAAAACGTTTTCAAATCGTAGGTCAGATAAGGAAAAAGAGTGTTTAGTTTAGGATCGTCTCATCGAACGCATTAGTTTGTTAACAATTTCCCAATACAAATTAATGCCTCTCTTCTATCGCTATTTGTGCAAAATTCCTGATTTCTGGGGGCTGTGAACCACACTGAACTTGTACATGCTAATTGTCGCAGACCGAAAACAAAATCAGCTTTGTTTATTTTTGTTGTAAGTGTTCGTTTCAACAAAACATGTATTCAAATCCATCTGACAATTTACTTTCAAAATGGATACATGTGTGTATTTTCTCTGCTGCCTAAAAAAAGATAGGAATCTGGAAACGCCACAACAATTAGACCCTCTTAAAAAATAAAGAAACTATTTAAAATGTAAAACCAGAATTGTAACTCACCTGCTTTGAAAAATCCAAAAAGAAAATATCCCAGGAATATACCATCCATTCCTCACTTGATTCAAAAAGGGATTTCTTTTTTAATCATGTTTTGGGTACCCACGGATTTTTTTTATGGGAAGGAAATGCGGTTTTGCAGTTGGGATTAAAATAACAATGAACCAATTCCCCAGATACTGATATAAAATGAATATTATTCATGTATCCATTCATTCCCTCACCAAACTGTCCATTCATTCAATGCAAATAATTTTTCATATGCAAAATAGATTAGAGTTAACGATTTCAAGTGTATTAACACCAGCAGTAAGAGAAATGAATAATTTAAGAATAGAAGATGCGTTGGTCTGTAAGGGTGGTTGACTTCTGACTAGATAGTTTGTTCGATAATTTGCTGTTATGTATATAGTGCCATTTTAAAAATTGCTTTCTTCATAAAAGGCGTTGTGATGAGTTGGTATACTATATCTGACACTCCTCCATATATTTCGTACATCATTAGAATAGATGGTTCAGACATTGAAATACTAATCATATAAAAGGTTTTCATGATATTTTCTCTCATTGACTGCTTAATCACAATACTTACCAAAAGAGCCCAACGGGCTTGTGCAATTTGAAACGTGCAGGACTAGATCATCCAAAATCCATATTTTTTTTATTTGTATGCACAAGTATTCTTGATATAATTTACCCCGAGATATATTGCTGAATCAGACTATATACCTTTCCATCCATGTAGCATACATAACCGAAATAAGACGTTAATATTCACGAGACAGCTAGTATTATAACCACTTAATTGCATCACGTTTCTATGCATGGATCCTTTCAACGCTATTTTCTACTCGGGTGAACATTAAAGCCCACGGGCCTCTTGTCTATTAACGATTCAATATAACTTAATAGTTTTCTTTGTCTTAATACACGGCTTCCGCTTCCGGTATTATAAAAAGCGTTTCCTGTCTATTTTCTTTAATTCAATGCATAATGGACCAAAGAACGTCAAGGGCCTTTACTTTGTTATTGATTTTACTATTTCTTTATGGATGAAAAACTTTCCAGGATGTGTTCCCTAATCCACCGATTACACTTTTTCTCACTTTCAATGGCGACGAATATACTTTGCATAATGATTTGTATAATGATCCTTTTTGTTTTTGTAGCATACCAATACTCTATATAATGATCCTTCTAGTGTTGTTTTTGTGTTAACTTATCAATCAAATAATGGCATAGCTTTCTCGTTGTATTTTAACTTGATGAGTTTTAGATCTCTATGCATTATCTGCCGATAAATAAACACTTGAATGACTGTTATATAAAATATCCAAACATGTTTACGAAAACCACCGACACATTATTATTAAAGACCCTGATAATTTGTTGACTTCCGGATGCAATATTGGTTATTTCGTAAGTATTGACATATTTTTTGTAATTTTTTGTGTGTGTTTTTTTTTCTTTTCCGAATTTGATTTTGTTCCTATAATTTTCTATTGTGTTCACAACTACAAACGTTAACGTTACCGATTTACAATGTACAATAGTCAATGTGTGAATTACCGCTTAATTTTAACTTTTTAATTAAAAACTATCTTCAAACGCATTATTAAACAGTGTTCGATAGTTTGTGAACACTTTTTTCAAATACCTACGATAAGTTGTATGCCTTCGTTGTTGAACAATGTCTTTTTGATACCTCTAGAACATGACTGAAAGTTATACATTAAAGTTACTTCAAAGTTACACAGAAATGTGGTGGCGTGCGCCGGGGGGGGGGGGGGGGGGGGGTGTCAGTGAGCTACATTGCAGTAAACGATTTAACCTTTGAAAATGCAATTTATCACAAAATAACATTTATTATATTTGATAGTATTTAAGTTGTTGTTTGAAATCTTGAACAATAATTAAACTGAATATAGAATTAAAAGGAAAAAATATTTACCGTGCCTTTTGGCAATTAACATCAGCTGAACGTTATATTTAACATCCCAAAGTTGAGAAAGGTGTCTTCAATGGTAAAACCCTTAAAAATACCTCAACATCTTTTGGATTTTAAAAAAAGATTTCTGTATTTGTTTTTCGATAAAAGTCCTTCAAACACTCAAACACTCTCCTTTCTACATTGTGTATATACATGTATATGTTTCGAGCATTCCTTATGTTAAAAGTTTTCTTGTGTCAAAAATGCAAATCAAATGAAGAGTGTATTGAATTTTCATTATTCTCCGATTTGAAGGTTTTTTTTTCTCCAGAAGATCCTGTTATCAATAAATAAATATAGTTTCCCCAAACTTAATGATCTTCTTTCATAAATTTGATTTTTTTTCACCAAATGTCGTGCATTAATGATTTAATATCTTTATGTGCTGATCAAACAAACATGATAAAATGTTTTAAAATAGGTGTTATTTGAGCTTAAAATGTGAAAAGTAAAATACCTCATAACACAACTTTAAAATACAAAATTCGTTATGCCGTTTCCATGGTGACAATTTTATCTGTCTCAGGTGAAGTTAATAAAAAAAAAATCCATATGTATATATATATATATATATATATATATATATATATATATATATATATATATATATATATGATAAATAATTAAATATCTCATAATATTGACCAGGGAATTTAAAAAATAACGACTCTGTCGATAGGAAAAAGAAATTATCTTACAATTCCCTGTGGTTTATTAGCATTTTTTCTAATAAAAATAAGTTAAAAATTAATAAACTTGATATAAAGTCAAAGCAATGTGACGACATTTAAAGTACAACATCTGACAATATTGGTATCAACAATTTTATAAAATGTGTTTGTAAATATGGTCAGTTTACCTTAATTTAGCATGAGTTGTGTGGCCATGTGTTGTTTTTTGGTTTTTTTTTTTTGGTTTGCATGTACGGAACTGTAGCCCTTTCGCCTTTCAACCCGAAATATTCCATACAGCTACAATTCTTAAAGTCCAGTGGGCTTCTCACGTTATAAACTGCATACTGCAGTCTGACAACTTCACACATAACCAAAGGTGTCAAGTATAGAATAATTAAATATAGCGTTATGAATTAACCTTTGTTTAATTATTGCATACAGTATCAATGATTATGTCGATTTATTAGCAATCATCTACATGTTTCAACTCATTACATCATCTAACCGTGATATATCCGCCATACTTAGTTGAACTAAAGTATACGTGTTTTCATCACAAAAATTTGACGATATTTTTATTGGCCGCCTAAGCTGTATTGCAAAAGCGAATTCCGTGCCGGTCTTTCCAAACCGACGAGATTGGCGTGCTCCGGCGAACTTTCCCCGGTAAAATAAAGCAACAAATCGGGTCACCAAAGATCAATTAGCGTATGCCGGTTTGACAAATGAAATCCTACCGTTGTTTACCTGAGGTGAACTTGCTTAACCTTTTATAATATTACTCACCTGTATCACGTGTCACGTGATATACATTTAGTAAGCGTGTTCGACATAACTGTATGTCATTATCCTTCAATACTAGTAATGCAAATCCTTTGTATTTTTGGTCATTAATTTTCCCTTCAATTATAAACATAGCCACGATATATGTTAACATTTACTTTACATGTATTTACTTTTTTGTATGCATACAGTTTATTGTAATAAGTCCCATAAGAACATTTGAACACTTACCAACTAAGATTTACTCGGATATGAAAATGGTTCATCCTATGAAGATCAGAAGATCTGATCACGTGCCAACCAAGTTCATATCCTGGTGAACTTTTTTAATATTGCTGTTTATTACTTATATTTATGTTTGAGAAAGGCAGCCCGTTCAGAATTGTTAACATAACTGTGGTTTTATGCTTACAGCGATGCAACCGTCAAACAATAAGCGCATGTGGTAATCATTACAACGTAATTATATGATCACGCAGAAATGAACGTTTTTGTAATTCAAAGAAATATATTTGGAGATGTAAATATTCTTTTTTGAATTTTATTTAAATCTTGGTAATTTTTAAAAAATCCGTCAAATAAAGAGAGACCGCTGACATACCGATATATCAATGAACCCGATTCTTTCCCAGCGAATAATAAAATGTAATTTCTGTATGATACCCATTTATTCTATAATAAATAAGACTCTTGTACGCTTTTTGAGAAATCAAAATGAATAAAAATCTTGCATAAACAATATTCATTGCTTCAGTTTTATAGTTAACAGTTTTCAGAAGATGTATTTGGGGGCCTATATTTATCGTTAAAAAAACCTGGTTCATTTTTAAACAGTTTCAGATCCCCAGAGGTCATAATAAATATATAAACTTCCTACGTATAAAAATTATTCATTGCTTTAGTTTTATGTACATGAAGTCCTTATCGAGTAAAGAAGATTTATTAATAATTTGGTGCCAGCTATTTATTTTTGTCAAACTAACTTATTTATTTTTAAACAGTTGTGGATCCCTAGAGGAAGTGGCAAACAGGTTCGAACACTCTGTTCAGCAGAGCAAACACTCGCAAGCGTTCCCTTTCCATGTTTAACACTTTATTACTTAGTATAAAGCGATTGTACGCGAGCATCCTCTGTGCTGAATGTCACTGATAAGCAAATCAGCATTTAATCGCACGTAGAGTCTGTCCCATTCCAGCGCGAATGCAAATAGAAAACTCTTATATATCAAAGATAGAAAAGGTAGTTTACATGTTTCAACAAAACCGTTGTACTTTGCTAAAAGCAGCAATAAACTGTCAATACTGATAAAGTCTCGTTTGAGCGTCGTAACTTTTATTACCAAAACACCTTCAAACAGAACAAATGACGGGAATTGTTAGTAATCAAATGGCTGAAATAAATGATCACAGAGCGAGCTGTTTGCAAATGAAATCTAACAAAACCACTTCACGGAAATGCACGAGACGTTTTAGAGCAACGTTCCAATTCTTAATGGTGACGGGATAATACGCACAATTAAAACTGTTATTGCACTCTCCTAATTACTTTCCAAGACAGCATATTCCCCTTACGTTTCTTTCATGTTTTCGCCTACGAGAAGATGTATACATCATTTGCTGAAGAAGAAAGGAGACCAGGTAAATATTCCACCCATGCAATCAATCAATTTATTTGAATTAAATTGAAACAACTGAGAGAGAGAGAGAGAGAGAGAGAGAGAGAGAGAGAGAGAGAGAGAGAGAGAGAGAGAGAGACTATTTAAACAAACAAATTTATTGGTACAAAAAGGACAATTACAAAAAATAAATACAGAAGGTAAATAGAAAAAATCTCATCTTTTATTTTCACTTTGCAAATTAAAGCTAGTTCCGCTCGTAAAACAATTTATATTCTATAGAAGACATAGAAATCTATTTAAAAAACGTTAAGATTGTAAAAAGGCTTTCCACAATGTTCAAACTGCATGAATGCAATCATAAATGAGTCAACATCGTTAGCCATTACTTTAGAGCACTTGTTGTTGGTTTTTAAAGATAAAGATCAAATAAATACAAAAATTCAAAAGATTTGTTGGTAACCCATAGAATGTTAATAGGCGATATTCGAGTAATGTACATGTATTGAGTACTTGCACAGAATTAATCCATTGTATTAGTACATCAAAGTTTGCATCATTGACTTATGAGAGGGGAATTTAAATTACAAGAACAATAAATATTGTAAGGTATTATTTACAATCATCCTTCATGTAAGGACTTTCGAACAAAACTTTTAAGGTCGACCGATGATGAAAGAGATGAAAGCTGTTTCCCGATCAATGAAAAATCCAAGAAAATGGCTGGAATCAATCACTTCTGGAATAGAACACGCTACGCTACGTATGATTGCCAAGGTTTCTGAATACAGGCTGGGCATAGAAAACAAAAGATTACAAGTCTCTGCTTATAAATCACACCATTCAAATTATCAAAAATCAGCAAGAACTGCCTTTATTGAAGATCATTCACCTTAAATTCTAATTGATGAATTGGCTGAAAAACATACCCCATGTATACATGTATGTTTTTTACATTGGTGCCAGCCATTAATAATTAAGAATCAATTTATCACAAACAAGAGGCTCACATGTACAGGCACTGACGTTCACCTGATTACCATAGACCTTAGATTGACATGTCAGAGTCTTCTGTTAGCATTTTAAGCTTCATTTTGAAGTCTAAACTCTAATCAGAGACTCCTTTGACTATTACCGCACTTTAATTATTTTGTGTTTGAAAAACATTAGTCCACAGAAATGTTAGGGGGAAGGGGGTTCAAGAGTCGGAAGAATCTCGGATTATCTACACCTTAGCTCCAGGGGCCAAAATTGTTAACTTTTTTAATAAGAGACCTGCAGCCTCTAAAAGTCAATTTTTAAGAAATATAACTTTATAAGTCAATCTCTAATAATATTCACAGGTTTCATTCATAATGCACACAAAATGCACAGCATATGTTTTCCTTCAGATATCATGGTGATATAGGCACAGAACAAATATGTCCGCTAAAGAAGGAAGACACTACTACAATAAACAAAAAATATTGCACATCATCTTTCTTCTTTAATTATAAATTACTGAAACACATGAGAAATTTCATCTCTTCTGTTCCTCTTACCGTTTCCGTTGTTTTTGAAGAACTATAGCTCAACCCTACATATCTGTCAAAGAAGTGAAATTGACATCGATGTATTTATCTAAGGAAAATTTCAAGTTTTCCTCATTGACACGTTATTTCTTTTTAACCCGGAGAAATTGAAAAGAAGAGAAACAGATTTCTTACGGATATTTACAACGGGAAAATCTGATATTTTATTAGTTTGGAAGCTCAGACACTTTTATAAGATTATTATCCGGGTAAACTTAGTTCATTTACAATGGAGCTTCCACAACAGACTTAATTTTAGCCACATTTTTCAACCTAACAAATTGGAAAGGCGTTTAAAAGGTGAAACCTAGGGAATTTTATATTAATATTGAATGCACATCGTTTGAATCTTTAGGTACATGTACCCGTGTCATTTATAAATAACGAACATTAACGATTTGATATGCAAACATTTTAATTAGGACTATGAAAGCAAAAAAGGCTCATTCGTGAAACTCGAGGTATTATCCCTGAATTATTAACTTATTTAGCGTGGAATAATTTATCCAAGTCAATCTAACAATTACATCAGAGAAAATATAACAATTATTTTTAGGTAGATATTAAATTTCACATTTAAAATCTCAGGTTTCGAATCTTCTTTGCTTTCGTATAGATCTGACAATTTAAGATTAAATGTAATCATTTGTTTCATCAATAAAATTAATCTACCCAAGAGCAATAACAACGGTAAATGATTGCGGATACACTAACGATGTATCCGGCAACATATATAAAAATTGCACTTAATGCATGACTTCTGCGAATTATATATATAACAAAAACTAACAACGTTGTCGACTGCATTTAATTTTTACTTCTAGATCTGCGGTTTTTCTTACTTTTAGACAATTTTCTTTCGTATTCGAGTTTCTTTTTGTCTTCTCCGCGAAAAAAATGAACGACGCGAGGAAAATCCATGAGGACGATTCCGAGAATAACCAGACAAATGACCGTCGCTCCCACGCCGCCCATTCTCTGAGCAGACGGTCGGTCGTCGGGCGCGGAAATCAGTCGTCGTCTGTAAGCATTCGTATCTTTGATGCTGACTTTCAGCTCCTGGACGAGTATTTGGAGCATCTGCGCTAATTCTTCTTCTGAATAGTGCTTTGTCTCGCATGATTTGTTCAAAGAGCAGTAACAGTATAAACTTCCATTTACTCCATTTGTGGAAGACTGGGTGGTCTGAGGAAATGACGTTATTGAAGGGTTAGAGGTCATCGGAGTGTCCTCAACCGTTACTGTTTCTGTAACCTCAACTGTTGCGATCTCTGTTATTTCAACTGTCACGGATTCCGTAGGTTGACTTGTTGTTGTATCCGGTGTTTTCGGCGCTTGTTCCAAGGTGTTTGTGTAATTAACATCTGTTCATTAAAAAACATGTTAATTAATTGCACTGGAAATAAATGAAACGGATCAAACAAGTAGTCTATTATGAATGAAACAGATCGTAACAGATAAGAAAAAATCAAATTATATTTTTACCGAATTGCCAATCAGCGGGATAATTCTCTGAAGAGATGCTGATATACTCAGGGTAGCGGAAGTTAAAGGGATTGGTTCCAATGATACTGGTCAGCACCACAGTACCACGCCCCATTCTCCACTCCTGAATTAGGTCATCATTATCATCTCCCCAAGATATCCAGTACTCGTTGGAATCGTTACAGAGATTCGAACACGGATAGGAAAACTTTGTGAAGATGTCAGCCTTAAATTCACATTTTGTGTTGTCTTTATTCCCAAAGATGAATTCACTCGTGGAACTTACCGGCGCGTTCGTTTCTACGTCTGTGAGGATGATAGACGCGGGTCCACATGCCCTTACTCTGAAGGTTAAAGAAGTCCGGCCTGTTGCATTTAGTCCGTATGGGGCCAGACTAATTCGAGTAGAATTCCCAGGTGTTGTGATGTTAATAGTCTGTGTTTGATAAAGAGTTTCTGTTTTTAAAAAAAGAAGACATATATTCAATACTATCAAAAATCATTTAATCATAATTCTCAAAAGCTTTGTACCACCAGAACCCCCCCCCTTTCCAAGGCACAGGAATAATGTTTTTTTTAGTTAGATTTATTTTAGAGAACATTTAGATTTTGTCTAATACATATTTATCATCGTCGAAAAATTATTGCGTTTATCCTACGTCATTACTTATTCTTTAATTATGATGTAAAAATATAAATATACATGTGTTTGTAGAGTATCATATTAAAGCATGACAAATTCCATACCCATATTGTACCTCTCCTGTTTATGTTGTCGTGATCATATTTTTTTAAAGCAATATGAGCTGTATTTCTTAGAATCTTATTTTGCTGCAAAACCCTGCTAGTATGCTAAGTGTGCATGTAACTTAAACTTTGATGATAAATAAGATTATAAAAAATCATTTATTTTTGTCAGAAGAAAGACTTCTCTTCTAAGAATATATAGCAGTTCAATTTTTCTTTACAGGACGACAATAATTCAAGTTTTCTTTAATAAAGGCTTCTTAACAGCTTTTCCAACAAAAATAAGGCTAACAGAAATAAAGAAACCATGATATTTTTGTCATTTTAGTAGAAAATAACATTTTTGTGAGAAAAAAAAATCAGCATGAAATTGAAGTTCATATTGCTTTAACGTATTCGGGTATAAGTTTACAAAAATGCACTGAGAAAGGATACATTTTTCCCAATAGATTTAACGATATCATTGCATTTTGCAAGATAAAACTAAACGAACAAATAATGAACGTCTTTCTAATTGTTTTCTTCTTGGCAAACTCTGAAATATGACTTTCTGATATTTAGCATAAAAAATATACTACTTCCCTGAAGATGCCTTCATTCGTCATTAGGATTCAGTGTCGCAACCTATAATAGTGACAACACTTTTCTTTACTTTAATTTAATTTACTTGCACTTATTTTGTGCCTTAATTTCAACAAGCAATTGAGTAAAAGATAGAGTTACTGACAAGAAGAAGAGTGCAGTTGTTCTTCGGAAAAAATATCATTTAACGTGACACGGAAATTCCAATTCCTTTTATGTACTGCAAAACAATTCAGACGTTGCCCTCGGGTCTGGCATTAATATCATAGATCCCAATGACGAGTGGTGGGGAAAATTTATTATTACAGAGTATATGTTTTGTGTTTAAATCTGGATTTAATATCAAAGCACCTCTTCGTAAAATTTACCCATCGGGTTCATTTTTCGACCTTTCGTTTGTTTCAATGACAAATCACTAAAATCGAAGAATGTGGTTTAACCCTGAGTTACATTCCGGGATATCTATGAAGGACATGTGATTGAAATCCATAAAATATATAAGCAGTTGTTATAGATTTTTAAACGCTGGGAATATTTTATTCGCATAATGTTCAAATGGAAATCGTTTTAGAAAAAAAATTAAGCATGATAAATCATGAATATCATAACCAACATATTCCATTCTGAATTTGAATCAACACTTCAAAAAATTTTTAAAACATTATCTAACATTTCAAAAACTCTAAATTGCATTATGTTTGTTTTCATAATCACTATGATTCGGGAGCTCTCTCTCTCTCTCTCTCTCTCTCTCTCTCTCTCTCTCTCTCTCTCTCTCTCTCTCTCTCTCTCTCATAACAGTATAGTGGTTGCCTCAGAAATATTTAGAAACACCACAAAAGCATTTATAAACTGGTTTTAACAATATAACGGAATTTCCTCTATCAAAGTACATTTATTCACTGTTGCTGTAGAATACATTACAGAGCCACAGTTCGTATTATATAAATAGTGCCTGTTTGGGAGGGTAACAGTTGAAATTGACACCCAGAGAAAAACATTGTCAACCGACGCGAAGCTGAATGTCTTAATTTATAAGAAAATTTTACTGCTTTTATATAGGAATAACGTGAATTCTACAGCGAACCGTACGCGCATAATTTTGCGCGAAAATTATGCGCGTACGGTTCGCTGTAGAATTCACGTTATTCCTATATAAAAGCAGTAAAATTTTCTTAAAAATTTTAAAAAAGACATTCAGTATAACAAAATAAATAGTGCCTGTTTGGGTGGGTAACAGTTGAAATTGACACCCCTCGAAAACCATTGTCAACCTCCGCTTCGCGTCGGTTGACAATGGTTTTCTCGGGGTGTCAATTTCAACTGTTACCCTCCCAAACAGGCACTATTTATATAATAGCAACCATCACCGCAAAATATCTGAATTCAGAAAATCGTATGAATTTTGAGTTTTATATTCAAACACATGTGTATACTTTTCAGTTGAAACCTAAGTTCGGAACTCTCAATCTTATTTTTCTTCTTTCTATATCGACAATGATCAGCTCTATGCATATTTCATATCATTTATCAAAATGATATTATTTCATAGAACAGATTATACTGTGGGTGTGTCACTAACATGACGTATATTTTTTTTTAAATATCTGTACTTCTGTAAAAAAAAAAAAAAAAAAAATTACTCAATGACATAATTTCATTGTGGTTATAATAATAATAATACAGTTTTAAATAAACTAGTACATGTATTTTCATCCCATGCTTACCTGCAAGTTTAAATGATGCCGCTATCCATAATATCCCAAGCATGGTCTGCAATAAAGTAGCCCAAGCTTCTGCTCGCTGGTACACTTTCAGCGGCATCCTCGGATGATTGCTCTAGCTGTGGTTGACATTAATTCCAGTTCCACAGATCGCACAGCCCAGGTGCACTTTGACAGGCGCAGTTGTGTAAGAACTGTTTTATACGAGGTAAACTCCATTCCAGAACTCTGACCCAATTCGATAATTCAATTCCAGATAAATTACTTGCAATCAAATTATCGAGTTTGTTTTACTTCTCTGAACCGTAAAATTGGTGGATTTTTTTAATTTGCGAAAATTGACGAGATGAGAGTAGTTAAAGGTTTTGTTTTTTGTTTTGTTTTTTTTATTTAAATAAATGACTTGCTGTTTTGTTCTGATTTTAAAACTTTATATAATTAAGGTATTTCCTTGTCTAAATCGTTTTTACAACAATTTCATTTCAATGATTTCTAACATGACCAAAAGAATTACTACAGGTATCAGTTAGATTAGAATTTGTAAAATTTATATTTTAGTGCATGAGCATCGACTTAAGAGGGGTTGGTGGTCGTGGCCATTTTTAGACTGTATTGATTTCCTTTAGAAGAAGAGCTCTATTTAAAATTATAGGAAAATATCCAAATTTAAAAGTTTGAAGATATGGATTTTTTCTTTACTAAATAATGGTTATAGCTTAATTAACAAATCATATCTTAACTTTTTAGGTAGATCTGATGGTTAACTTGTTGACCATCCAGCCTCCTTAAAAGAAAACTTTCCTTTTTCCTATCACATACATGCATCGAATGTGTCATAAAACACTGGTAATTAAGAGAGTAAAAAAGTCATGGTTATACAGATGATGAAGCATTCCATCATAATAATATTCCCCATAATTCGATTTCCTCAGAGTATCTCCTGTTTGCATTCAAATTATTGACCATTGCGGCGGACATTAAATCTTTGACGTTCCGCGGCAGATATCCGGTGCTTGACTCTTGATGTGATAAACAATATCATTTGAAGTCTTTGTTGAAACAATTTTCGGCTGAATTCATTTTTATAACAGAAGTATGTCTTTTCGATGAACAGCAAACAAGTTAACAAAAAATCAGAAACGAAAACATGGAGAAAAATCAAAGACTAATCGTCGGGTCTCAGAAATTAAAACATCCCCTAACACAAAATGTACTCTCTGTCCCCCTTTAATGTGACATTAATTATTTAAACAACTGAAGAATCAATATCTGAAAATGCCATTAAATTGCTGTCTTTCTATTTTCCTTTCCTTCTCTCTGTCATTATTCAAATACGACGAGCAATGACGATGACAAAAACATTATATTTTCAGTGTTTTATTTTCATTGTTTTTAAGATGATGTAAAATCCTTAATCGTTTTTTTAACGTAAAGATGAAGTTGACAACGTCACTCCAACGTGTTAGAAAACAAAATTTTAACTAAATTCCTTACTTAATGGTATTTTTTCTTATCATTTCTTCAAAACAATGCAAATTTATTGAACTCATATTAACGGGACACCAATGTTAATTTAGGCTAATTTCTGTTTCGTTTTACTCTCTTAATTAAAATCTCAAAAATTTGAGAAGCTTCCGAAAGTTTGTTCTCTTGACCCCAAATATGGCTTCATTCTAAACATTTTGGTCTTTATGGCCATAAGGCGCCCTGAATTCCCTGCCACTGGAAATCCCGCATGCATACATAATTGCATGTACATCTCATATGAAATTAACAGTTTACACTACACAATGTACTTACACCCCCCCCCCCGGAAAAAAAATTCTGGATCCGCGCCAATTGTTTGATACACGACCATTGCTATATCTACATGTTCATTATTTACAATGTCTTTTTAATATAATTGAAGATATCAATTGAAGTTATTCTTTTTTTTCCAATATATTGGTCATTAATTTGAGAGTCCTGTTGTTCATGATTTACAAAATAAAAATAAACATTTGTGTCATGTACATCCTGTATTTTTGGTCGTGACTTCATATAATAAATTTTGCCTTTTCTTCGAAGTCTCCTAGTTTTACAGTTCGGCACATGTTCAAACAAGTTCTCGGGCAAATTAATCACGTGATTATGATTTTATCATATTTCCCCGCAAGTGCCCCATTATTTCGACTGCGCATTGGTGTTGCGCACATATCATAACAGGCCGGATTGTAAATCGATGGAGGGAGAAAGATGTTCAGAAAATCAGACAAATATTTTGAATAATCAGAAATTGACGTGACTCTTGTACACCAAATTTAGTTGTTTTGTAAGGAAAGAATCATTTTGGAAAAGGTAAATATATCAGTATATCATTTAAAACCCACGTTTTGACCGATATATCTGAGGTACCTTAGCGTATGTGAATCGTGAACATCAGGCGGCCATTTTTATTTTCTTTGTTCACAGCAAAGCCCAATCATGAACTTCAAACAAAAATTGGTGAATATGTCCGTCGTAATTGATTTATTTAGGATGACCAATTAAGCTTTAGGGATATTTAAGGTTTGTTTTTCATTTAGTTTTGAACATTACTTAAATCAGGCTATTTTGAATCCCAGCATGTTCAAAATGACGTTACATGTAAAATGCATATCCAATATGATATATGTATATGAATATATTTTTGCGAAAAAGATTGGAGAATCGTGCAGTTTTACTACCAAGGTTCCTCTTCTCAAGGAATTTAAAATATTATGTTCATATCTGGGGTATACCTATCTAATGAACCTTTTGAAATATAGTTCTAATTTTTGTAGAATCAACTTCCAAGTTGAACTAAAGCTGCGAGGCTTTGCATCTTGAATCCAATGCAATTCATTCCATCATCAAATAAAAAATGATATCCCAGTCATTCTGTCGTAAAAGTTTGGTGATTCCAAGGCCCCCGCCCCTTCAAGTTCATATCAATCTTGACGCCATCCCCAATTTTGATACACCTGTTCCGTCCCTCATAGGCTTATAAAGGGTTTAATTTTGTCCTCTTCATTGTCAATTAATTCAGGCCACGAGTTGTTGTCAAACCATTCCCATATTTTGTCAAAACCATTCCCTGTCTATTTATTTCTGCATAAAGGGCAGATAACTACTCTTTCAAATATTTTAGTTTGATACCATATAAAACAATCTGCTGGTTTACTCATATTGTCTACTTTTATTCAGATTTTAATGATTTATTAAATTTTGATTTTTCTGTGATCCATTTATGTAATACTGAAGTAATCAGAAAAAGGCAAACTAACTATTAAAAAAAAAAATGTCCATGTCATGATTTGCTTGTAGATTTGAGTCACTGCTGCAACAAACCTAGACATCAAGATGAATTGTTACCAAAAGTTCTACACCAACCAGATCCATTCCAGCTCTTTGCTTTGCCAGTTGGCAACTATGTGGAAGAGCCAGGTACTCTGTGATGCAATCATCAGAACTGGACCAGTTATTACAAGGGTAAATATTTGTAAACAAAAGTACTGAATGATGAATGGCATGATATTATATTATTATACAATTATTGCCATTTCTGTGGTCAATATGATGATTAAGCTGCCCAAGAAGCATATTCTCTAAGCCTGAAGGGCAAGGTGAATATTGGTCTTAGAGGGTAGGCTAGCAAAATCATCCTATTGACTCAATACAGCAATAATTGTTTTATTATATGATTCAGTGACAAATTGATGCAGATCCTCAAAAAAACCTCTTAATACCCTTTATGTAGTCTGAAGTCATAGCCGAGTATTGAGTTATGCAAAATTCCATTGGACAACGGGAATAATTATAACTTATATCTGCATTTTTGAAATTCCGAGTTTATTTTTAGTCCACTGTAGACAATTTCACAAAATCAAATGTTATATTCACCTCAAAAGTCACATGCAGGTGAATGTAACTTTTTGGGGGAGTGGGGGGGATGTTAAATTTCAGCCAGAGAGTTAGGAATTCATCATATGATGAAGCTCTTTGTTTGTCTGTAGATACTTAGTACTAAGAAAAAATAGAAAATGCTGTATAAAAGTGTTACTTTTTCCTGTTTTTTTTCTTCACCCTTTTACACTGGCAAACGGTTTCAACCGGTTTTGAATTCGCTTAGACTCAGTTGTGGTAAAAGAGAGATAAGATTGAACAATTCTGCCATAGTAATAAATTGAAAAATGAGTATTGAATTGCTAAGATGAGGAATTGAGACTGTCTTATAGACTTGAGCTCACATGAGCTTTTCTAATTGTCTTGTGTCTGGTTTTCACATTGTTGTGTATGTACCGGGTACCTCATTGTTGAGTCCTTTGCATGTCTTGTTTTGTGGCTCCAAAGGACTCGGCATTGTTAAATATGCCATTAGAACCTTGGGCTTGAGTTAGTTGTGTCAGATGTGTGACCTATCTATAGCATTTTCAGCCATTTAGTCATGGATTACTGAAATCAAAAAGATTTTACCTTCTCTAAAACTGTGTCTTCACAATCTGTGCATATTTTGCCTGAGCTAAGAAGCATCATTTTCAGCTTGTTTTGATACAAGAGGTTGATAGTCTCATCATTGAGACTATCCAATGATTTGTTGAATTGCTGTATTAAATTGAATGCAAAACTGATTGTAAAGACTTGATAAGTCATTGATGTTCAATATCTATATTAGATACAGCTGTCGCTTTACTAAGAATTGACAGACCAGGGCTCGACATTAACGCTTGTCCGCTTGTCCGGTACCAGTTAAAAAAATATACGGACAAGTGAATATTGCTTGCCACTTGTCCGACTGGACAAGTGCATTTTTATGTAAAGAAGTCTCCAACATTTTTAAAAGTAAAGAAAGTTTTGTGATAAGTTTATCTGTAGTCCCGTTATAAGTTTATCGATTAGTTATTTTGAATTTGATCCCGACTTCAAATTGAATCAATTGAGTTACTCTTGATCGGGATCGAAGTTCACTAATTACAAACAACTTTCAATATTGATCTGTAAAGATGTGGATCTTAGTTCTTACACAGTACCAAACACACATGTTATCAAAAAGAAAGGAAGAATAGGTAGCAAAGATAAACTTAAAAGGATTATGGAAAGAAATGTAATTTACATTAGGTTTCATTCATCATTGATAGACTATGATGACTTTTTATGTTTAGTTTAAAAAACAGATGAGAAATCAATTTAAGAGTTACATGTATTTTAAAATTTAAAATGTCTTGTAATTTGCCATGACAAAGCTACAGCTGACAAATCATGTTTAATGTTATATGGAACCAATACATTTAGGAAAGACACTTTAAGTTTCCATTTAAGAAGTCAGGTTATTAATTATGGCAAGAATAATCGATAAATGACTTTATTTTAGTTATACAGAACTGTAGTTTTCAAGTTGACAATATTTGATCTTTAATACTGAAAAATTTTTGGACAAGTGAAGTTGAAGTTCGGACAAGTAAATATCTTGGTCACTTGTCCGAATGGACAAGTAGGAAAAAAAGTTAATGTAGAGCCCTGCAGACCTTAGAGCGTCAGTATTTCCCATACAAAAAAACTTGAAATTTACGTCACAACAAAAATTGTGCTTGTTTTGGAACGTTTATCCTTATTTCCCGAGATATGCTTTGGAAATACACGATACCATAACATTCTTGTTCCCAATTTTTAAAACTGAGAAATCCCAATTTTACTGCAAAAAAAATAAAGTTAAGACAAGCCTCAAATAAAAAGTTTTGCAAGTGTCTAAATGTTTTAGGCCTAACAAAAAAATAGGTTTGTTTCCGCTTTCCCGACCGACCCTAACTTAAACCATCCGACCCCCCAAAAAAAATTTCGAGTTTTTTTTCGTAAATTTCCGTTTTTTGTTAAAAAATTTTTTTTATCCGATTTTAAAATTTATTGTGTACTCTAATTTTAAGTCGTAAAAACGCTTATAGAACTTATTTAGATGTCATCAGTGTTGTGTAGATGTTTGTTATTTACAAATGGCAGCACATGTCTTGCCAGTTGAGCTTGAGAAATGTTCCCACCAGCCGTGGAAAAAGTTCATCATTAATATTTTCCTCTGGGCTTTCATTAAGTCATATATGATGGAGAGGGAGAAAAAAAAAGCCTACCTACCGACCCTAATTTTTTTCAGCCTGTAAGCGGAAACAAACCTATTTTTTTGTTAGGCCTTACTTTCTGTTAAATCAAAAATAGCATATATTATAAAAGTGCTGTCATACATGTTTCAGGTTTCATAGTAGACATCAGATTGATGAATAACTTAATTTTGTTTTAGGCTCACAGAGTTGTTTTAGTTGCTGCTTGCCCTATGTTACAGTCTATGGACAATGCATCCATGGGTTCACACCTTGAAGTTCGCTTAGCAGCTGAAATAAAACAAGATTCCATAAATACGTTCCTACAGTACCTGTATGAAGGCTTCATGATGCTAACAGAAGAAAACTGCAGAGATGTGGAGAAAATAGCTCGTCTGTTGCAAGTGGACAGTGTAATCAAATGTTGTGCTGACTTCCAAAAATGTCTAAATGCTGCAACTGGTGCACCAGTATCAAAGGATACCCAATACAAGTACACATCCTATGACATGCTTGAATTTCGTCATGTCAGGTCATCAGATTTACAGAAGAGCATAAACATGAAGAGAATGTCCAGCTTCACCGGCCCTTCAAGTCCAGGCAGCAAGAGGCAAAGAATGGGTAGACCTTCTAGTCCACATATTGATTCACATTCCTCTAGTCACAGAGCAGATGACACATTATCCATGGCCCACAGTTATCGTAATAGCCAGCCAGACCCTTGGGATAGAGTGCCTAGATTAGGAGCAGGGACAAGGCCTGCTGCACAACCAGGGGTCATTGATATAGTTGAGGATTGCCTTGAAATCATTCAAACAGAAGAACCAGAGAAAGATGCTAGAGGCATGATCAAACCAGATTCTCGACCCAAACAAAAGTCTGTCTCCATTGGGGTATCCAGCCAGATGAATGCTAACACTGATGTTCATGTTGTCAACATATCAGACCCTGGTGGTTCAGTGGGACCACCAAAACAGGTCACCGCAAATGGTTCTCGGGGCTCCATTACAGTAAACCCTCTTACCATGTTCAGTGAACCTCCTCCTTCACAGGGTCCTGCCAGGGCTCCAGACTGTTCCAATGATGTCCAAGTACCAAATTCAGTACCAGTTTCAGAAACAGCAAGGAAAGAAAACTTTGTACATGCTTTGACACCTCAACCACCTCAACAACCTGTGTTTCCAACTATGACTCCAATCTCCAGGACAACAAATAAACCATTCGCTGCAGGGAGTGCCACCCAGGTTTCCACAGCAGAGAGTGGAGCCAAAAACCCAGCCGAAAATGATGGCGAGGAATCACAGGATCAAGGGTGGGTTACATACGAAAGGTAGAATTAAAGATATTAAAAGTTGATTATGTGAAAGATAAATGAAGTCAATCATGATGCTTGTTACAGGCAAATAAGTGCATGTGTTCGCTATCTCTCATCACTGTACATTTGAAGTTAAGTATGATGCATTGATTTGTAGAAACAGAATTGAGTTATCAGAAGAGTTGTCTCCCAGCTCCTCTGCTGACAAGCCCCCTGATATCAGTATAGTTAAAGTGGAATCTGCAGAAGGACACACTGGTGGACTCGATATGTTTGTGGACATGCCAGAAGAAGCTATGATGCGAATGAAAGCTGGAATGGATGACAGCATGGAAAATGAAGATGAAAGTGACCCCGAGCATGACCAGTCCCAGGATCTACAGCGTGACGACATGTCCAACGAGGCCAGCAATGTCAGCGGCGATCAGAACAACTCATGGTACATAGGACAGTTTAAGGGTCAGTACAATTTGCATTACCTAGAACTGTAGTTCCATTAAATAAATCCAAGGTTATGTGTTGTGGCTGTTGTAAATGATTTGTGTGATTTTTTTTTTTAGTTTGAATGTTAAAGGAAAGTTGAAAAATATGAGAAAATTTAAAAAAAATGAAAAATCTGCTGTAATTTTAAATGTGCACATCTCATAACAACCATAATGCATGAATACATTTCAACAAGAAAGAGCATTGACAAATCACCTATTAACTTAAAAAGAAAGCAAAGTTGTCCTTTAAAGTAATCATAGAATATATTTTTTTTATTTACACATCAAACAGCTTTTTCTTAATTTTATTTTACTGGTGGTGATTTTGATATTAAAAATATAAATGGAAAATAAATTTGATTTGGAAGGAAAGAGAAATATCGTTTTTGTGGAAAAAGGTAAGGGAAGTTAAAAATGAAGAACAGCCTTGGATTTATTTGTAGTGTAGTTGAGCTTCCACTAATCTTCAACACTTGTGTTCATAAGCACCAATATTAAAAAAAAATGTGAGATATCCTTTGTAGATCCAAAAAAACAATTTTTCAATAATAGTCGCATAAGAAAACTTGGTGTTGCAACTCTGATAATGATACGATTTTTCTATGCAGTAAACAAACTTAACTTATAAAATGATATCTTTATTTATAATCCTATACCCCCCAAAAATGTTCATCAAAATTTACATAATTGTCTTTGAATATCTGATAATTTCACCTCCATGTGATGGATAGATAAGGATATCTTACAAAAACATTGTAGTTGTGGTCAGTGTTGTGTTCTATTCTTTTGAAATTAACTTTTGTGATGGGTAGTAATGCTTAGTTTGGCTAAAATGCTTTTTAGGTCATAGAAAATGAATTCAAGTCTGTCTTCAGTGATGGAAGACTCTGTTAATTGTCTCTAAAATCTATTCAACCTAAGCAGCTTGTGTATGAATTTGGTTGAAATCTCAAATTATCCAGAAAACCAATTTGAAAGCAGTGGTCTCTAACACATGAGAAAATTACGAGAATGAAAGATGAGGAATTATGTGAAATAGTGAAGGTGTGGAAAGACATGGATTCTTTCACAGCTTAGTGAGAATATGATGGGCCATTTCTTTGTTGTTGGTGCCCCTCATAAGTAAACATCTGCAGGTTTTTGTTAACAAAATTGATGGTTTGAAATCTTTGAAGCTGTTTTGGTCATTATATTTCCTTTTTTTGCATTATCCTCCTTTCCCTACCCTCTAAGCATGTCAAGTTTCATATAAATGATGAACAATTTAGAAGACACACTATCAATAATTAAAAGTTAATCAGAAAGCAAGGGCAAAATTTGGTCAATTTTCTGATGTCTACTTTTCTGTATCTTTCAGGACAGGATAGTAGACCAAAGAATGTTGACCAGCAACAAATTCACATTAATTCTCCCCATAATGACCCTGATTTTAAAAGACAAACCTCTTACCATTCTGTGGCTATATCAAAATATGAGACATTCCCCTCTATCCCTGATTCCTTGATCTCGCAATGTAGTTACAGTGAGAAAGTTTCTCTTCCAAATTCAACCCCAGCTCAGTGTTTCAGCGTTCAAAATCCTTCTGACAGTATTCACAAACTTGTTCGACTTGGTGGAAAGCAGAGACCCTGCGCTCTTTGCAAGCGATTCTGCAAGAAGACACCATGTGGCGACAATATCCGAACATACTACAAATGTGAAAAATGTGATGTACCTTTATGTAAAGGACCCATTAGGAATTGCTACAAGGAATTCCATGAAAACTTTGGAGAAGAAACTGAATATGTTGTGTTAGAAAACACAATGCACAAGTGATTGAATGTCTCTAATGTAGAAATGGATACAGTGGTATGGATTTGAGCAGCTTGATGGCAAATAGCAATAAACTCTGCAGAATTGTCAGTAAGGGGCCTGCATGATCTGAGAGCTGTTGTTTGAGTTGAACATTGTAGCTGTTGAAGTGTTTTCCTCCGTGTTTCAGATGAGTAAGCATGCATTAACTTTCCATACAGAGAATGTTTCCTGATGAGTGACTGAAAGCTTTTTCTTCTTTCTCCAGATGGCAACCCAAACCAAGAGTTAGGCTTTCAGTGCACCGTATGTGGAAACTCTTATAAGCTCTTCTCCTCCCTCAAGAGACATATGAAGAAACATGATAGTGAGCCCCAACATGTGTGCCCTGTGTGTTACAAAACATTTTATAATAAATGGGAAATGACTCGTCATCTCAATAGAACTCATTACCATCAAGACATTTGAACATGATCTTACTTTGAGGTGTATATGTCTCATACAGTTTTATTTCTGGTTTCAACCCATGGTTAAACTGTGTTGTTGATGTACTGTTGTACTAGTATTTGTTTGGTATATGTACATTTAAAAAGTTTTTATACACTTTTTTTGTTAAAACTGTGTTTATTAATTCCGAAATAAATGAAGTGTTATTGATTGAGTATTCAGTGTTTTCATAAAGTAAGAGGACTATAAAGGGAGATGTTTCTGATGGTAGGATCAACACTTTTCCTTTTCTCTTTCGCAGAGGATTTCAAGTGTGAAGTTTGCGGGAAGTCTTATCAGCTCAGATCATCCTTAACAAGACACTTAAAGACTCATAATCCTGTCCCAGGATTTGTGTGTCATGTTTGTAGAAAGGGATATTACAATAAATGGGAATTGGCTAGACATTTCCGACAAAGCCATGTTCAATAGACAGTATGCATTGCTCTTTTTTGTTGTGTTGAATGTTTCAGTCTTTAAAGTGAATGAGTGTTTTTCTTTGCTTTTTGTTTTATGTGGAAAGGAGAGGCTTCATTTTTATCTTTCGTATCTTGTTCTAGTCAATCATCATCGATTCAAATAAAACGTAGCCAGTTGCATTACTTTGTATTCTTGTCACGAAGAAATAGGGCTTCTGGAATGAAATATTACATTATAAAAAATATATTGAGAACCACAGAAAGGGAAGGTCTTGAATAACATGGGCGTCTTTCTCTTTCAGCATTCCCTATGAGTGCCAGGGACGATAATGTGAAAACTCAAACAGCTTTGGAATGCTTGGGGGTTCCCAATCCTGCTGAACATTATCTTGTTAAAACCGAGAAGAATAGCAAAAAGCTGTGTGAATTCTGCAAGCAGAATAGGAATAAATCCAAAGGGGGCTGGTGGGTCTATACACGTTACATGTGCAAAGATTGTAAAATTCCTTTATGCAATAGAAAACCCTGCTTGTTTTTCTTCCACCGGGATACCGTGTTGAAAATTTCACAAACATATCCGAATGTTACAAAGGAGAAGTTTCTTGAACTCTGGATGGAAGCCATAACGAAAATACAAAATGGTGGCAAGGGTCGTATTGCTTCTAATTGGATGGACACTTATCCTTCTATTGTTCACTCAACCTCTCATGTGTCAATATCGGAGCAATTCAACCAATCAAACTTTGACTCGAATTTTCGTTTACAAGTTCCATTGAGTCTTTATTCTCACCAAAATATGGCACACCCCTGCAATGAAGATTGGGAAAGTGGCAGTGACTCTTATTCTGATTATAAGGTGGATAAAGATCAGTAAAAATATGGTGCGTTTTTATTTGTGGATTAATGTCTTTCACAATGTAACAGTTCTGTATAATGCTGGGTGTGGGTTCCCTATTAATATTGTAGTATTCTAGTGGGTCCAGAAACTCATAAGATATAATCTATAAAACTCTTTCTATAGTATTTCTTCATTCTATCATCTTCCTTTCTCCTTTCAGGAGCCCGCAGACATCCCCATCATATGCCCTTCAAACTAGAAGAAAACTCAGAATCGGCGTCCGCAAATTATGCAGTACATCGCATTGTTAGGAACTTTGAAAATAAGCCTAGAATATGTGTACTCTGCAAATTACATAGCATAAAGACTGTTAAGGGCTGGAAGGTTTATTCCAGATTTCATTGTGACACATGTGATGTGCCACTCTGTACAGGTGAACGAGATTGTTTTGAACAATACCACCGTCTTCTGGATTTAAATCCAGACTTTATGAACTTAAAGAAGCCGCCATTGAGGAGCCCTTCTTCCCGCCAAAAATCAAGAAATTCAAAAGCGGAAAGTGACTCTGTTAGCACTCTCAGTGTCCAAGACCGAAGTGTAGACCAGCCAGTATTTCCAAGCCAGCAAATATACTACTGCAATTCAGATACTGACATTAATTGATAATTATTCTTTAAGATTGCCTATGACTTGTATCAATTTTGAAGAGATCATACTTAAAAAAAGAACTGAGGGGGTACTATTTCTATTGTAAATAAGTGGGTTGCTTTCAACAAGTATTGTTAATGCATGTCTTGTAAAATTTGTCTGAAAGAATTATTGCAGAAAGCATGCATTGGACATGTTGTAATGTCTTTTATGAAGGAAAAACATCCAATGAATTGTTTTGTGTGAATGAATGGCCTGATTTTTTTTTTATTATTGTTGAGCACTGTAATTAAGGGGAAATATCGTCCAGTTTTTCACATAAGAAATTGACAGAAAATTCTTTATGTTTCAGGCCATTCATTTGTCATTAAATCGTCACTGGCATCGCCTGATCCCTTTTACAGTGCTGACGGTCATCAGCCTGTGCGTATTGAGGCCGAGGAGTCGTCGACTCGCCGTAAAATGTGTTCTTTCTGCAATTTTCAGGGGAAAGTAACCCCATCTGGTTTGAAAATAAGAACTCGGTTCAAATGTGCTGTCTGTGAAATTCCTTTGTGCACAGGAGAAAATAGGTGTTTTGATACTTTTCATAGGTTGTACTATGAAGGACGAGTAGCCATAGGCCCTGGAAAGAATTTAACCTTTAGTACAAGTGATTCTTGATATTTGAAATTCTAGTATATGGGAGAGGTGTTCTAGATATTTATGTGTATACATTTTGCAAAGATTTCTGTTATATTACAAGATATGTAACATATTTTAACGTCATATGCCAAATAAAAGTTATCTAAGTTTTCCTTCTGTGCGTTTATTTTCATTATTGGAGATTGTCAATACTTTTGATACCGTGTATTTGAAAACCTGGTGCTCGAATATAGATACATTGTTGGTTTTTTGGCATTGTTTATTTAAGCCCAAATGGCAATTTTGTTCCCATCTCATTGAAAAAGTGCCATTCAGTTTAGTTTTATTTCCTTTCAGACTTTAGTAATGTGACATTTGAAACCAGACATCACCGACCAACCCCAATCACAGCAACTGACACTTCTTCCAAGCGTAGACCATGTGCAAATTGTCGAATCAATAAAGTAAAGACCAAGTCAGGTTGGAGAAAGTTGACTCGGCACAAATGTCTTGGTTGCAATGTTCCCCTTTGTATAGAGAACAAAGAATGTTTTTTGGCATACCACCTGAAGATTTTGTTGCATAAAAGACACAGTCCACAAGATAGTGAGCCCAATTTATGTGTCACCTGTTTATTTAATGGAAACACTGTGTCTACCAATCATGTTTGTGGACCCTGCCGGATTCCTCTTTGCATTGATAAGGAATGTTTTAAAGATTTTCATGTGAACTTAGCCTCTGAAGTAGAACGCATGTCTCAGAGTTAGTGTGTAAGTGTAGAAAGTTTGGGTTGACTGCATCCACTTCTGTTTCCTGTTTTTGCTTGGGAGTGTATTGTAGAGGAAAGGAATGACATTGGTATTGTCTCTTTTCAGACAGACAATCCTTGTCCACATCACACCTTTATAATTATCACCAATATGACGCAGTTGAAAGTGTCCATGGTTCATTAATGGCAACGAGAAAACCAATCGAATTCCATCAGCATCTGGCAATGCAAATTGGCCGTCTTCGGAAAGAAAACAGTGATTTGGTGCGGCGTTCTCTTGCTTCCAAGGGGCATAGTCTTGATCCATCAGACCATAAAGCTGTTCACACAACAGCATACAAGCAGAAGCGATGCGTGTATTGTCAAATGAACAAAGTGAAAACAAGATCTGGATGGAAAGTGTTAACTCAGTATAGGTGCTCACAATGCGAAGTAGCGCTCTGTACAGGAGAGAGAAACTGTTTCTATTTTTATCACAAACAGTTCTTGAACATTGACACAGACTCGGCTAAAGAGGCTGTGTAAATGCTGCCATAAATTTGATGTAAATAAATGAATTTTCCATGGAACATGTGACAGTAATGTTGACAGTTTGACAGACGTTTATTTGATTTGAAATACAACGTACATATGAGTTTTGTAGTGTTTTTTTCTCATATTTTTGTAAAGAAATAACTTTCCTAATAGCAATTTGTTTTTGAGTATATACTCAATAAAAGTTTTCTTTGCACCAAAGCAAATGCATTCTTTTCACTTTTTCACTTGAGTTTGAGTAACCAAGAGGGAACCTTAGCAATCTCATTATTATCTGTAACATTTCCTAATAATGTTGGCAAAATTACAATCGCCGATTGTTAAGGTATTTGGAGAACGTTTGGTTGTAGATTATTTAATGAGTATTATAACTTCGTAACAGTACTCACAACTTGTGTTACACGCTAATAAATGAAACAACCACATACCAGAATTTTCCAGCTTCTGACTTGAGGTGAATGCATTATTTGATTATTGACAAGGTAACACTCACTAGGCTCTCGCTTGCTTCAGGTAGTATCCAACTTCTCCTAGTTCTAGTTGCTTTGAAACACTGGTCATGTAGAATTAAGTAGCTGGTATTGGTGAATTTAAAAGTTAAAAGGTAAATCCAGATTATAAAGACTTCAATTTTCACCACATTGAATTTTAAAAAAATTGTTATAATATTCACCAAAATCTTTGAAAGATTCATTTTAATTTGTTAAATTTTCATGCTCTTAACTTTAAAAGTGAAAGAAAATTTAATAATGATGATTCGGTTCTGAAATAATAAAGTTATGCATGTTTTACCCTTTATTATTTCAGAACCGACCTCTTCCCGACGAAAGAGCAAGAAAAGTGAGCCACGACACATTATCAAGGACCACCCGCCGTCCCCGGCAGAAATACAGGCTCTCAATGAGTTGTCTGAATACTCCCGCCGTCAGAGCTGGCCCTACAGCCCGAGTCTTGCGCCTGCGTTCAATTCCTTCAACGTAACACCCGCATTGTCCAACTCCATCCCTTACCCCCCTGTCACTATGAGTAATGCCGACCTGCAAAAACTAGACCACAAAATTGTTCACACTGATGGCTCCAAATACAAACCTTGTGTACTGTGCCAAATCAATAAAGTCAAAACCAAAAGCGGTTGGTATGTATACACGTACTATAAGTGTGACGTGTGCGACGTTCCGCTCTGTAAGGGTCGGGGCTGTTTTTACACGTACCATCAGAACATTCTACCCATCAAAAACGAACCGACTGAGATGACTCTTGGAAATACTTCATTGAAATAATTGGGGGACTGATGCTTGTAGGAGATACGAATAGAAAGTTGATAGTTTACAGACACTAGTACGTCAATAAGGTTAGAAAATTGTACAAAACATATCACAACATTGTACCTTTCCATGATTAGCGTTCGGTTGATATTTTCATCATCATTTGTTGTTGGAGGGGCATTTTTTCTACAAAACAAACTTCTGTGCATTAGATATTAGTTCACGGTCTTACCCGTCGCTTTATTCATTACCCGTCCACTTTTTTTTCCGGTCACATTTCGTATTCTTATCATTCATTCTATAGGCCTATATATATATATTTTTAGCGATTTTAGTTAATGTTACATTATATATTGTCGGACTTAAATGTTCCACGTTGGAAGCTGATATGTTCACTTACATTCCACTGACCTTAAACTTCAGATTTCAGTCTGAAGTAGCCCTCCAGATCTGTCGACTTGATAAAAGTCAAGTCCATTGACCGTATTGGTTATTATTTGTCCAAGTGTGTATAATAAAGGTTGTAGATTTGCTGTATATTCGTCTGACTAGAGTTCTTCCATCCAGTATAATGGAATGGTCTGTACAGAGTGCATTGTTTTATTTTATGTTTTTTTGGTTGTAAAATTGAATTTCAGCTAAGAACAAATAGAGATATTTTGTCTCTTATTTACACAAATTGATCAAAGATCTGCTATATTTAATTTTTATTCTTATGTTTGATATTTGTGAGTTTATACATTGTTTCTTGCATTTAAAACATAATTATGCTGTTTTTACTGCTGTGGTGAACCTTCCTATTATGAAAATTGTTGAACCATTTGAGAACAAAAATATTTATGACCAAAAAAATTAGTATATTATGCATATTAGATTTAACTTTTATAGTCTCTACAGTCTATTTTTATAGTGCATGTTTCATTGTTTGGATGTATTATGCTAAAAAAAAAAATATGAATATCTATAGATGACCATTTGAATTGCGCATTTTCGCAATAAATTTAGTACATGTACGGTTTTGTATATACGTTCGCTTTCCCAAATTACAATAATGGTCATACCAGTATTAGAATCTAGTTGTCTTTGAGCATTGTTATATATTTTCTGTGATTTAATGCTTTTGCATGACTTTATTTAGATATTTATTTGATATAATCTTTAGAATTTACAATAGAAAAGTTTGCATTTGTTTGACTTGTAGATTTATTTTGTATTAATAAAAGATCATAGTTTATTAAAAGAATTTTGTTGTCTTTAAAAAATCACAAAAAAGCGAAAAATATGTTACACAGAAAACAATTTATTGAAAAACTAAATGTTTTAGATCAAAAATAGAGAAAATGTTTCGAAGAATATTCCGAAAACAATAAAACGGTCCAATAACAGCTAAACTTTTAACAAATATCATAACGAATGCTGAATGTTTAATTTAAAGTTAAATCACGTGATTTATGAATGAACCATTCACAGGACTGAGCAGAGGAAATCATGATGTCAAAGGGGGCCCGAAGAATGTCGCGTGCACGATGGACGAGAGCATGGCCGTAAAACTATTTAGAGGTAAGACTTTTGAGTATGTTTAAAATTTGTGCATCTTTTTTTAGCTTAACTGCAATTGGTAGCAATTGAAAGATTTGTAAAAATTCATGTTAACAAATGAAATACTCGTATCAACAATTCTTTCCAGGGTGGCTAGCATCGTCTAACGTCTCGCAAAGTTTCGAACATTTCCAAGGCGCAGAGTTGAATGATCTTCTTTACCGATTTTACGTTGAAAGTTGCAACAAGCATCTAGACATGCATGGATTGAAGGAGGTTCGGGATGGCATATTCTGGTACCTTTCTGGATACACCACAACATGGAGCCATATCGTACAAGACAATACAATTTTTCAAACCTCAAACGATTGTTTGGAGTCTCTCGCCTCTCGCGAAAATTCGACAACAAAAGTGAAATTGCCACATAACAAAGTCCCGATGCTACACGAAGACATCAAAACTCTAATTAACTCCGGTCTTTTGACCAACAGAAATCCAGTAGGTTTGTTTAGGAAAGTCTGGTTTGATCTCGCCATACACCTTGGAATTGGAGGTCAAGCTGGCATGCGGGGTCTATCTGATGATTCTTTCATTGCGGAGGTAGACGAGAAAGGAAGGCGGTACTATCGGTTAAATCGTAACATCAATGTAGACAAGTCTAGGTCTTGTATGGAGATGCAATACTGGTGCTGGGAAAGTAGAATGTACGAGCTGCCTACAGACGTAAATTGCCCTGTGAAAACTTTGGATCTTTACTTAGAAAAAAGAAATCCACACAAGCGAGCGTTTTTTCAAAGACCGAAATCCAATTATGGTTCACACGCTGGGGCTATTTGGTTCGAATCACCGGTCGGCCACAGTTCATTGGCTTGTATGATGTCTCGCATGAGTGAGGAAGCAGGGTTGAAGCGCATTTATACTAACAGCAGTGTAAGGTATACTCTTGCCGATTTAGTCGAACAAAGTGGACACTCTGTTGAAGAAGTGTTGGGACAGAATCCTCGCAATAAAGCCACCAAAAGTGTCATCATTGTCCCCCCGTCATCATTGACATCTGACGAACACAGAAAGAACAGTCATCTTATTCATGGACTATTTTATGACAATCTTGTAAATGTGTAATACATATACCCTTTTAAAAGACGTATATTTCTGACTTAATAAACAAATATCACATTATTTCAATATAATGTGTACATTATTACTGAATAAAAGCATGTTAGGTCACCATAGCCACATAAGAGACCTAATTCTAACCATATTTTTCAGTCCATAGTAAATTTTTGATCCGTTTAACCTTTTTTAAAAATTACTTATTTAGTCTTGTCACAATTTGGGTGTGTCACCTATGCATAAAGATAGAAAAAAGGAAACTACCCTGTGATTTTCTGAGGAAAAATGAGGTACCTGAATCTGGGTATGATTTGATGCAACTTTGAAAAAATCTGTAATTTTTTAACATCTTGTACGTGAGTTATGAAAATGGAACCAAAATAATGAAAACCATAATTTAGGTGAACTAAATTTTCCAATATTATATTTTTTTTGAATTTGTGGATTTGGAATATTTTGTGTATTATCAAAATGAGCAAGGATGCATCTACCAACACTGAAATCAATCGTCGCTTCTCTTCAACCCCTTTTATGTGAAGACTTGTCTAATATTAAAAGGAATTTTAAGATCGCTCAAATTTTTGGAAATGCGTTTATTTGTCTCAGAAAATAAGACAATACATTGTGTCTTTATTTTTATCAGTTAGACAAACCATTCATGCATCAAGAGAAAGAATAACTGACTATGGTGCAAACTTCAGTAATTTACTGTAATTGCTGCGAATGCAATACAAATTACAAAAGAAATACCAACCATATGTTACACAAAATTTATTAAATGTATATTTCAGTTTAATTTTTTTTTGATTTCTGTGAATACGTGCAAAAGAGATCCACTGAATTTTGGCCCTATTCGTATGTGTAAAATAATAATTATACTGAGCGTAAAAATCGTATGGTATACACAATGGCGTGAAGCACGAGGATGGACGTCAAACGGAGCCAAAGGGCAGGTAATAATACCAATCATTGTAAAGACTGTTCTTATACAGATTGAATTTACACTAAAACGTGGGAATACGCGGTGTTTGTAAAAGCTTATTATTGCGTTGATAGAAAACAGATTGAAAAGCTCTTACTTCCTTTAGTTAAATTATAGTCGCTTATAGTTTTTGGTACTATACATGAATTTGATTTAAAGGTTAAATTTTCCGTTGTTATATTTCTTTGTTAGCTTGGTTTTTCTTAGTTGAAAAAGCATATTTGCAACCTACTCGACCAGCCACGATTTTAAACTGAAACTCACTGATGACGAACATACTGTGTTGATTCGCCACAATAACGACCCATCCGGCTTCCTTCCTCACCAATGACCCCCTCGCGCTAACATTCGTGCCAAAGAATAGAAGTTGTAGAACCTGTTTATCAATCGTTGTGAAATAAATAAAGTTCAGGTTTTCAGCGACCTGTCAGACGCCACACTTTGACTGTATGACGTTGTGGTCATACTATTGCACCAGCTTCCAACATTTCTTTTAAGTGTGTCTTATCTCCTCATACATTCCTTGTTGGATTATTCTTTAGTCTTCCGTAAAAGAAATATTGTCGAAGCTTAATTTTATGCTTTACTAAATAATCCCACTATCTGTAAAGGGTGTAGAAAAGATTTTACTATCTATTCAAAAGTCTTCAAAATGTTTTTGCCCAGACATCTTCGATAGCCAAGGGTTTTCGGTCCACCCCGCTCCCCGGATGAAGTGGACGGAAAACCCTTGGCTAGCATTGATGTTGCCAAAAAATTCCTCTGTAAAATTCTTCTTATTCAATGTAAGCTCGATGATGACATACTATGTTGATTCAGAAGCACTACTAAATGTAACGGATTCGATAGGTTGCATTGGCCCAGCTATACTAACAATTATTCTTTGAACTTTGTGTTATGTTCTGTTATCAGTTTTGAAAAACAAATTTCATTGTTTACTTATAAGATATTGCGTATAATATTTGTAATAAATTATTATGCAAAAAAAAAACATTTTTATGAAGTTTTGATAAGAATATTTGTACCATGCTGTTTAAGTACGGCGTATATTGTGACTTTCAGGGAAGACTAGATAGTTGTGACCAATTTTAGACGATATTGATTTCCTTTTAAGGAAGAACCGCCTTGTGTACAAGTGTAGGAAAATATTCAAAATTTATAGCAAATAGTATGGATTTTTTTCTTTTGTATGTAAAAATTTATATCAATAAAAATCACATCTAAAATTTTTTTAGATAGGTCTGATTAGTAATTTATTGACTACCCAGTCTCCTTAAGGTCAGACGACACGTTCCTCGAGAGTCTTTTTTGTATCTCCTCGTAATAAAGAGTTCCAATAAAAAATGTTAATTTTATAATTACTTGAAAATATTATAATTAAAATGATCAAAATTTACTTGGATTTGGTATATGTCTAGATGGTCGATGGGTTAGAACCGTGGCCGCTCACTGACAGAAGCGTATAGGTTCTAGAGGTCGTGAGTTCGAAGCCCCGCCCCGGCGGAGATATAGTTATAATATTGTGAGTTTCGCTGTGCTGTAGATGAATTTATTTTTATATCAGCAATTCAAGTGTATTTTCAAGAAGATTATATAGGAAATTGCATACTCTAGTATTTTGCAGAAATGCCTGGTAAGGTACCCTAATTTTTTTGCAAGAAAGCTTGTCAAAGTAGTAGTAAACCATTAACAAATTCCTGGAAAAAGTTATCTAAAATTGAGGAACGTGTCGTCTGACCTTAACGAATGTTATCATTTGTTGTGTGTTTTTACTACCTCGTTTAATACAGTTGAAAAGAAACTACACATTTCTTATGTGTTGTATAAGAAAAGACCCTTTTTTTAACACATCTCTTCTATGCAGTATTGTTTCTGTCGTTTCAGAATGGCTTTTGCATAATGGCTACAATGCAGACTTCGAAATGATTGATGCGTCCAAGTTAAATCTCATCCTCTGTCAATACTACGAGGACACCGTGTCCATTACCTGCACTCCTTTAGAAATCTTTCCATCGCTACTAACGCTCCATCTTAGCTCTGCCCCTTATTACCGCAACATTGACGTGGAAAATGACCCCGAGTTCAGGTCCTCCAATAGCATGTTAAGGAAGACCCCTGTTTATCTGGATGACGCCGAAAGGGGAGAGGTGGTTAACCAAAACATATCGATATCTTTTGCGGATTTGAGGAAAGTGTATGCGTCGCCGGTGCTGGGGCTGAACGATCGACATACCCTACAGAACAAAGTATGGCTCGATATCAATCTTTATTTCGGAGGGTTTACTCGCCAGTTGTTGCGTAACATGTCGAAGAAAACGTTTCATTGTTGTACAGACCTTAACAATGGGAGAAAATACTACAAAATACAAGATCCCAAAGTTGCACTGCAGTTAACAGCCAGAATGTATGAACAGCCTGGGAGTCCTTATTGTCCCGTCTATTCGTTCGAGCTATATTTATCAAAACTTAATACAGATTCAACGGTCTTCTTTCAGCAGCCAATGGGATATGAAGAATTTCAAAAAACAGGATTATGGTATTCTACCAGTCCGATAGGTAAAAACAATCAGAGTCGAAAGCTTACTAACATATGCCAGAGTGTTGGCATAAAATTAAACTTTAGGAACACGTCCATACGCCACTTGTGTCGCATTGTTCGGGAGAAAAACCCCGAATACACTCCACTGTACAGTGATCGACTCTTCCGAATTTTAACTTCTAATGAAATGGAGTCTGAAAGTTTAACAGGAGAAGACATGATGTATTAATGTCTGCATATTTTGAAGAAAAGAAAACAACAAACAAAAACGTAACCTAAAACATTTTACCGAATTGTTGTTGAACATACAGCGTTTTAGTACGTGGACTGCCAATACAAGGTTTGTCGTAGAAGCCTTACGTTTGATGACAGAATGGTATTTTTAAAAGTTCTTGTTATTTTTTTCCAAATAATAATTTAATAATTTTCTTCTTCCAAATATGAGGGGAAGAAGTTTTAAAAAGGGTCGGTTGTTGACATACAATTTGAACCTCCCGGAAAGGAAGAACTAAGTACGAAAGTACCTTAAATGAGTTTATTCAAAATAACGATCTTAAGAGTAATGCATGTGTGTTTGTAGCTTTTTATTAAATTAAAGCTTTTGAAACTTGGATTGTATTTGTAATTGTGACTAACCAGCCTTCTTAAAGTTAATTCAAACCATGAGAACCAAAACCCATTATACGTTCTGAGCTTTACATTGAATTTTAAAGAAAATAGTTGAAGAAATATTCAAGGATATCACCATGATAATTAATAGAATGAATATGAAAGCAAGCTAGTTCAAGAAAATTGAGGATTTAAAAAAAAAAAGAAGTTTCATCAAAATAAAACTGAAAGTTCTGTCGACAATAAAATGACGTCATATGATCTTCACTTTGAGCTACCTGTACATTGATATTGACGTTTGTTAAAATTAATAAAAACTAGACAGGTTTTTTAGTCGGTTGTTATACTACTTACATCTTTAAATGTGTTTTGGTCAGCGATGTTGCCCATGTTTCATTAAATAAGACTAAATATTGCAGATAATTGCTCAATCTAAATTCTCAATTATTTTGATATTTTTACATGATATAAGAAATTCATACTTAAACTGAACCAAAGTTATAAGTGTAAACCAAATAATTTTTCGATTAAATTCAGTAAACAGAAACGCAACCAAAAAGAGTTCTTCATTGATAACGATAACGGTGTGTAAAAATTCGCTGAATAGTGAGTATTTTATAAGACTTTAATACATCATTTTATTTCTTTATTTTAAAGTAATTCCATTAATTAAATATTATATGAATGTTTACAAGTTTTGTAAAATGTAATTATAAATAAATGTTAAATAATTACAAGTTTTGTAAAATGTAATTATAAAAAATGTTAAAAGATGTCAAGAATTTCATCTGATTTATTATTGATAATATTCTCGAACAAAACACCCACTTCTTTACATGACGATTTATGACTGTCATATGTTGCTTGGGAACCATTAATCTAAGAAACAAATTAGTCATGGTTCCTGCTTAATTATTTTCAGACAGTTCGTCCTTTTTGAAGTAATAAACATGTTCTCATTGTAATCGGTTAATAGACTTCGGAATACAATAGTCAAGTAGAATGGATAAATATATATATTAGTCGGGTATAATTGTGTTAATTTAAAATAAATGAAATGACAGTCAATGTCTTATAGAAGCTGAACATGAATCGTAAAGAATCACATTGCCATATTTATTTTGGTTTCCAATTTCTAATTTCAGTGCAAGATTGTGATTAGGTATATATATTTTAATCTGTCTTCAGATACATAAGGTCATATGATTCGTCATCATGTGGAATTGGCGTCAAACGCTGTATATACGCTCGGTTTATAAACAAAAACCTTTTCTATTACATGTTGTTTACTTTGCTATAAAAATGCAGAAAGGCCTTTGATTTTGCATCTTAATATAACAAATGCAATTTAAAATGTGACTATTTTCTTTTCCGCTTTTAAGAATAAAATTATTTGAACCAAGTACACTCTTAAAATTATTTGTTTTTATGAAATAATTTAAATTGAAGTGATAGACATGTATATGCACTAGATCGAGAGAAAAAAACTTATTGGGTATTTATTCAATCCGTTCCGTTTATGAATATATGAACAGCAGCGAAAATTAATATGTATTTCTTTATTATAAAATACTTTATATATTGATCATGCATCCAATTGAATAGTTTCGTTTTGTCAGGGAAACTTTTGGAAAGCTATTACTCGAATGAATTAAGCTTCATAAAATGCGTTGTTTAGATTTTCCTGTGTATGGATTATGATACTCTAGTGACCGTTATGGCTTGTGGGCCTCTTGTGTTAGGTATCAGTAGTTCATGCTCCAAACTGATGAAACACCGGTATATAACTCTGATTTTTGTGTCAAGGAATGCTTCTAGCCAGAAATACGAAACCGATAAAGGGCACCAAAGGGTCACAGTACAGGCGCTGACATCGTTCAGTTTGAGATGGGGTCCATATTAAGCCATACTTATCTTTATAACCGTACCAATATGGGCAATGCTTGTTTTACAAACTCTAAACTAAACCTATGAGCAAACTGGTTTTCCAGGAAGTTTTTTTCCTATCATGTCTGATGACAGTCCAGTGAAGATAAAAGAATAGCTGGATTGCAATCGGCATGTACGTCGAAGGGCAACTCGTGTAAACAATTAAAAAAATTAATTCGCCTGTCAAAGCACGACCTGGTTAACCCCACCCCTCCTGAACAGATTGTGGGTCTGGACTGTCTTGGTAATACATGAAAGTATTGACACTATTGTAAGAGTAACAAAATCGTCATATAGACCAAAAATCACTACCCTATGGTTCATGACTTGAACAGATTTGATTCTATACTTCCAGAGGATGCTTCCACACAAGTGTCAGCTTTCCTGGCTGATTAGTTTCTGAAAAGAAGATTTTTTAAAGATTTACGCTATATATTTCATATGTAAAAATTCGACACCAATTGTGGCCCCACCCTACCCCCGCGGATTATGGTTTAAACAACTTCGAATATACCTTATCGTCCACTTAAGTTTCAGCTTTCCTGGCCAAATGGTTCTTGAGAAGAAGAATTTTGGAAATTTCTCATATATTTTCACTAATTCCTAATTATCTGTCCTTGAAAAAGGGCGTTGTTCTTAATTTTCACAATTGGAATATCCATTTTGCCCAAGGGTGATTAATGACAAGGTTTGTTGAAATTGGCTCAATAATTCTGGAGAAGATGTTAAAATTGTGAAAAGTAGACGGACAGACGGGCGGACGGACGACTAACGAAACGTGATTAGAAAAGCTCATTTGAGCTTTCAGCTCATGTAAGCGAAAGGAACTTACATATTGGTTTTAATCCAACGAAGAACTGGTTTTGAAATATTTTATTTTGCAAAAATTAAAATCAACAAAGTATGAACACAAGTATTTTATATTCAAATTAATAGCTATAATAAATCCAAAGAGTTCCGTTACACAACCAACAAGATGATACACGTAAGCTGGTAATTCTAGTGTTATAAACATGAGATACAGATAACAAAGACAACATTTTAAAATTAAAAAGAACAAGTGATGCATTTTGTTAAATATTTCTTATTAGTGTTAAACCAACAACATAATTAAACCTTACGATACACAACCACTTCATTCTGTGTTAACAAAAATTGAAATCTACCAAGTATGAACACATGTTTTTTATATTCAAATTTGATAGATATAATAAATCCAAACAGTTCTAACACTTGCAGAAGAATTTTGGAAATTTAAGCTTTTAATGATATTGTACAAAATGTTACACAACCAACAAAATGATACACATAAGGTAGTTGCTTCCAATTTTATAAACATTTTTAAAGACGTTTCTTTAAAATGTAATTTCGATGAATGTCAGCATTGTATTACATATATACATGATAGCTTTATAAGTACCCAAGTCTTCTGAAATACGGCTCCTTGATTCAAAGTAAGGGTTGTTTCGTGGCTTAACAAAGCGAATACCGTACAATGTAGCCATTGTGTTCATAGCCTTTCCTTTAACCTTTTATAACAACCGAATCTGACATTGAACATTGATACGGCCAGTTAGTTAGTTAGAAATGTCACTAGCTGCTTTCTTCATGGATGTATAAATTAACAGTTGCTTTCATAAGGCCATATTAAGTAATTATCAAGTTAATCAAGTTATGAGTAGAACCATGCAACGTGTTCTCGCTAATTAGTATCTCTTTAATTTGACACCTCTTGTAGATTGAGGTCCACCGATGGAATGGGTTGACCTATTTGCACACGATTTTTGTTAAAACAGCTACGTAGTAAACTAAATGCGTGATTTCTACATACTCGAAACCGAAACACAAATAAAATGGGATTGAGCAAGCTATTAAGGAAAACAACCGCAAACCCAATTTTACGAATACGAAGCATTTGCTGATAGATTTCACCTTCCAGTGTCAGCAGAAGTACGTTTAGAAGCGCATGAGGTAAAAAACAAACGATGAAAGTCAGAACAACGGCCGTTAACTTCAGCGTCTGGCGAATGTGTCTTCTTCCTGTTGTACCGTTGAGTACATTTCTATTCTTCTTTCGGATGACAATAGAAATATATGCATACAAAATGATATTCCAAATGACAAACGCAAATAAAGTATATGTTTGAATTTGAATTCCGATTGACTTATTGAACGGAATACTACACGTATCATTCAAATTTCGACCATAGAAAGTAGCGTAGTGGACAATGCACTCGCTTGTCACCGCTGCGACCCGAGTTCGATCCCCTTGATCGACAGTGGTGGTATGTGATAGGGTATGGTGGTCGCCCGCTTGGACACGTGGGTTCTCTCCGGGTACTCCGGCTTCTTCCCACACCAATGACCCCCCTCGCGCTAACATCCGTGCCAACGAGAGATATTAATATAAGTTGTAGAACTTGCTTATCAATCGTTGTAAAATAAATAAAGTTCAGGTATAGAAAGTAATTGTCCCAAATAGAAGCCCAAGAAACCATAATGACAAACACACCATTTTGTAAAATAGGGCTGTTGCAAGGCGTCCATATCTGAATGGAAACATTAGAGATGCTGACATGTCCATCGAAATCGCACTGATGTTTAGAAACGAGGCCATGAGGACGGTAGTAGCAAGTATTAAGTGTATTTTACAAAACACTGCGCTATTTAAAATGGATAGAGGAATCAAAACCAACAAACCTGCCGAAAAATCGGTGCATGCTAGGCAGATTGAGAGACTCCGAATGTTGTTTGGCAACTGCAACGAGCGAATCAAAATAAAAATTGCAAAGGCGTTTTCGATCACAACGATGGCAGCTAATATCCTTATTACAGTAGGCAATGAAAAAGCCTCATCGGTAAAAGTTATGTTCGACTTGTTCGTAGAGTTCATGGTTACACATAGATATTTGTTGTAGACTGGTACTGAGTTTATTGACTGAATGTCATCAATTGCATATGGAAAAACGTTCTGTATATATATATATATATAGATGGATGAAATATAAGTGATATTGGAAAGGTAAAAAAAGTCGGATAAAGGATGAGCCCTATTTTAGCCAATAGAATTTCCCCACAAATCATTCACTGTGGAGTGTTAAATGACTTTGACTGGATTAATACTGGGTCTCCGCCTTAAAGGATTGTCCACTTGTATTTCTGGAAGTCTAGAGTACGTAAAACGTACGTTTTTTTTATAAATAAGATACTTGTATATCCGTAATGGTTATGTGCTTTTTTAATTGTAATTCTTCCAAATCCCTTTCCTTCGTTATCATACTCACGATGAAACCATTTTAAACATTGTTTGGGCAGTTTTTCTTCTTTTCTTTTCTTTATTAATTTAGACTTCATTTCCTCTATATAGAACATAATTCATAACGTAAAGTTTCTAAAGAGTCACATCAAATTTATACATTTAAAAAAATATAATGGGGGGGGGGGGAAGAAAGAAAAATTAAAAATACACAAGTGCACATGATGTTCTCATAAGTAAAATACATCAGAAGACTCTTCTCTCGCACTTCGTAAAACTATTAATACGAAATGCTTTATTGGCGGATTCATGAGTGGTGTGTATTCTCTTTTGAGAAGTTGACAGACAGAGCCTACATCCACTTCTCCGCGAAGATTCATATTTTGATTCTTAAAAACGTGTAAATGTCGGAGCTGAAGACGGTCTACGCGTCGCCCAATATTTCGAATCCAGTTTACCTGAATTTTTGTAACAGATCTATCATTTCTACATGCATACATCACAAATAATCAACACTAACCCGCTGTCAAATCATTTTCTTAACTTCTACATTACAGGTTTAAATTATGAAATCGTTCGCTATAGGGGGTTTAAAAAGTAAACATTTATAGTCGGAAAAGCTGGAAAAATATTGTTCTGTGTAAATATTGTAGACTTTAGATTAAGGGTATTTTTCTTAAAATTTAAAAGTTATAAAGAATGGTTTTACAATTTAGGAAAATTAGCAAAATACGTACGATTTAATGATGTGTCACAAAATCAAAAAACCCTTTATTTCAATCTTTCTTGTATGTTATATTAATCAATATTCGTTTTAATATTTAAAAACAGATGTAGTGCAAAATTTGTCACTTAACGAGGCCGAGTACAGAACGAGTACGCACGTTTTCGCGAAGCCTCTCATTTGTATTGTGACGTCATCTTTTTGCTTTGTTGACGCCATGGCGAGATAGTTTCAGTTGCAGATGTTCAGCGAAATGTGTTGAAAATAGCTCGTTTGATGCGTAAAATTGATATAATATTGTGGAATAAACATGAATTTTGTCGTATAAGCTATATTTGGGCTCTGGTAGAAAACGTGAAGAGGGTTCAGCAAGCCTATAGTCTGTCCCAAGATATTTATGCAGCACATTTGGACGATTTGAAAAAAAAATACACATACCTGTGAAAGAAGTGCACTTGTAATAGTTGAAAGGGATAATTCCCAAGACAATTTCATTGACACATTATCAATTGTCACTCAAAAAAATTCACAGGAACGAAAACAGATTCCTTACGGAGATTTATAATGGGAAAGTTTACATCTTTACTCCGTTCGGAATACACTCGGAATACATCGCGCAATTTTTCAACGTTACCATCCGGGCTTGCTGCAATACAAAATCTCCGTAGACATCACATTTTTAGCATTGTATTGAAACCTGATACGACAACGGGGGCGTTTCGACTGAGAAATCTTTTATACTTTTAAATGAACATCGTTTGAACCCTGAGGTATTTATAAATATCAAGCAATTAAGCAAAGTGTGAATCCAAAATATCTTGGGACAGACTATAGTCCTCTGTCACGTTTTCTTAACCCGCCTATAGCCCCCTAACTCCGTCACTACCCTAACTCCGTCACTTTCGGGTAACTCCTCGCCGTTTGAAATCAAGTACGATTAAGACGTCATTTTTTGCATGTCAAAAATCTTTAATCAAATATCAACAATTTGCAACGGTTTAATTAAAGAATGTGTCAAAAAATAACAGAATTAAACCTTGTTCATTTTATGCACCATTAATTGTGTGAAATCAGCTAAAACTTTTTCACGGGTGCACTAAAATATCGATATTTCTGACATGCGGGCCCATTCGATCATTTACGGTGGTTAGCCATTTTTAGAGAGGTCAAGACGAAACATTTTACATGTAATACATTTTTGATTAAGGTAATTAATACAATTTTTTCAGTCCGCAATAGCCTTTATGCACTACTCTTGATGATAACGTCAAATCGCTCATGCCAATACTTTTGCCTTATACAGGGTATTTATATATCCGGTATATCGCTATTTAGAATATGCTACATTTCTAAAAATGTAATAAATAAATAATATAATAAGGATTATATTAATTAATGATATAAAATATTTGAAATATATAAGGACATTAATCAAACGGCATCCATACATTCTGATAAGGCCATTGTGATTGTTGTTACATGGACTCATTTTTTATTCTGGCAATCATTTCATTTCGATGAAATTAAATACAATTTGAATTGTATGCACCATTTTTACTTATAATAACTTGGCCTAGATACAAATGGAGTTTTAACTAAATTGTTAATGTGTCTTCATTCCCTGCCATGTCATAGAGAATGTGGGTGACGGAGTTAGGTTCACAAGATATAATAAGCACGCGTGATAAACGTCGTATTCAGAGGGCTTATTTGAATAAAAATAGAAATATTTTTGTTAACAATTTTATAAATTATATTGTTTCAGATTATATTTAGTGATTGCAAATGATAAAAACCACGAAAAATAATTTACAGAGAAACGCGGGAGGTTTTCTGCTTATGGTGACGGAGTTTGGGTACTCGGGGATATTTCAAGACAGTAACCATGTATTTTATATTAATGACGCTTAATATGAAATATTATATATATGTTATTGTATATTTATTTATTACTTAAATATGTCTAAATATTTAATAATACTATAAAGATCACCATTTCAGTCTTTGTCAAATAAAAAATAGCCATTATCTGACAAACTGGGAAATTGGGCATAAAAAAACAACTTTGATAAGACCCCTGGAACAAACCAGGAGGTAAAAGGTTTTTTTTATTTGACCATTTGATGCCTTTTAGCAATAACTTTAATATGTAGAACAGAAAAAGAAATCCCTAGGGCAGAAGTTTAAAAAAATTGTAAAAAATGTGCAAAATTGATACATTTCAAGCAAAATCCCATAGGGTCCTATGTTAAAAATTAACAAACTTTGAGATGACCCCCTATACAAACGGTGTGGTAAATGTCTTCTTTTTTTATTTTGAAATACTAATTATATCAGTAGAAATTCATGTAAAAAAAGTCATTCAAAAATCTAGGGCAGAACAAATTAGACCCGGCCAATTTGTAATTTTATGACTCACGATTTGCTTTACTAATGTACCTTGTAAGATTAAGTTGATTAAATATTCAGTAACGTTTTCAAATTTTAACCGAAAATTTCATTTAATCTGCACTGAGCTATATAAACAATGCGATAACCAAAATTTAAACCCGGGATGTAGAGGATGTAGGCTATGTCTCTCCACTTTTCGAAAGAGAATAGAGTGGTATGGCGCCCAGCAGTTCAAGGAATAGGTCGTTTACTGATAGCCCACACAATTCTGCAAAGAGCCGCACATCAAAACAGTTTACGATCACGCCCCATTAGTTTCCGCGAATCATTGCCGTGGATGGATGAGAACATGAAGAATGATAAAACATGTTGAAGAATGTATCACATGTATAAAGATATCCATTTAAACGGATGGAAGTACAGAGTTTGCAAATAAATTTGCAGAGTTCGATTTCTCGATAGTTTTCGGGTTTCCTACAAATAGAGGACGGATTTGAGTTTATATAAAAGTCCGTGAAAAGTGTGAAGTCAGTATCCTGAGACATACGTATTTGCCACTGGGAAACAAACATTTAATGCAGTCACTTTGTCATGTACAATTTTTCTTCAGGAAGGTTTTTCAGGAAAAAATCCATTGTCTAGAAATGTCTACAAATGATCAGTAAGATTATATGATTGTAAAACGTTCATAATACCCGGGATAAATCTCAACTGGTTTGTCGAGAGATCGTGGAAATAAGAAATAATCCTGTTAGGAAAATGTTCGTTGTTAACATTTTTGAGTTGAGGCGACACAATCGGCCAAGGAATAACTTACAGCTTTCGAACGTCTTTTTACTGCTTATGTGGGGAATACATCGAAATAGGATTCACACATATCTGATAAGCTTAATTTGGGTTACAAGTTATGAGATTTTGCAAATAAAATTTTAGAATGTATTCAGCTGGTTTTTTGTTTCTAAACGACATATTGCTCCAGAGTTCCGATGGTAGCACACAATTGTTTTGGACAGATGAGTCAGTATTCTTGGATTAAGGAATGGTGTATGAAGGTCAGATAGTGCGAAATAGAATTCTGGGATTATTCAAAAATTTCAAAAATTTGAAAACGTTACTGAATTCTGGGATTAAGGAATGGTGTATGAAGGTCAGATAGTGCGAAATAGAATTCGAAGTAAGTTTCGGACTCTATCCCTCAGGGCCTGCCCTTGAACATGCATAGTCCGTTTATAGTATGTAGGTGCTTAAGTGATTTGGTCCATTCCAGACACGAGTATGTGTTTGTTGGAAGAGCGTGGAATGGACATTTAACGTGCGTAGTCACTATTTTAGAAAGATCACTGATAATCAATGTTCTTTTCTGTATAGAGGTCAGTCTGTGGTAGCTTAATTCAGTAGACAACGTTCAACTTCGTTTCTGTATTTCACAATAGTTTCAGGTGTGGCTTCATGCCATGCAGGTAATTAGGAATGTGGATTCTTAAGAGAATGTCTTTCAATTCTCAGATCAAAATAAGGTATGATAGGTAAATGATCTGAGGTGATGGAGATTGATTCTTCCTTAAAAACTTTATAACGTTTTAGCTCTGTAAGAACATGCCTGTCAAACAATATATAATCTAAAGTAGTTCTTTTTCTGGGTAAAGGTAAAACGTTCACCATCATTAGCAAAATCCTTGGTTGGAATACATAAATTGTACTTTGAGACAAAATTTGATAATAGCTTGGCTTTGGTAAGGTTAGTATGACATTAGTAAACTATCGTATATCCGATTATTTTTGCAATGATCTAATTTTTGCTTTTTTCGCGATTTCTTTTAAATCACAAATAATTGAAAACGCAGAAATCATATCCGGTATCATTTTCTATTAGAAACTTTTTAAATTGCAAATAATGACTGACGTAAATTTCTGCATTTTCGCAAATTTTGGACACGCGAAAACCCCCAGATATACGGTAAGCTGCCATTTAGATCACCTGCAATAATGACCATACCGTAACCTGATGAATATGATTAGCGATTTTCAAGGGTGCTTAACTCTTCTTTGTACATTTCAATTTTATCATCAGAGGGCAAATATACACCAAAATATATTATATATATATATTACCAAATATATCATTAATCTGCATTGCTGTAATACGGTTGGTATTGTAGCAAGTGACTTCTTTGACAGAAGCGATTTTCTATACATGAATGCCACACCTCCTCAGCCGGTGAATGGCAGATCACACTGCATTTACACTGTTAATCAGGTTTAACAAAATAGACATTGTCATTATGAATAGTTTCAAGGTAATTCTTAGTGCTCCCTTTAAGTTTATGCTCTGTAGTAATTACAATATCACATTTTTCTTTGTCTAAAAAGGTTGACAAACACATAGTGGATGATATAGAACCGCGTGCATTCCATGTCATTAAAGAAATCAAAATGTAAGGTAAAATAATACTGAGCCTAAACATAATTTGTATCATATAGTCACTATGTACAAATACTTCTGATTGGGTTTAACCTAAGGTAATAGTCGTGTTGGGTACCGTATTCACTCTCCCAGTCCTCCGAAGCGCGGTGCCTTACACGTTTTTGCTACCACTCTCGACTGCTCATCCATTGTCTGCAACATATGCATGTACCTTCCTGCACAAAATTGGGAGATTTGACAGTTTGACCTAGACCACATTGGGAGCATTTGAGTTTAAATAGTATTTAATGAGTTATCTTTACAACTTTGTTTTCGATATACTTTAAACTTCCACGTGTCTTAAATTTCACGATATCTGTGTAAGTCATAAGTATTTGATTTCAAACGAATTACTAGTTTTCAATAAGAAACATTTTATGATCATGTACTCTTATCCACATTGATATCGATAGATGTCCTTTACCACCTCAACAAAACATGAAATGAAAATGTATTTTAATTGTATAGAGAATGTCCTGCCGCTTTACTCATCGTTTGTGTCATATCAAAAAATGACACTAGAATGTTTAGTACAACTAAGGGACAGCAAAGCTAATTAATTGTACAAATTGTTGTATTACAATAGTTGAAAGACAGTTAAAAGATGGAGGAGATACATGTGTCGAATGAATAATGAAGCATATAAAAGCTACTTAAATTTGGTAAAATGACAACGCCATCATGATTAGATACAGATAACGAAGACAACATTTTAAATTAAAAAGAACAAGTGTTGCATTTAAATAAAAAAAATTATAAGTGTTAAACCAACAACATAACTAAACCTCACGATGCACAGCCACTAAATCGTGTGTTAACAAAAATTGAAATGTACAAAGTATGAACACAATTATTCTACTTTCATATTTAATCGATATAATAAATCCGTGCAGTTCCAACGCTTGCCGAAGAGTTTTGGAAATTTAAGGTTTAATGATATTGTACAAAATGTTACACAACCAACAAGATGAAACACATAAGGTAGTTGCTTCCAATTTTATAAACATTTTTGAAGACGTTTCTTTGAAATGTAATTTCGATGAATGTCAGTGTTGTATTACATATATACATGATAACTTTATAAGTACCCAAGTCTTCTGAAATACTTAGGTATTCTGACATACGGCTCCTTGATTCAAAGTAAAGATTGTTTCACGGCTTCACAAATAAAATATGTTGCAACCATTTTGTTCATAGCCTTTATAATTACTCTTGTAGATTGATGTCCACCGATGGAATGGGTTTACATATTTGCACACGACTATTGTTAAAACAGCTACATAGTAAACTAAATGCGTGGTATCTACATACTCGAAACCGAAACACAAATAAAATGGGATTGAGCAAGCTATTAAGGAATACACCCGCAAACCCAATTTTACGAATACGAAGCATTTGCTGATAGATTTCACCTTCCAAGGTCAGCAGAAGTACGTTTAGAAGTGCATGAGGTAAAAAACAAACAATGAAAGTCAGAACAACGGCCGTTAACTTCAGCGTCTGGCGAATGTGTCTTCTTCCTGTTGTACCGTTAGGTGCATTTCTGTTCTTCTTTCGGATGACAATAGAAATATATGCATACAAAATGATATTCCAAATGACAAACGCAAATAAAGTATATGTTTGAATTTGAATTCCGATTGACTTATTGAACGGAATACTACACGTATCATTCAAATTTCGACCATAGAAAGTAATTGTCCCAAACAGAAGCCCAAGAAACCATAATGACAAACACACAATTTTGTAAAATAGGGCTGTTGCAAGGCGTCCATATCTGAATGGAAACATTAGAGATGCTGACATGTCCATCGAAATCGCACTGATGTTTAGAAACGAGGCCATGAGGACGGCAGTAGCAAGTATTAAGTGTATTTTACAAAACACTGCGCTATTTAAAACGGATAAAGGAATCAAAACCAACAAACCTGCCGAAAAATCGGTGCACGCTAGGCAGATTGAGAGACTCCGAATGTTGTTTGGCAACTGCAACGAGCGAATCAAAATAAAAATTGCAAAGGCGTTTTCGATCACAACGATGGCAGCTAATATCCTTATTACAGTAGGCAATGAAAAAGCCTCATCGGTAAAAGTTATGTTAGACTTGTTCGAGGAGTTCATGGTTACGTATAGATATTCGGTGTAGACTATGGTATATTGACTGAATGTTATCAATTGCACATGTGATAACGTTCTATACATCTCTCTCTCTCTATATATATATATGAATTACATCTGAGATATTGGAAAATCAAAATGGTGAGATAAAGGATGAGCCTATTTAAGCCAATAGAATTTCCTTGCAAATCATTTACTGTGGAGTGTTAAATGACTTTTATTGAAATAAATATTAGGTCTCCGCCTTATAGGATTTCTGGAAGTCTAGCCAGTGAAAACGTAAGTTTTATAAATAAGATCTACCTGTAAAGTTTGTCTACTAATTTAATTGCTATTCTAGCTAGTCACTTTCTTTCGTTATTGAAATTTTCTGCATACTCACAATGAAATCTTTTTTTAACTTTGGACGGACAGTTCTGCTTCTGATTTTTTTTCTTTTTTTCAAAATGTAGTCACTATATCAACGGGCCAGCAGTTATATATAATCACTGCAATTGAGCATTGCCTCACCTATTCTATTTTTGAAAAGAATTAAGCCATCTTTTTAACGTTTTCCAAATCTAAATGTTTATTACAAATTTATTCGTATCTATACAATTACTTGCATATCTTCTGACGTTTCTGAACTAGTGTTTATTCCCCCAAAGAAGTTGACCTTTAAATATAGAGTTAATAACATCTTTCTAACATAACATTGTTTTACCTTTAAAGATATGCATGGCGAAGGCCGTTAATAAATAACGTTCTATAACTACTGCGTATTTAAATTTAATCACGCAAATAAAACTGCACTGTTTCAACGTTGTTCCATCAGTCAGATATTTACGTCAAATTAACTATTGATAAATTATTTATCGGTGTCGTCGCCAATTTTCATTGCACTAAAATCATTGCAACGATATTCCTTGATAGCTTCCCAATTCAATCAAATTCAATCAAATTCCCAAAAAAGTAAGTATAATGTCTGAATAATTATTATGCTAAAAAAAAACCACACACACACAAAAATATCTTTCTTAAAATATTTTTCCTTTTCCGTAAATTTAAATGGGAAAAATAAATTTCAGTAATGCTAAACTTGTAAGAGAAAATGAAATATGTCATGTATGTCAATATTGTCTCACAAATCTTTTGCGAATCAGTCTCAAGTTTCTTGTTTGTTTGAGGTACAGGAAATCTAAAGAGTTTGAACCCATGATAAATTCTCTGGAGAACAATAGACGTCCAGTTACGTTACCAGCGGCAGAACCATCGGTGATACTCTCGATCCCCTGAACTCTTTGTCATGGATAATAGCTCAGAGAAAGATTGAAATCACATGCAGACCCTCAGTATTATCGGACATCGCAGTTTCAATTAAGAACAATGAACTTAAAGTGTATTATATAAACAGGTAACAGCGGCTTAGCCTATAGATGTTTTAATGCCCGAGTGTTGGTGTTTTAATTTTTGTGTGTTGTTGTTTTAATTTTTGTGTGTTGTTGTTTTATGTTTGTTTAATATTGCTTTTTACAGTTGATTTGTTTATCTCTTGACAAACATCTAAATAAAATACGCATATATAAAAGACTTATTCTTTTGCCTTAAAATACAAAAATAATTTTCAAAATGTATTGGTAGCACAACACCCTCCCCATCCCTTAACAAGTCCTTTTGGGTTGTTTTTATCATAACTTCTTTTTTTATTTTGCTTCATTGTAACAATATGACATTTATTCTCTTGAGTCACTGTTAATCATAATCCTTTTACCTTATTGAAAATTTACTAAGGTTAATGAATAAAGCTAGAGCTGTCGTACTTTGTGATATTGCTTTTGGTTTTCGATTTGGGTTTTTGTTTTTATTTTATTTTAGTTTATTTTTTTTTTTGAGGAGTGCTTATTCATGAAATCCAATGAATAAATGATGATATCGTATTGTACCTTTTGCTAATTTTTTTTTACTTTAAAGCTAATTATCTCTAACTTAAAGTTTTCAAAAGGTCAGATCAAATGTATTTGTGTTAGTCTGATGGCCCTTCCATCAAAAACCCTTTGGTCATTAATACAATATCTATAAAATAAATTTTTTTTATAACATTTTATGATTGATTTTAGTGATGCTCAAACAAATATATGCTTGAATATCTGAAAAGTAAATAAATTTGTGGTTTCATACGTGTCGGAAAGTAGCGGTGTTTACAGAAAGAAAAATATACAGAAGAATTCGAAAGAGCAACTCACTATTGTAAACATTGCGTTTTGTTTTATCAATACCATAATCAAACAGCTTGGTTCGCCTTAAATCCAAAATTGTAAAATTGTGTTTTGTAAGCGATTGCGTGAAAAACATATTTCGATATACTCGTGGGAAGCTCAATAAATAAAAACAACAATGACTACATGAATTAACAGAAATCGATTTAGATCCAAAGTTGTCGGGATGTGATAGTTCATATTTCATCCATTCTATAGATTATTGCTGTTTTTACGGCGCAAACTGCTTTCACTTATATGGTATATTTCTTTGGGCATGATTAACTCTTTGGCGAATTTGCAATTTGTATATCCATAAATTGATGTTAATATCTATTTGTGTTGAATATTCGGCAATATTCGGTGTATAATACATATTTATAAAACTTCCAACAGCAGTTTTATTTACGTTCATTGATTATTCGTCAATGCTGTAAAGGTTTCGACAATAATTATATGCGGATTGAAAGAGAGCATGATTCATGTTAATCATTTTTCATTGTATTAGTTCTCAACATGTTGTTCGAAGCAAAGGTTTTGAGTGCATGGGGTGATGAATAAAAACTGATCTAAAGTTGTCAGGATGTGATAGTTCATATTTCATCCATACTATAGATTATTGCTGTTTTTACGGCGCAAACTACCTTCACTTGTATGGTATATTTCTTTGGGCATGATTAACTCTTTGGCGAATTTGCAATTTGTATATCCATAAATTGATGTTAATATCTATTTGTGTTGAATATTCGGCAATATTCGGTGTATAATACATATTTATAAAACTTCCAACAGCAGTTTTATTTACGTTCATTGATTATTCGTCAATGCTGTAAAGGTTTCGACAATAATTATATGCGGATTGAAAGAGAGCATGATTCATGTTAATTATTTTTCATTGTATTAGTTCTCAACATGTTGTTCGAAGCAAAGGTTTTGAGTGCATGGGGTGATGAATAAAAACTGAAATTAATATTATTTAAAATAAAACCAAAACAAGAGAAAAATTCTAAGTCTAGTTTATTATACATGTATTTCACACATAAAAAATAATATCAGTTTTTTTCTCAAATTGTGTTTAGGTCCCTGTCAAGTTAGTGATAAATGATAATTTCAATAACATGTTTAAATTTCAATTTGGCCATGATGTGCTCTTTTAAACAAGTATAGTATAACCCTATTTTCACAACGTCTAACTTTAAAAAAAGAAGACGATATGCATATTTATCTTTTAAATCTTTTCTAAATCAAATTTAAAACTCTGAGGTACATTTTTATGGCTACTAGCGAATTGAATATGCATCGACCCAAGTCTTGCGAAAACGTAACAGTATAAAATACATGTACTATTTTGGTAAAAACGGCTGATTCACTCCCCGTTTATCATATTGGAACTTTATTTTATTTGAAAAGAACCACATGAGTAGTTATATATTCTCTCTCTCTCTCTCTCTCTCTCTCTCTCTCTCTCTCTCTCTCTCTGCATGGTTATATATTTGAACGCATCAGGCATATTGAATCAATGCTTACTGTGCTATCATAGAGGAACTTGAGTGAACGTAAAGATGATGACACTCTAAGATAAAGTTACAAGAGAAAATTGTAAATGGATAGAAACATTCGTAATTTTGTTAATATTTGCAGTCAGATATATTCTTTTGGATATAATAGGTTTGTGTTCACTTTTTTTAATGTAAGAGATCAGAATTGTTAATATAGTGTGTTTTATGCAACATCCATATCTTTATATTATATCTAATACACGCAATTCTATGTGGTTCTATAATTTTGTTATGAAAACATATACATGTAAATCACGACTTAATTGTTTTCAACGAGAGTCAAATTGGATGAGAGCTTTGTGGCAACGCACTTTGAAACAAATTACGTACTTTGAAAAATTTTTCAAAGTGCGTTTTTGGAACCAAATCAACGCATTTTGAAACATTTAATTTTCAAGCGCGTTAAATTTGGGACCAAATCAACGCACTTTTAAATATTTTTTTAAGTGTGTTATGAAGGTACTTAACGCACTTTAAGTATCAGTAAATTACAAATTCTTGCGATGAATTTCTAATTTGTTGATTGTATGATGGTAGTATGATGAATTGATAACACTAGTGAATCTCATTTACCGTCTTTGGGAATGGGGTTGGGAATAGAGGGTTCATAAATGACATAGGTCATTTACCAGTCCATAATTTAATTGATTACAGGAGGAAGGTCTCCTACCGCTCATCTTTCCTTCTAAAACATGTGATGTTCAGCAAAAGGGACATGGTAACGCACACTCTCATGATTTAGCCAACATCGAATTTCTACAAGATTTCCGCATTTTTTAGAAATATTACATAAAAAGATAAGATGAACTTTTGAAAACTCACGTTGTTCAAAAGTAAATATTTACATTCACTTTCTTTCCTCCTATTAAATTGCATTGATTGATTTGAGTGATATTTGCGCATAACACAGAAAACCTAATCACCAAATTTGATCCGTACTTCCTTAGGTATTACTGGAAGAACATGTGTGACTCTCCTTGCGACTTTAATCCGGATCACGACCTGATATTATACTTACGCTGATTAATATTTCATTGATGTAAATATTTTTAAAAGTTAAATCAATTCAATTAATCAATTACTTAATACACTATCAGTAAATTAATCAAATTACAGAATGTGTTACTTGTATAAGAGTTTAAAAAGTTTTATTTCAGCATAATCAGCTGCTACAATTGCGCATCACTCGTTGAATAAGACAGAAATCATATTTACGGAAAATGAATAAATGTTTTATAAAAAAAAAACCCGTAAATATAAGCATTGAATCATTAAACGAATTAAAAAGAGAAAAAAGAATTAAGACTTTGGCCATCACAAAAATATTGAGTTTCCTGGGTCTTTTACTTCATATCCACCCAAATTCAGGGGAATGTAAATACTGTAGCATGGGATTCCAGTATATCTTGAGCATGCACCTCTCATTAAAACCTGATGTCTTCAAGAACTAGATATTTATTAAGATGCACTATCTATGAATGCATATTTTACCACAGACATCGAATAGCTTCAAATTCAAATTCTTTTCTCGGTGTTTCAACCTCACTGTAACTTTTTTTAGACATTAATCGTAATCACGTGACAGTGAACCAATGCCCAAAACAACTGTAATTTCCGGATGTTAACGACTTCTAAACTGCTAGGTAATGACTTATGATGCGTGAAACCTTCCGTATGATGAAATTTTGTATAATTTTTTCTTATTTCCGTTGTCATAATCAAAAAATAAAACATTTTTTTATTGTTTAATAAGATAATTACTCAGAAAGGAAAAGAGGCTTCTGTGTATGGTACGATATTCATTGTCAGAATATGATAAAGCTTGTAAAGCTATCACTCAAATACTTAAAGTTTATGTATTGTATGTTTTGAGGGGTCTCAGACGGGATGATTTTGACGTTCTATTTTATAATTATATGTATTACTTCGTTCTGCATGCTGTTTTTCTGAATTATTATTCCCGCGCACATGTGCAAAACCACCTCAAACATAAATCGTTCATGAATATGCATAGGTTAATCGCCGTTATTTAAGGAATGAATTCAATATTTATTTGTTTTATACGATATAAAATGGTTTGGGGCAGTTTACGCTTTATAAACCGCGAAGCGGTTTATAAAAAAGCGTAAACTGTTTCAAACCATTTTATATCGTATAAAACTAATAAATATTGAATTCATTGCTTATAATTTAATTTTTTTACACTTCATTGTAGATAAAAACGATCATTTAACCCTTAAAATGACGTAATATTGTACAAAATTCAAATGTAACGTCAGGCGTATTGATACGTTTTTGACGTTAGTCTTACTATGACGTAGGCAACATTCTTTATACGATATAAAATATTTTTTTAGCCAATCAGAAAGCGCGTTACAACCAGAATTAAATTATTCATTTTTAAATTACGGCTAGTACCTCATTGATATTTATCCAAAAATATCTATAAATTTCTTTTTCATATATCTAGTCATGCTGACAAAATTTTGGTCTGGTTTTCAACATCGCAAAAATGCCGTTTTAAAACGGCATATATACCTTAAACGAAAATGGTGCCAACATTAACAAAGATAATAATAGAAACAACTTAGAATTAAATCATCTGATATACTTAAATCATTCACTGATCATTTTTTGTTTTTCCTCATCTTTTTGCGAATATGTAAGTTTTGATTAATAAATGATTAAAATTTTGTTAAAAAGTAATAATGGCAGCTCTTGTTCTCGACGTGAAATTAACATGCTTTACTTTCCGAGGTCGATTAGGGTACTTAGGAAAACATTTGAGGCTAGTAAACTGGTGGTGAACCAGTAGTAAAATCTCAGACAAAATGTTGGTATTGAAGTTTTCACAGAACATATTGGGAAGTCAAAAATCGTGCGCAACATTTTACAACTAAAAAGTAAGTTGGTTGTGACATTTAGTGATAACGGGTGTTAAAATAAAAATATATAACACATTAATGAATAATTGATCGTTTACAACCATTTCTGACGTTCTGCAATCTATGCAACCTATGTGCTAGATACATCAATATATCAGTTCTATTCTTTTGGTAAGCATATAACTATCATAAAGTCAATCACTACATCATATTACTCCATTACTAAATAATAAAGCCATTTTTTGTCATAATGGAGCGTATTGATATTTAATTTATATCGATCCTCGAGATCTTAGTTCCAACATTCTATATAAAAAGAGGAGGCAGAAAGACAGCTTCCAGATGACTACTCTTTTATCTAAATAAAACATTTTAATATGATATTCTATCAATAAATATCAATATTTATTACAATGAAATTAAACATTAATATTCAGTACAAAAATCTCTGAAAATAAGATATTAGTTGAACCCTCTAAATCTCTAAAGAGTTATATTTTATATTACTTGTATAAAAAGAGGAGGCAGAAAGACAGCTTCCAGATGAGTAGCGGAGAGCTGTGTTCCCCCCCCCCCCCCCCCCCCATTTTATACGCACGGACACTGCGCTACACTCCTCCTAATAAGTAAATGCGATCAAGTGCATACTAATAATATGACGCACCGTGGTCAGTAGTAGCATTTTATTTAGATTTCTGACCCGGCGTCGACAGGCTCATCACTGGAATTAATAACACATTCTCCATGAACAAATATAAACATACGCTATCTATGTAACGCATGTACTTTAACCAATTTGTATAGAATTTCCGTTATGATATAACATATAGCGTCTGCAGGTAGGCTATGTTCAAAGTATAATGGTATACATGCAAATGATGACATGGTTGAAATAAACTCAGAAATGTAATCAGTTTGTTTACATTTTATTTTTTCCAAACATTGAGCTTAATTACATAAATTTATCAAGTTACATATTAACAATTGCACACTTACGATTACACAAAATATCAAAACATAACAAAAATATCTTAGCACATTTAGTTAAACAGCTGAAACGGAAAAGGCATGTGTATCTCGTTTAAGACTTTTTTCATTAGCTGTGATCTTTCATATTTATACATATGTATGAAAGTAAATAAAAGGAGAGGCAAACATTTCTAAGAAGTTTTTCCTATGACTCGATTTCTTTTTATTGTGGAAAATCACATGCAGTTTTATATTAACACCAGTCATAACAGAGAGGTTTGAAGAGCGTCACGTTACTAAGCGCAGACCAAGAGCATACACGACATTAAAAAAATTTACAGCTTTAAGAAATCTTTCCTTTTTTTTTTTTACATCCAACAACTTAGATAAAGATAGTCTATAAGTTAGTGTGCCAAATAGAACTCTAAGAAGCCACAATGAACACCATACCATTTTGTAAAAAGAGAATTTAATTGTTTGTAACTTATATTCATCGAGACCAACAACAAGAATTGTTCATTATCTTACCACCGTCTTGTAAGACACTGAACACCAGTCATAAAGTGTGGTATAATAGCTAGTGCCTCTATAATGGGATATTCCATGTAAATTCCATTCTGCCGTTGGAATTAGTTTGCATTTCTCCGTCTACTTTTGTTAAACAATGTCTCTTTCATTTGATTTCTCATTTCCACCAATGGAATTGTTTTGCATTTCTTTGTTCACTTTTGTTAAACACTGTCTCTTTGATTTGATGTTTCTTGTAAATTCAATTCCACCGATGGAATTGGTTTGAATTTTTCCGTCCACCTTTTGTTAATGCGGCTACATAGTACACTTAACATATGATATCTACATTCACGGAAACGAAAAACAAACAAAATGGGATTCAAAGTGCTATTAAGAAGTATGCATGCAAATCCAATTTTTCGAAAACTCAATATTCTATGATAGATTTCACCGTCCTGTGTCAACAAGAGTATGTTCAAGACCGTGTGAGGTAAGTAGCAGAGGATGAATGTCATAACAATGGCTGTGAGCTTCAGAGTTTGGCGTAGGTTACTTCTACCTGTCCTTGCAACAGGTACAGTTACGACATTTCTATTATTCTTTCTAATAATCATAGAGATATATGCATACGCGATAATATTCAAAAGCATAAACACAAGTAACGTGTACGTTTGAATTTGAATTTCAATAGATTTTTTGAATGGAATGATACAAAGGACGTTCATTTTCATTTCTCGCCAATAAAAAGTTAGTGTTCCAAAAAGAATTCCAAGAAGCCACAATGAAAAACACACCATTTTGTAAAAAAGAGAATTTGCAAATTCTCCATATTTGAAAGGGAACATTAAAGATGCTGAGATATCCATCGAAATTGCACTAACGTTCAGAAACGACACTAGGAGAATGGCTGTAGTCAGAATAGAGCGTATTTTACAAATTACTGCGCTTTTGAAAACAGATTGAGGGGTTAACAGTATGACTCCTGCTGCAAAATCGGAACATGCCAAGCAAACCGAGAGACTTCGAATGTTAAATGACAACTGCACAGAACGAATTAATATAAAAATGGCAAACAAATTTTCGATGATGATAACGGATGCTGTTATGGAAAAAAACGCCTCCAGAGGCCAAGAAATAAAATCTGCGTCTGTTCCGTTGGTATAATTCATTATTGTAAGAAACGCAAAATTTCTGTTTAAACTCTATCGTTAGCTGAACGGGTTCTCATTAACCATATCAAAGTCAAGGAATAAGTCTATACAATACATTGCACATCTTCACGAATGCGTGTACCATCCGGTGATTATATATATATATATATATATATATATATATATATATATATATATATATATATATATATATATATATATATATATATATATATATATATATATATATAATACTATGTTTTAATTATGATATGGGTCAGCTGGACTTTAGCCATACTTGTGTAACCTTGTAATAAGTATATTTAGAACATGAAGGCCAATTAACAGCATGGGCAGCTATTTTAATGATAGTGACATACGTTACGCAACAAAAGGCAGAGTAAACAGTGTTTAGAAGTCTCAGATTTCATGTAAATAAGTATGAAATAATTGGGTGAAAAAGATGTGTGTATCATTAAAGGATATTTCATTCTGTTAATAAATATGAGAGATTTAGAACGTTGGTTTGCGCCTTATGCTGTAGTCTTGGCAATGCATAATGTTCAAATGCGACAGAATATGACTAAGCAGAAAAGTTTAATGAAATTGTCCAATAAGTAAACAAAATAAATGTAAAATAAAAAAAAGATAAGTAAATAGTAAAAAAAAAATAAAAATAAAATCGTATTAATTGCCCATTTTACTTATTAACTTTATGTATTAATCGAAGTCCGATCCAATGTATCTACTCGCGATTCATGATGAATTCGTCCTACACTTTTCGTTAATTAGTCAATCCGTGTTCTTGGTTACCCCGTTCTGGAAAGTTCTATCCCATTCTCTCACCAGAGATCGTGGTTCGCAGCCAATAAGTATGAAAACTAAAATCGCATACTAAAGAAAAGGATTGACATATTTCATTTATTCAACATTTGTCAAATCTTAACTTTTATATATTCTCTAAATAGGCTCAAAGTAAATATATTCACTCAATACGTAATCATTCAATATTATTTCATTGCAAGTATATATTTTGATCGAGACTATCCCTGACTTGGATCCGCCAAAGCGTGTCCACCACCTTACTCTCATTTTCACAATAATAACTTATAAGATAAAATTCAGTTATCACTTACGGACATCATCTCACATGTGTTGAAATACCAAATATGCAAGTACTCTGGTGCAGGGATTTTGTAGTTTATTTGCAAAATGCCTTAATTTATAAGTATAAGCCCGTCCTATGATATCGCGGTAGTAAAATCATTTTGTCGAAAAATCTATCAATTCGCAAATATTTCCAGAAAACTAATGTTATTGTGAGTTTCCTCTATTATATACCCCAGAGATGATCAGCGTGTGAAGCAAGTATATAGATTGTTGCTCCGATGAGCGATGTGGCCCATGGGCCTCTTGTTTGCACTTCAAATTGGACGGCACATGTTTGAAACGTGCAATACGGAACGGTGTGAGTGGGTGATATAAGATCCCTCATCCTTGCTCTTTGTGGTTGGGGGGATCATGTTTTTAAACTAATCGGACAAAGAATTCCATATGTTTACGAGTCCTCTTCAGATTTGGATCTGTAAGGTTAAGGATTTTTTCCTTTCTATAGGATGAAGTTTGAAACCCTTTGGAGGCGACATCATTGGATTGACGTTTTTAAGTTATTTAACAACTTTAAATCAATATTACATTGTTTATCAGTATGGCTACATTGTAAATATAACACAAATATAAAGTGACTTTCTGATAAAATGTTCATACAGTGAGGTTGCCTTTAACGAATCGTCTCCGTTAACGAATCACTTTCAGATAAACAATTCTGTATTTTTCTATTAAAGGCTCAATACTTAACTTAACATATCCTTTCATGTAGAGTTATTCTTTTTTTTAATTATTTATCATGAAATTATTAAATTTTATCTTGTTTTATATCGTAATTTCTAAACAAACATGATCAAGCTTTTTGAAGAGTCGCAGACAAAAAGCATGCGTGCAGCTGACTACTTTCACTTTTCGGTTGAGCTCTGATGTGAACGGCTCGTTGTATGTAAGCATATTTATACAGATGTTTAATAAAATTATCTGTCTAAAAGCACTGAAAGCGTCAAATTTTCTTAATTAGAGAATAATCATATTAGTTATAATGTTGTGGGTAGTCAGGGTTCCAATTCAATTCAATTCAATTTAATTCACTCAAACCGTCAACATGACGGTACATGAGGTACATATATATAGATATTTACAAATGTAGGTATAGAGTCAGAGGTACATGTACAGTACAAATTAGAGAAAAAAAAATATGAGAAAAAAGTACAAATGTTCAAGGAGGACAGACTGATTCAAAAATTTCATTTATAAATAACGAAACACCGAGATGCGGGGAACATAGAGGGATTATGTCAAAATTAATTGATACCGCAAAGATTACATGTATTTGCACATATGCTTCAATAAGAAAAACCCAGAAACAACATAAAAGATTTTAAAAACACATCTCATTCGCATTTTCTAGAACATTTTTTCATTCAATTATGATTTTAACCATATTTTGGTTTCCCCAATTCCCTGTACTAATACAGATATTTATTGATTTAAAAACCCATACCTTACAAATTAAAATTATTTGTATTCGATGACATTTAGTAGTTTATTTCCTAAAAATATAATTTTCCTTAAACATGGGTCCAGTTTGCAGATTCACTTTACTTTTTTAATTTTGTTTTAAAAATATTTCATAAGTACATCGCTGATTCCATACATGTACAGGTCATGGAAACTATTTTTTTCCCTTGAACACCTACATGTATCCAGCTTGCACATTCAATCATTCACTACATATTTCTAGATTTGTTTTAAAATATTTCATAGTACAAATGATCGCCGATTCAAAACGTCTGTCTTCCCGGTATGTGTTCCTCCATTTCTATCGATGGAGGTTTCTTTTTTCTTTTTTTTTTTTTTGCTGGATGTCAATACTGGGTCCTGTTTTTGTTTTTT